>NC_141353.1:9582494-9949994 GCF_057382095.1 Aulonocara sp. 'chitande type north' Nkhata Bay
TCAAACACAGTCATCAGAGGAGGAAATGCATCTCCCCGTCTGTCCACGCCACTATTTTAGGTACACTTGGTGTTTCACGGTCATTCAGAAGGCTGATGGACCTGTGCAGCAGTAAAACCTGAGGCGCTCCAACACGTGATTAACACCGCCTCCTCTTCCTCCTGCTCCAAACACCAGTTAGATGTACTCTTCTTTCTTTGTTTCACTGTAATTAGGTCAGCGGCTGATTCCTCGCAGTGACTGTGGATTAAAGCAGATCTGATTCATCACAGCGCGTTTCTGCAGAGGTTCAGTGAACACACGAGCAGAACGTTGAACAGCATCCAATCAGCAATCAGAGAACATCAGCCATGTGGTCTAAAGCTCTGTGAGAGCCTCATTCAGGGCTTCCATGAACAATGATGGGAGACTTCAGTCAGTCCGGGGTCCTCAGAGGAAGCTTCAGCCTACAGAGGCACACGAGTGCTTATTGACCACAGGAACTGCAGTTCCTCTTATGTCCACTGGAGGCAGTTTAGACAGATGTTTAATTCATCGTCTGGGTGAAAATGTTAGAGTTTGTTTTCATCAGACTACAGCAGCACCACCGCTAAAAACTGCAGCTTGTTTTAAGAAGCTTCGAGTCGCCTCACATTTCTGTTTGCATCTTCTGCTGCTCGTCTACAACACCGACCCAAATCTGGCTCCTCGGGGAGCGCTCAGAGCGACCAGGAAGGAAAACAAAGGTCAACGAGAACCGAGAACATGAAGCCTGCAGAGAGAGAAAAGGTCAGAGAAGGTGTGTGAGGTACACGACGTCCACAGCGCTGCAGCGAGACGGCACGAGAGTGTGCGTGTGTTAAAGACCCCCGAGCTTCACTTTTAAAATAAAACCAGTTTAACTCGACTCTCAGCTGGCTCGTTATCTGCGCTGATGACTGAACGTCACAGCCAATAACATCACCTTCATCCAACACACACACACTGATGTCAACACGTCCCTCTGAGCCATTCCCACAATGCACCAGGGCCCCAGACTCAAACAGCAGGCTCCTGACACTCTGACGCCTGCGGCACGTTTTCTGGAGGAGCGCAGGCCGAGTCCGGCACTAAAACAGTTCCCCTCGAAGGCTCGGCTCTTTAAATGTTCAATGGTTCCAGTGTTGAGTTTTCTGTCAGTCAAAGATGGCCGCCACAGGCCCCTCACTCTGGGCGCGTGGGTTTATTCAAATACTGGAAACTTTTAAAAACAGAATAAAGGGGGCTCTATTTTTGGCTAAATGTTTTTCTTCTGTTTATCCTCGAGACAGTAGGGTGTCCAAATTCCTGAGGACCCGGCCCACGTAGACCGCGAAGGCGGTTTATCTAATCTAATAACTTTAATCTCAGCCAAACCGATTTACTCACGAACAAATAAAACACTGAAAAAAGCCCAACAATAACATTTTTAGGTTGTCTAAGTGACTTAAAAGTCCGCGGTGATCTGAAAATGATGTGCCGGGAGTTGTGCCGTTCTCTGCGGCTTCAGTAACCCTCGAGCTCCCGGCTAGCTGTCGAGCTGGTGGGTAGCAGACGCCTCCGAAAACGTCGAAGCACTTTTGCAAATATGCGATATCTTGATAAACCGAGCAGATATTTGATGTTTACACAGCTACTTTCTCGCCTGAAAATATGTTAAAAGTTTATTTTGTGACCCAGAAAAGGTAATAAGAGTAATATTAAAAACTTAGTAGCGGCCGCCATTGTTGGAAACTGGAGTTTGGCTGGGCCGCGCTATGAATTCTGGGATATGGTGGGCCACGAAGGACACACCCGACCCATCCTTCAAATTCGGGGAAAAGGAGGACGCATTTGTCGGCTGCATTCGGAGGAGTCTACGAATTTGGAGAAGCTGAAGGACAGAAGAGTTGATCCATGTCAGCATGCTGCCCATTCAGGACTCTCTGAGAGCGCCCCCTGGGGGAACTGCAGCCAACAGGACCAGCTGTGAACACAGTGCACGTGTTAAATGTGACATCAGGGTCTGCATGTGAACAGAGCTCGTCCTCACGGCCGCGTCACGGCGAGCTGCGCACCAGTTACTGCTCATAAACCGGGGGCATAGTGTGACACATCCACCTGTACAGGTGATTCTCTGCAGTCATGAAAAATGGATTTTGTCACGTTTCCCACAGCCAGGAGGCTCGCTGGGTTTCAGACGAACATCAAAGCTCTTCATTAAAATTTAAATTCAACCCTCGAGTTTCTCCAACAGGAGGGCCCATCCCAGTTTGAACCTTTAAAATGAAACGAAGTGAAACATTCCAGCTTCATTAAAAATAAAACAGTGAGGATGGCGGCGGCGGCTTCGTGGTCATGACTGTGTGAATATCCACGCTTTCACTCCTGTTTCTTTGTGTTAGAACAGCAGCTTCAGCTCGGATCACACCTTTCACGTCCTTGTGATCATTACAACCAGTTTGGTCTCCGAGGCCTTTGATTGGTCCACACCCACTGATCCCCTTCGTGTCCTGCTTCCCACCCAGGATCAGTTCCACTTTGGAGAACCTGCCAGGAGCAGCACAAACGTCTGCTCTGACCCAGAGACTCGGTCGACGTGTGGCTCGCTGACAGCTGAAGAACCACAGACCTGCCGCGTATGACACCAAAACGCTTAAATGTGTCCGAGCAGCTTTCGGGAATGAGACTCGACTGATCAGTCAGAAACGCAGGAGCGTGCGAGAAACGGGGTTTCCCGCAAAACACAGCAGGGGTGCTGACTGTGTTATTTGAAATAAATGATTTTTATCTGCTTCTTTGTGTAAGCTCAGTTGGAAGCACCTCGCCGTGGGCTTTAGCGTTCATGGAGAAACTTTGTCCCAAAATGGCACATTTTCTGTGGGTGTGAGGATGGAGTGATCAAGAGACACAGGTGGGAGTGGAGCACAGGTGGAAACGATAAAGGTGGAGCTGAAAATCCAAAAAAGGAAAAACAGCAACAGGAAGAGCAATTCCCAAAATAAAACAGGAAGCAGAACAAACACAAACAGAAGGCTAAGCTAAAAAAATGCTGCGGCACTTTGCTAGTTTACTCAAACAGAGCTAGTTGCTCAAAGCACATGACAGCGTACGCTCACAGCAGCTGTGGTGTAGATGGGTGACCCTGAGGCAGCCTCTGTTAGTTTTTGTGAGTCATACGACCCATCAGGGAGCGAATACGCCCTCACCAGGCTGAAACAGAGTCAGCAGCTCGCATCAACTTCCTGTTCCAGACGACATAATATACCGTCGCTGTCAGCACGAGATATGAACGTATTAAACGTCATGCACTTTGAAACGATGGCTCCTCCCTTTGTGTCTGCAGTGAACACTACTGCATGCAGGGGGCGCCGATGAGGCCGTACTCTGCCGCTGTGTAACTCGCCACGCTTCGCTCAGAGCTGCAGGCAATTCACGAAACAATAAGACTGACTTTTTAGAAACGTGCGCTCTCCTCCCCTGCAGCCACGGCGCTCTGCGCCTTTGTCTTTCACACGGATGAAACTGAGTCGCCACGGAGACGGCACAGAGACAAACAACAACAACAGCATCACAAACAGAAACGACAGTAGGACACGAGCAGCACTGCTGGCTCCTGTTTGTAGACAGACGGTCTGGTGTGTAACACACACACACACATTTCTCTGCAGCTCACATTTCCCAGTGTGTGTGTGTGTGTGTGTGTGTGTGTGTGTGTGTGTGTGTGTGTGTGTGTGTGAGCTATAATTGGTGCTGAGTGAGTATGAGGAGGTTTTCTTCACTAAGTCGAGACTTGAGAAAATCTTCCTCGTTGTTGTTTGTCTTGCAGCTGTCAGCGTGCAGCTGCACAGATGTTCAGTTTCCTGGCTGAAAGCGTCCAATCGGCGCCGCCGTTCTTTGCGTTTCTGCAAACCGTCCTCACAGAAAACTCCAGAGTTTGATCGTTGAGCGAGGAGTGTCTGTCATCAGTAATTTACACGTGTAAACGTAAACTGGACCAACACTTCAGTGAACACCTGAACACCTCAGAGCTGAGACTACGGAGTCACATGATCGCATTGTAAATGAAAACAGCAAAAACAAGGCAACACACACACACACATGCAGATGGAGGGACTGCCAGACTCACCAGTGGTCGTGTGGCATTGTTGCGTTGCCGACGGTTACTGAGCATCTCACTCAGCTCTCACACACCAGCAGCCCTCCCCTCTCTCTCTCCTGTAACGTCAGGGTCCATTAAGCTTATAGCGCCTTAATCTTTCAGAGAGAGCGAGCGAGAGAGCCAGTAGCAGATGGAGGATGGCGGGGAGGGGAGGGGGGAGGGGCGGAGGGGAGGATGCTCTAACTGGATGTGGTGGAGTTTGAGTCCGGACCGTGAATGTTTGCACATCTCTCCCCCTCATCAGGCTCTGAGCTTCAGCACGTTCAGCCTGAAGTGAAATCCCGATGACCTTAAAGCGTCTCTGTGCAGGTGAGCGTTACAAACACTCGCCATCACTACCGTCAGCTTCCTGTCACACTCACTTCATCCTAGAGTAGTTTACATCGCAGATTACCTGCACTCAGTAAAGGCACAGCCACACGCTGCAGTTCCTCTGGCGTCCAGCAGAGGCTCCAGCGGAAATAAACATGTTGACAGCTTAGAGATAATTTCACACTACGTAACTTTTTAATGACATCATGTGACAAATAACATGGCTTCTGTGAGGTTACTGTACTAACAGGCCAAGAATGAGGCGGAGGTGATGAAGCAGCTCACACACAGACACCGCGCCTCTGCAGGAAGACGATCCACACCACCCAACCAACCAATGAGCTTCTCGGGGTGACGAGCAGCACGTGTGGACGTTGAAGTGCGAACCTGCTGGAGGGAAAACAGCTGTCGGACACGCGGTCACCTTCCCCACAGACGCACAGCGGGCCACATGTGGGCAGACACACGGGAGGAAGACCTCTGACGAAGGACTTACAGGCAGTGCGTGTTATTGGATTATTAAAGACGTGCGTTACGAGAGCTGTCCGCACATTTCTGGCGTTTAAGCTACGTGCTCGTTCTTCAGGTGTACGATGTGCAAAGTGAAGCAGCCAAAACGAGGCATGCATGTGAAGTGAGCGTGCAGACTTGGTGTGACTGCTCATGCATGAGTCACGCACACACCGCCCGATGGTAACGATCCCGTTTACGGAGGCCTGATTGCACCATGTGCTTTTATGGCTGCTCTGTAATATCACTCACTTGTCGGTTGTAACGGCGAGCGTCACCTGTGGAACATGTCCCATGATCCTCTCCAACTCGCTGTGTGGCCGCGCTGCAGACTGACACCTGGGATCAAACCTGTGACCTGCCCTCTCTCTCAGGTTTCGGGCTCAGTCGGGAGCAGCGAGCGACTGCAGCTCCCAGCACTCATCCTTCCGCTCCACCGCAGAGAGCATCTTCATCTTCCAGCTGAAATCAGATCAGTCTTTAGGCTCACAGGAAGACAAAGAGCTTCCAACGTGCTCCGTGTTGTGCTCCGGACTCTGCGGTGTGACGTGCGAACGCACCCAAACAAACGTCTCTTTAAAGCTTCCAGGTCAAAGTTTTGTTTGACAAGCTTTGGAGTAAAGCAGCAGTCAGCCTGACTTTAGTCTTCAAACTTCTAGTTGACGGATGTCACAGGTTTTTAAAAAAGCAAGTTTAAGTGGACATGCAGGCTACACAGATGTGGAGGCTCCAGCACGTCAGCACAAGGATTTCACTTTTTCATCCTTGTTCCTGCTAAATGTTCAAAAACAGATCAAACTGATGAAAGAAATAAGCAGAGGAGCATAAACGCAGCGTCCTTATCAGCATTTCCACAGTTCTCAATATTTGGCTCATTAAGAACAGTATAATTGCTTCTTTTGTTCACAGTAATCTGCTTCACCTTTGAAACCAGCTCATATCGATTTCCTCCTGTAAATCCTGCATGAGCTGAGCGGCGCTTCCTTTTCATACTGGAAATATTTGTCTGCATACAAACAGCAGTTAGAAATGTTTTGAGCTCATTAAATCCATAATCAGCATCTGTTAGCGTCTCGCTCGCCTCCAGGTTGTGTGCTCGATCCTCTCTGTGGGCAACAGCAGTCGCCTGAATCTCACCTGGAGTCTTCTTGTGTCTGTAACAACAGCTCGTGTGGATCTGCGTCAAACCGCCGCAGATCTGTGCGCCGCAGTTTGTCAGTCTAATTAAACCATCAGGACCATCAGAACCATCAGAACAATCAGGATCATCAGGATCATCAGAACTATCAGGACCATCAGGACCATCAGAACCATCAGGATCATCAGAACTATCAGGACCATCAGAACCATCAAAACCATCAGAACCATCAGGATCATCAGGATCATCAGAACCATCAGAACCATCAGGACCATCAGAACAATCAGAACCATCAGGACCATCAGAACCATCAGGATCATCAGGATCATCAGAACTATCAGGACCATCAGGACCATCAGAACCATCAGGATCATCAGGATCATCAGAACTATCAGGACCATCAGAACCATCAGGATCATCAGAACTATCAGGACCATCAGGACCATCAGAACCATCAGGATCATCAGGATCATCAGAACTATCAGGACCATCAGAACCATCAAAACCATCAGAACCATCAGGATCATCAGGATCATCAGAACCATCAGAACCATCAGGACCATCAGAACCATCAAAACCATCAGAACCATCAGGATCATCAGGATCATCAGAACCATCAGAACCATCAGGACCATCAGGATCATCAGGATCATCAGAACCATCAGAACCATCAGGACCATCAGAACAATCAGAACCATCAGAACCATCAGGATCATCAGGATCATCAGAACTATCAGGACCATCAGGACCATCAGAACCATCAGGATCATCAGGATCATCAGAACTATCAGGACCATCAGAACCATCAAAACCATGAGAACCATCAGGACCATCAGGATCATCAGAACAATCAGGACCATCAGAACCATCAGGATCATCAGGACCATCAGGATCATCAGGACCATCAGAACCATGAGAACCATCAGGACCATCAGAACCATCAGGACCATCAGGACCATCAAAACCATCAGGATCATCAGAACCATCAGAACCATCAGGACCATCAGAACAATCAGAACCATCAGGATCATCAGAACAATCAGGACCATCAGGACCATCAGGACCATCGGGATCATCAGAACCATCAGGACCATCAGAACCATCAGGATCATCAGAACCATCAGAACCATCAGGATCATCCGGATCATCAGAACAATCAGGACCATCAGAACCATCAGGACCATCAGGACCATCAGAACAATCAGGACTATCAGAACCATCAGGACCATCGGGATCATCAGAACCATCAGGATCATCAGAACCATCAGGACCATCAGAACCATGAGGATCATCAGAAGCTTCAACAAAGTCACCAGATCCTTTAAACCATGATCCGTCCATCCATGGATCCTGACCTGAACCCACCATCCCTCCTGGGCCTACAGGTGCAGGTCTGGATCCATGGATGGAGGAAGCAGGAAGCAGGGCTTCATTTGCACGGGGTGGACGAGCAAACACAATGGACTAAATATAAAGGAGCACATCTGGCTGAAGTGAGCACAACTGGTTTCATTGACAGCTTCGGTTTATGGCCTGATGCTGACTCTGGGCACCACCGAGGGGTTTCACTGCTTTTTGCTGAGCAGCTGTGTAAAGTGACCGGACCAGAGCCGGTTCCAGAGCTTGGTTTAATGGACCGGCACAATAAGGAACCATCCTCTATGAGCAGATTGGCCCTTTAAAAGGAAGAAGCTGCAGATAACAAGCTGTTCTCCAGAGAACAGATATTATTTCTGGCAGTGAAACAACTTGAGTGCGGTCTTCGTGTGATTCAGGGTTGTTACTCACCGAGCTCTCAGAGTGCTGACTGTAGACTTATCAATCCTACAGAGAGAGAGAGAGAGAGAGAGACACCGTTAACATGTGGTGCACTGAGCGCGCTCTGATAACAGCAGGAACGTTAGGACGTTGCCGAGGTGGAGGACGAGATTTCTATCTGCATTCTCTATTAACCTCAGTAACCTGAGTGAGGTGTGAGGTTCACAGCAATAAAACCTGTTTATTAAAGTGCTGCAGCGCCACCGAATCAGGCGTGTTTCTGTAATGACGGCTGAAGCGCAATAAAACAGCACAAACCAGCAGACGCATGAACCACTGGATGACTTCACAGAAAGTCATCCAGTGGTAGAAAGTGGGTTCCTGAGGCTACGTCCACACTAAGCCGTTTTGTTTAAAAACACCGTTTTGGCCTCCCGTCCACACTGAGGCGGCGTTTTCCTCAAGGAAAAACGCCGCGTTTTGGAAACGCTCTCGAAAAACAAATACATTTCAAAACGGAGCTGTCCCGTCGCAGTGTGGACACTCGAACACGCAGACTTTCTAAAACGATGACGCATTTTAGTCGTGTGATGCAGTCATGTGACCAATTAAACTAAGACAGCGGAGGGCGTTACACAGCAGTGGTTTTGATTGGTCTCAGCTTTGACAGCCCTGTTACAGATTAATATCAGTCTGTACGTGCTGCAGATTGCTTTCCTTCTAATTCTTTAATCCTCACTGGCTTTTGCGCATGTGCAGGACTGCAACGTAAGTGTTTTGGACCGTTTCAATGTGGACGCACAACTCTTTGAAAACGCTACTGTGGACGCGGAGCGTTTTCAGATGAAAACAGCGTTTTCAAATCTATTTGGGCTGGTGTGGACGTAGCCTGAGGCACAGAGGTTTTGACGTGACGTATAGGGACAGAACGGGACGTTTGTCTCTCTGTCACCGACTGCGTTTCCATAAGTTCGACCTGAATGGCTGAGCTCCTCAGCCTCTCTCTTTGCCCCACTGCGGGGTGACCCAGGGACTTGTTTGGGCTGAGCACGCCCCCTTTCACCGGGCTCGGTCTCCTGAGCACCACACACAGGTCTGACTGGAGGGTGGAGTCCAAACCACCCAGGGTGTGAAATAACCGCTGTTCATCAGTACCTGCATCACACCTCACTCACACGGTGTCCTTGGAAGTGCTGATGATAAAGCATCCAGACGCTGCAGAGACATGGCTCATGTCTCATGCATGCTGTAACACAGGTCTATCTGTCATACACACCACAGCGCTCGTCACTGATAGACTCTGACACTAGAGCAGGCGACATGACCAAAAATATTTATCACGATATACGTTTGAAAATTTGCGATAACGATATAACTGATGATATAATTGACATGAGACAAAACACAACTCCACAACTTTATTAGTGCAAAAACCCATCAATGTATTTTCACTTAACCCTCCTGTTATGTTGGCTTGAAGGAGCACTGATTACGTTCCTGGTCAATTTAGATTTTTTTCGCTTTCTGTAGTGATGCAGATGACATGTGACATCTCTTCTGTTCTGGGTCAATCTGACCCGCAACATAACAGGAGGGTTAAACAAGCAGCTGTTTTTTTATGTGCATTAAAGTTATACAAAAATGTAACAGTGCAAATTCCTCGCTGACAGTTTAACCAAAAGGCATTTCCACTGGAAACTGGCCGACACATCCTCAGCATAACCATGTATAACATCCACAACACTTAAAAAGAGGTTAAACACACACAACACGGTAACATTATGTTGAAGCACAGCACGTATCACTCCGCGAGGCTCCGCCTACAATAGCCGTAATGCTCCGACAATCCATCAAGCGGTGCGGCTTCGTAGCTTAGCAAAGTCGTACTGAAACATGTGACAGATTTTCGAGCGCCGTGCACATAAAATCGTTTCCAGGTCAGTAACACAACCAGAGTTCATACATAAGGCACTCGGGATTATAAGGGGCTCTGTCGACTTTCAGAAAATCAAAGGATGATTTTAAGTGCGCCGTATTTTCCAAACAACACGGTAATAACGACGGCCCGCTAGCATGCGCTACCAAAAATAGTGCTTTGTTGTGTGTCTGACGGACGAAAGCTAAACCAGTTCCACACCAGTGAAGCTGCAGCATTTTTAGAAACCAGTTCTGGTTCATCTGTTTCATTCAACGATCCACTCTCGCTCTTCTCATTCTGCGTCGCCGCCATGTGCGTATGTAAACAAAGGCCCTGCGCATGCGCGTTTTACCCAAATTCTATCGCCATATTTCATTTTCCTATCGTTGCCCAACATTACACCGGTATTACCATGAACAGTATGATAGAGCCCAGCCCTACCTGACACAGATGTTAGCAACCTCACTGTGACAGGAAACAGCCTGAAAACCACAAGTGAGAGTTAACAGGAGACACAGATCAGGTGACAAGTGTGGAGGAGAGGAGGAGAGGAAAGAAGGAAAGGAGAGGAGAGCGTGTGGTCGAGCAGAACTTTAAAAGCCTGAGTATGATGACTCTGAGAAAACTCCACTCCCACAGGCCATAAATAACTCATCCAACAACACACACACACACACACACACACACACACACACACACACACACACACACACACACACACACACAAAGATGGCCGACAGTAGAGAGTGCAGGCATGCTGCTTTATTTTAAAGCACAGGAAACAGTTGCCTGTGTGAGTGTTTGTGCGTGTGTGCGTGTCTCTGTGTGCGTGTGTGCGTGTCTCTGTGTGCGTGTGTGCGTGTGTGTGTTTGCGTGTTTGTGTGTGTTTGTGTGTTTGTTTGTCACCACTGCGCTGAACCAAACTCGTCCCTCCAACCCAACCTGGAAACAAAGCTGACATCGTTCAAACCTGCACTTCCTCCAGCGACCAGCAGAGGCTGCAGCAGCGACTCAGCCCCCCTCCACTCCCACTAACATGAGTTTGTTACACAAACAGCTGATTTCCTGCTTCAGTGAACAAACATGATTCAGCAGATTTCTCACTTTTATTGAGTTTTGCACTTTAAAATCGTCACGTTTAGAGTTCTTTGTTTGAAAATAAAATAATTACAAACTCCTCGAACAATAAAATGTCTTTGATGTCGCTTCAGTCTGACCATCACACTGCTCATCTGGGCCGTGACCTTTGACCTATCCGCTCTCAGACACTGAGTATGGAAACAGCGCTAACAGAGCGACCTAGAAGTCTGAACTAACACGTTAAACCAACATGGCGTCCTCACATAAAGGATAAAACATGTCGGCGTCTCGGGGTGAAGCTCCAGCAGCTGCTGCAGCCACAGGTTTGAGTCCTGTGACTGTTTGTGATGACAGCGACAGTCGAGCCATCAAAGAGAGAACGAGGGTGGAGCAGGATGGGCGGAGCATCCCGGGGTTTGATATAAACGCTCCTGCAGCCGCCCGAGGCCGGTCCTGCATTATTTAATAGTGCAACTCTATTAGTCGTCTTGGTCTAAATGCTGGAGGACAGAGGAACGACGAGGAGGCATGAGGTAATCTGTGAGGGCGTACCATCTGTTATTTTATTATGATGAGACAGAGAGGAAGGAAAGGAGGAGGTGGGGAAGGACAGGAGCTTTTCTTTTTATGTAAGGAAATCATGAGCTATAAAAGGATGAAGAAACAGAGATGGAGGAATCAAGAGTGCATGGAAGGAAACCACAAGGACAGATGGAAAGGAGGAGGTAAACAAAGAAGTAAACAAGGAAAGAAGGAAGCAAAAATGATGCATGAATGAAAGGAATGTGACATACATGAAGGAGGTATAGAAGGACACTGCAGGGAAAAGAAGGTTTGGAAGGATATAAGGACAAACGCAAGGAAAGGACAAAAGGAAGGAGGTATAGAACAAAATGAGGAGAAAGTGTTGAAGGAATTCAACTATTAAAAAAACTAGGAAAGGTATCGCCGAAGGAAACAAGGAAGCAATGAAAGAAGGTGGAAAAGAAGGGGGAAAAGGACACATGTCTGAAAGGACCCAAGGGAGCATAGGAGGAAATAACAACAGAATCAGGAAAGTGTGCAAGGGAAGGGAATATGGAAGCAATATGAAGGAAATGAGCACACAGGAATGTATTTAAGGGCATAAGGAAGTATGAATAATCCCAAAAAGATATTTAATGAAGTAAAGAAAACATAGAGGGAAGGAAAGAAGGACACATGAATGAAACTAGAACAAGGTCTAAAAGAAAACAAGGACAAACACAAGGAAAGGACAGGAAGGAAACATAGAAGGAAGCAACTAATTTGACCTGGAAGGAAGGGATAGAAGGACACAAGGCAATGAAGCAAGAAGACTCCAGGGAAGGAAGGAAGAAGGACAGGAAACACAGAAGTGGACAAGGAAGTATGAAAAGGAAGAAGTATATAGGGAGTGAAAGAAGGAAACATAAAAGGAAATAAGGACAAAAAGTTTTTAAGGACAGAAGGAGGTGTGAAAGGAAATAAAGGCACATGAATGAAAACAGAATCAGAGCAAGGAAACAAGGAAAGAAGGACGAAGAGAAGGAAAGTAGAAAAACAAAACAAGGATGTATAAAAGTAAAGAAGGGGATGTGGAAGGAAACAAGGAGACACAAAAGAAAACAGCAACAGAAAAGAAGGAGGAGAGAGACCGAGGTCTGAGGAGAAGGAAGGATGAAACACCGAGGGGTAAAATGAGAGGAGGTCTGAGGTGGGGAGGTCGGAGACGAGAAGGAGGTGTGAGGGGAGGAGGTGTGAGGGGAGGAGGTGTGAGGGGAGGAGGTGAATGATTGAAGAGCTTGTGTCCGAGTTTCCACTCGCTGTGAATTCTGGTCACAGACTCAGGCTGAGGTTCACTGAGGCGAGGACGAGAGGACGCAGAGCTGCTGCTGGTTTCCCCTCTGACCTTCACTCCTCCTCCGACCTGCAGCGTTCATTAACCCCACAGACACAAATGATTCTCTCCTGTAAATATTTCACATTTTAGTGTCAAACACAGGCAGCTGTATGGAGGACCAACAGTGACCAATGAAACATGAGTTCTTATGTGAATGTTAATTAATGTTTAAGGAGCTTGCAAAGAAAAGCGTCTGGACTTCTTTAAGTTGCTTGAAGACGTTTCACCTCTCATCCGAGAAGCTTCTTCAGTTCTAAGGTCAAATGGTGGAGAGTCCCAGATATAAACCTAGTGGGAGTTTCCCCCCACAGAGGGACAAAGGACCCCCTGATGATCCTCTACCTAATCACATGGGCCACGGTGTGAAACTGGGTGTGGGTCACAATCAGACAGGGTTTCGGGTGAGCTCATTGTGAAACCTGGCCCCACCCTATCATGTGATGTCCTGAGGTCAGATGGCCCAGGATGTGAGTGGGCGTTAAGGCGTCTGGGGAGGGAACTCAAAACTGGATTATAGATGTCAGACAGTTGGTGTCGTAAACCAGCGCCTCTGTTACGACACCAACTTGGTACCCACACCCAGTTTCACACCTTGGTTTCCATAATTCCATGATGTATTTAATAATAACAATAAACCAATAAAAATAATAATAATATAACATTTTACATTTTGGATTTTTTTTTATTTAAACAGATATTCAAGAATTTATAAATTAATAATGTTTTTAATACATAATTATTTTAATAATACCGATTAATAGTTGAAGTTTTTATATTATTGTGGTCTAATAATTAAAAAAAATGCCTTTGCCAAGATTTGACTTTTTCAGGCATTTATTACATACATTTAATATTTTATCATGACATACATTTATAAACATTACATATAAATAAATAAAACATTTCTTAAATAATTAATTTATAAAGTATATTACATAAATAATTTGAGTAAATAATAAACTTTTTACTTACATAATAAACTTTCTAACTCATTATTAATATTTAAATATTTCATACATATTTTGTTGTTTTGTATGTAATTAATAATATATAAATATTATTTATAATATAATGTAATATAATGTGTTTTGGGTCACATTTGTCGTAACCAAGGTTACGCTCTTCTCTGGTCCCAGCATGTGATTTAAGGTCTGTTCAGGGTTTTGGATCCAGATCTGTGTCATTAGCTTTAACCCTTTAAGACCTACCATAGAACCAAGTCCGCCAGAGCTTATATTATATTTTTACATGCCGTGGAGCCATTTTTGGGAGCATTTCAAGTTGCTATACATCAATACAACCATTATAGCCCAGATTTTAATAATATGTCTGCATTAAGTGCATAGTAATTACATAAATTGCAAAAAAGTGCAATAAACTACAAAAAAATTGAAAATCGTTTTTGCTTTTTTAACATATATTTCTAGTTAGAGAAATTTAAGAGGCTTATCCCTCAAAACTGTAAATACAAAAAAGTTGCACAAAATAGTTTCCCACCACAGGAAATTTATTTTGAGTGTCTTCATAGTTTTATTTTTGAACTACACCAATTTTTATACACTGCAGGAAAAACGAAAATAAATATTATAATGCAAATTTGCAAAAAAGCAGCATGTGCATCAAAATTAACTATTTCCAGCAGTGCAATATGAGTCCTCAGCATCCCAGAAAAGACACAGAAAGTCATAAAGTCAAACATGACTTTTAAAAACACCAGTATAGGCTCATGAGGCCCTGATGGTAAAAAAAAAACTACATTTCTGCGAAAAATGACGTCACTTCCGGTTTCGGGCAGGTCATGGCGGACATGCAAAACTTCGCGCTGACGTCTATTCCAACGTAGGAAGTGTTACAAACAGCTGACCGGATCGGCAAAGCGTGTTTCTGGAATATTATGTTTTTGTTCCTGCAAGAGCTTTTTATGCAGTTTTTGCAAAGCTTTATGTGGAAGGAAACTGTGACCGAGGACAAGCTGATGGCATAAGATGTAAGTACAACTCCTCCGGTTTCATATGCAAAAAAAATTATTGCGCTAGCTCACGTGGTTGCAGAGCTACCGGGATTTAAAAATAGTTACGCAAAACAGAGCGTGCCCGCTCCGACCGGCTCTAAAGGGTTAATGCTCCATGTGAAACTTTTACATTTCCAGTCACTGTTTCTTTAAATCTAAAATAAGTAACGAGGTGCTGTGAATATATTTGTGTATAAACTGTGAAATAGAAAATAAATAAGCAGCTTTTAAAATACTTTATTGTTATTTTTGGACTCTGGCAGAGGAGCTTTGAATGTTGTAGCCCATCAGTTTAGCCGCTCTGAAACAAGCTGCTCTGATTGGCCGATTCCAGGAAGCGTGCAGAGGGGCAGACGAGGCATGCATGCACTCACTTCAGGACCTCTGATGATGAAATGACCCATTTTTTGAACTGGATCCTATAAAGCCTGATTCCTTCAGAGTGACCACTTTTTGTTTCAGGTGATGATCGCACGCAGAGGTCAAAGACATGGAACGCGTCAGCTGAGAGTTTAACTACAAAACCACCAACAAGAAGAAGAAGAAAGAAGCAGCTGGGACATCGAATATCAGATTTTCTCATTAAAGAAGGAAAATGTTGCATCTTCATGCACTGTGTGGATGAAGGTGCATAGCTGATAACAGACATGTATTATGTGTTTGCTGTGCTGGGTGTGAGCACGCTGTCCTCTTTGGTGCCGCAGAACAAATGAAGCTGACGAGAAGACAGAAAACGCCTGCAGAGCTAAACTGTCCTTTGGATTTGTCCGAACGCAGAAAGTTGCTGATTAACTCGCCGTCGGTCGACTGGAAACACAGACGACACAGAACAGCGTCTCACGCTCACAAAGAACGAACTCGCAGAGCCCCGACAACTTTCCCACCAACGTCCATTCAAAAAAGGTCCCATTTTAACTTCGTTAACGTTCAGCTTCCCTCGCCTGATCTAAACAACATTCACAATCCCTCCACGTGAATGTAACAATTTGACTTCACAGCTGATGATGTCAGTGTGATGTCATTCCTTGCAGCTCGAGCTGGAGATGAACTCAAAAACCCGGAGAAAGTGTGCCGGACAGAGCTGCTGAGACCATTCAGCCATTCATCAAAGGGCGAGCACTCTTACCATCCGAAGCCTCCGAACGACACGCTCCTCTTCCTCCTCAGCATGGTGCCTCGCTCGCCCTCCTCCTCTTTGTCTCTCTTTTCTTCTTATTGTGTCTGGGTTTTCCTCCCTCTCTCTCCCTCTTTGTACCTCTGCCTCCCTCTCCCTCCGCTGTCGCTCTAACTCCTCATCTCTCCTCCTATAAATACTCTCCTCTCTGTCAGACACTCCCGCCGCCTCCCTCTCCTTTTTCCTCCTCCTGTCGGTAACGCTGCTCTCTCGTCTTCCTCTCCCACTTCACTTCACAGCACAGAGCCAGCAGAGAGAGAGAGCGAGGGTAGAGAGACATAGAGGGATAGCAGGAGGAGGTTTACAGGGAGTACCCGCTCTCTGCCAGCCTGATGGAGAGGAGCTGAAAACTTATCATCCATAATAAATGGACATAAATGGATGGAAGCACGTGTCGGTTTACGGGACCTGCTATTATGCAACACGGCTGCAGCTGACGGCAGTTTTTACTCTCATCTGTGAATCCATCAGTTTTAGGAAAACATCACAAAGGAAAAAGAACGAGGAAGGATTTTTAATCAGGAGGGCTTCAGGCGTACCAACATTAACAAACACACACACAGCACGGAAACCTCGCACACGTTCCTAAATGACCACCTTTGAAACTTTCTCTTCCCATTGTTGATTCACTCAGTGTAGGAAAGTCTGCACTCACTGTCTACTGCACACAAATCCACACCTTCACGTCAGTCTGAAGGCGTAACACTTATGTCTTATTGGAGGTTACGACCCTCCCACTAAAGAAAGCCACGCCCCACTGTTATTGATTGGCTGGCATGGGAGGATCATCAGCCAATGCTGCTCAGCTGTGCCGTCCACTCGACCTGATGTCACTGTGATGTTTGTGTACTGCTCAGGTCAAACCCGAAGGAGCCGGTTGGGGTGTTCTGGGCGTGTCCGCCTGGGACGAGGCCTCGGGGCAGTTCCTGTCAGTACCACATGTTTGTCTCAGAGGTTCAGCCGCACAGGTCCACGCGCACGCAGTGAAACGGACACTGGCTCATTAAAGCTACGGTTCCTCTGATGGCCCATCCTACACTGTGGCAGTTCTAGAGCTCATACGTGCAAATGAGCACTGACCCTCCAGGTGTGCGAGCATTTGTCCCATCCAACGCCCTTTGAGGGCTCTCGATAACCTCGACCTGAATGTCTGGCCTGTCAGCTGTCAGTGGGACATGCCTGCCGTGGTGACCAGGCTAACGGGGAAACAAGGCTCGATTCTTCAGGTCTGTGGGTCAGGAGGCAGAGCAGCTCATCTAATAACTGGAAGGTTGGGGGTTTGATCCCTGAACGCCCAACGCTGAACCCCAGTTTGCTCTCTGACGCAGCCATCAGAGTGAATGTTCAAAAGCACTTTGGCATTGACAGCAGGGCATCTGTTGTATAAAGGGAATCAGTCCACGTGCCGATGTTCATATGAAGTTTGGACTCCGCCGCCGCGGACAGCCAAGTTAAAAATCTGTGAACCTTTAACTGCTCCGATCATCGCACTGGTCTAAGATGAAGGATTAAGCTTTGTGTATCTTCCTGCTCGTTTGGCCGGATTCTCCATTAACAGCTTTACTTTGTCCTCTGAGTTCGTCTGTCCAGCCAAGCCTGTCTGTTTAAGGTGTCTTATTTCATTAGGGTTTTTAAAAAAAATAAGAATCTGTTATTTATTTATTTTCACAGTAAATGACTTGTTGTTCCCCCATGGTACTCCCACAGCTCTCATTGGACCAGGAAACCAGTCCCCAGGAGTGTCTTATACTCGTTTCATTACTAAAAACTCTGAACTGGACTCTTCTCAGAGTGTGTCCTGATTTAAAGCAGACTTTGACTCATCACTGAAAGGACAGACAGGTTTTAACCCTTTAAAGCCGGTCAGCGGAAAATGTAGTTTTTTACCTTCAAGGCCCTTATAAGCCTATACTGATGTCCTTAAAAGTCATGTTTGACTTTATAACTTTCTGTGTCGTTTCAGGGATGCTTAGAACTTAAATCACACTGCTGGAAATAGTTTATTTTGATGCACATGCTGTTTGTTTGTTTTTTTTGCAAATTTGCATTATAATACTTATTTTAGTTTTTCCTGCAGTATATAATTGGTGTATCTCAACAATAAAACTATGAAGACACTCAAAATAAATTTCTCGTGGTTGGAAACTATTTTGTGCAACTTTTTTGTATTTACAGTTTTGAGGGATAAACCGCTGAAAAACCTCTAACTAGCAATATATGGAAAAAACAAAACAAAAACGATTTTCAATTTTTTTGTAGTTTATTGCACTTTTTTTTTTTGCAATTTATGTAGTTACTATGCACTTAATGCATACATATTATTATAATTTGGGCTATAACAGTTATATTGATGTATAGTAACTTGAAATGCTCCCACAAATGGCACTACAGCATGTAAAAATATAAAGATAAGCTCTAGCGGACTTGGTTCTACGGTAGGTGTTACAGGGTTAAACTGCACTTTCTGCAAACGTTACCAGCTGAGCTGCTGAAAATGTTCCAGCAGTGATGCAAAGGCACATTTTACACATTTAACTGTTTCTTTAGCTCATAACCAGCTGAGAGCGTGTCAGGCTGACATCTTTGTCAATCTTCTCCCGATTCACCTGTCGTGTCTCATCTGAACATGCTTTGACGTCAGACTCTGGCCGTCTGACCTCGGTGATCCTGATGCATGCGTGCAGCCCGGCTAAACTGCATGTAAACACACGCAGAGGCTGCGAGTGTAAAGGCGGTTAATGTATTACCGTGCTGACAGTAGAGCGAACGTTTGTGTGGCAACAAGAGAAAAAGCTCAGTCACTGCTACGATGATTCAGAGGTCGCAGATCAAAATGTAAATGAAGACGCAGCAGCGCAGCGTTCAGAGGGGTTCCTCTAATTTTGGAGTCCTCAGGTTTAATTCTCCATGAAAACCCTCCAGCAGCTGAATACATTTACATCACATTACCACCAATGAAAAGCACCGTTTACACTGCAGAGCTGGAACCAGTTTGTGCACACAAAGCTATTTATAAAACCATATTTTTCATTTTGCACGATGAAGGAGGAATATGATGGAGTCATGCATGTAGCTTAGGTAATTCAATTCATTTCATGAATCTACCCAGTATAATATGACCCTTGAGAGACACAATCTCACACACAGCACAACAAATGTATTAAGAAGAAATATACAAGTACAACCAACATTTATGAGCTGCAAAAGTCATCGTGGAAGAGCCGTGCCGGTAACACGCTGAGCGTTTGGAGCCTGCAGGACATTTAACATCAGTCTGAAGTCAGTCGCCGGAGCAGGCCACACTGAGGAAACTCTGCACTCAAGTTTCAACTTACAAGTACAAATTTTGACCCAATTTTTCTTCCTTTCAGCTGATTGGTCAATGTCATGTCAATCACAAATTTAAATATCCAATCAGAGAACAGATGGGTTTGGCTGTCGAAGGGGCGCTCTTTTGAGCTGTAGGTCATGGAAGAATAAATGCCCTTTCACGTCTCTTATCGCTTAACCGTGAGAGGAGATAAAATCAGAGAGATACATGTTTTGAAACGACAAGGATCAGGTGGATCTAGTACACGTAGAGCGGCCGCTACTAAACGATATACAAGCAGAGCTCAGCAGCCAGCGCAACAAATTCTGGATCCTTTGCTCTTAGTTAGCGGCGAGCACAGCGCATGCGTCCGATGTGAAAAGGCCTGCATAGTGTGACTCATAGCAGCTGTCCCGGGTCAACCCTGATTTTGTGTTAAAGTAACACTAAAGTAATAATGGTGTTTCTGAACACTGGTATACCACAACTGCAGAGGCGGAGCCAGACATCTGAAACACCCGGGGCTTAGCCCAAAAGGGTAGTATGCATGTGGGATTTTTTTTTCCCCTTGGGGGGGGGGGGTTAGAAATGACTGAAAGATTAATTGGCTCTGTTTTGAGTTTTGTTCAAAAAAGAATGACTTCATAGAGGGAAAAATATATATCACATGTGCAGGACACCTTAGACTAGTTTTTAATTAAGCAGCGAGGCAGAACAAAGTCTGGCTGTATCAAGACACGAGGACTAAACCCCAATTCAACCAGACCCAGAACTGATCCAGAATTAAAACCGGACTACAACAGTTCAAAATCAGGACTACTGAGGACTTAACCAAGACAGAACCAGAATCAGAACTAGATGATAGCAGCACTAAAAACCATCATAGACCTGCACTACACTTGTTTTTTAATAATACCAAAGTACAATATTTAGATTGAGAAAAGTTTATATAATTATTTAGTCTTGTTGTGCAAACAAGCTGCAGAACTTAATAAATATAGAATTTGAAAAATAACAAACCTAAAAAGAAACACGAGGTACGAGATACATGAGGACCTGTGATACGGTGATACTTTTGGTAAACAACCATGTGACTAACAGGTGTGTCTCACCTGCTCTTGTTCCCTCTCTGTGCTGACAATCATCAAATCTACAGTTGAAACCAGATATTTACTCTTCAGATAAAAACACTTTTTTAATTGTAACATCAAATCAGACTAAATGTTTATTTTTTAGATAAATATAAAAACATATTTGTTAACTTTAAGAGTAAAGAGAGAAACTGTCTGTATTTCTTGTAAATGGCACCAAATTGTATTCAAACTGAGCCACACTTATGGAGCTCCACGATTCTTTTTCTGGTGTTTTGGTTGACATCTCTTGATGTTCCCATGTCACAGAAACAGGCTCTGTGTTTTGCCTTATATGCATCCACAGCTGTGCCACCAGTTTACTCACATGGACTCTACGAACCAATCAGAAGCTTCTTCAGCTCAGAATGGAATCGTCTGGAGTTTTCTTATTAATTAACAAACTTAGTGTATATGTACTCCTACATTTGATCAAAGTGATTAAAATAGAAGCTCTGTCTCTCTTTATTCTGACATTTAACTGATTCAAAATATATTTCAATATTTATCTAAAACAAAAGTTTACTCTAAATTGATGTTGTGCAGTAAAAATGTTTTATGTTTTCTCCCTAAAGTGTAAATATCTGGTTACAAATGTGAATATCCTGCTGTGTACTGAAACCCCTCTTGTTTTGCATAGAAATATACTGAACAACATACAAAGCATAATATATAAAATAACATTTACCTGAGTTTTTTCTTTGAAAGAAGCCTCTAATGTCCATTCTTATATTTCAGTACATAACTGAAACCGATTTAGTCGGGGAGGGTAAGAACTGAGAATATGAAATAAACACATGTAAGCTGAGACTCTCTAAAGAAACAGCTTTGTTGTTGTTCGGCTTTTCATTTCGCCATTTGTTGATTCACTTGAAGAGCAAGTAACGTAATATGGGTCAAGTGATCAGTTTGATATCAATCTTTCGTGATGCACCGTCATATTTACATTATTTGTACGGTACAAATGATTTTCTTTGGTACCTGGTCAAACTTAAGCTCTCCTAGTATGGCTGGCTCCGTTTCTCCAACAGCGCACTCACGGGCAGCAGCTGCCCCGCCCCCTCGCTCAGTCGCTTAGTGCCTGAGCTCGGATTATACCAATATCAGGGGGGATTCACGCACAGTCATAAATTCCCACAGTGTGCACTATGTGCTTCGAATATTGTGTGTACTTTTTGTTTTATACAGTTGTCAGCCAGGCATCTAACTATGAAAAAATTACACTACAAAAGACCCCGGGCTTCTGACAAAACAACCCGGGCTTAAGCCCAGTAAGCCACGCTCCGCCTCTGCACAACTGTATCCTTTCAACGGCTACCAAAAGTTAAAGGACCTAGCTTGTATGAGCCTTATGAGATATTTACCTAAAGATCCTCCAGCGTCAAACTCTATTACCCTTCCATGACCTGCAGCTCAGTAAAGCATCCCTCTGACAGCCAAACCCATCTGTCCTCTGATTGGAAACCTCGAAGCACAGGCCAAGGGGGAGGTGTGGCAGCAATTTTTCACACCAGCCTATTAATCAACCAAAGACCCAGACAGACTTTTAATTCATTTGAAAGCCTTATGCTCAGCCTCGTCCACCCCAGCTGTGAAACACTTACTTGTTATCATCTATCGTCCACCTGGGCCTTACACAGAGTTTCTGTCTGATTTCTCAGACTTTATATCTAATTTAGTTCTGAGCTCAGATAAAATAATTATTGTGGGTGATTTTAACATCCATGTAGATGCTAAAAATGACAGCCTCAACATGGCATTTAATCTGTTATTAGACTCAATTGGTTTCTCTCAAAATGTAAAAGAACCCACCCACCACTTTAATCACACTCTAGATCTTGTTTTAACATATGGCATAGAAACTGAACATTTAACAGTGTTTCCTGAAAACCCTCTCCTGTCTGATCATTTCCTGATAACATTTACATTTACAATAATTGATTACACAGCAGAGGAGAGTAGACTTTATCACAGTAGATGTCTTTCTGAAAGCGCTGTAACTAAGTTTAAGAATATAATCCACCCACTGTTATCATCTTCAATGCCCTGTACCAACACAGAGCAGAGCAGCTATCTGAACGCTACCCCAACAGAGGTCGATTATCTTGTTAATAATTTCACCTCCTCACTACGTACGACTCTGGATACTGTAGCTCCTGTGAAAACTAAGGTCTCTAATCAGAAGTACCTGACTCCGTGGTATAATTCTCAAACACGTAGCCTAAAGCAGATGACTCGTAAGCTGGAGAGGAAATGGCGTGTCACAAATTTAGAGGATCATCATTTAGCCTGGAGAAATAGTTTGCTGCTTTATAAGAAAGCACTCCGCAAAGCCAGAACATCTTACTATTCATCACTGATTGAAGAAAATAAGAACAACCCCAGGTTTCTCTTCAGCTCTGTAGCCAGGCTGACAAACAGTCAGAGCTCTGTTGAGCCAACCATCCCTTTAACGTTAACTAGTAATGACTTCATGAACTTCTTCACAAATAAAATTCTTATCATTAGAGAAAAAATTACCAGTAATCATCCCACAGATGTAATATTATCTACAGCTACTCTTAGTACCATTGATGTTAAGTTAGACTCTTTTTCTCCAATTGATCTTTCTGAGTTAACTTCAATAATTACTTCCTCCAAACCATCAACGTGTCTTTTAGACCCCATTCCTACAAAACTGCTCAAAGAAGTCCTGCCATTAATTAATTCTTCGATCTTAAATATGATCAACCTATCTCTAATGATCGGCTATGTACCACAGGCCTTCAAGCTGGCTGTAGTTAAACCTTTACTCAAAAAGCATCTCTAGACCCAGCAGTCTTAGCTAATTATAGGCCAATCTCCAACCTTCCTTTCATATCAAACATCCTTGAAAGAGTAGTTGTCAAACAGCTAACAGATCATCTGCAGAGGTTTATTTGAAGAGTTTCAGTCAGGTTTCAGAGCTCATCACAGCACAGAAACAGCTTTAGTGAAGGTTACAAATGATCTTCTTATGGCCTCTGACAGTGGACTCATCTCTGTGCTTGTCCTGCTAGACCTCAGTGCAGCGTTCGATACTGTCGACCATAATATCCTATTAGAGCGATTAGAACATGCTGTAGGTATTACAGGTACTGTGCTGCAGTGGTTTGTATCATATCAATCTAATAGACTCCAGTTCGTGCATGTAAATGGAGAGTCCTCTGTAATGTATGTTTGCACTGATTGCCGATCACGCTTCAACTGAGTCGTCCTCGGTCAGAAGGAATGGTACTCCACAGTGATGTAGTTCAAATAACTTTAATAAGGAGGTGGCAGATGACATCAACAGGATGTACAGCGTTGGTAGGGAGGCATTACAGTATTCACATGCAGGTAAAGGGGGTGTGAGTGTGTATATGGGTGTGTGTGGTCATCTGTAAACAGGAAGAACAAACATTTGTATTAACCACTATAGATAGCAGTGTACCCCTTCTACAGTACTGTGGGTTTCCAGCGTAATGTTATACAATCTGCCATAACCTCATGGCCACTAGATGGCACCCTAAGACCATAAATGAATTTCTGGCTCGTATACATTGGCAAACCAGACCTCTGCAGATTACAACGCTTCAGAGAATAAACATAGTAAATAGTTACATCCACCTACAACCACAATGCTTGACAGTAAGTCGTATATGGAATGAAATATGGGCTGAACACAAGGCTGCCTGTAGTAGGCCAAAAAACGCATCTTAGCAATAGCAACGGGACTAGCTTCTTACGTACCAAATTACACAGATGAAGTCAAACAAGCATCACTCTCATCTTACAATACTCACATGGTAAGCACGCACACAGTATTAACTCACACAGGAATGCAAATAAATACATTACTCCTCCGACACACCTCTCATCTGTGCAGAACTGCGCTGAACACGTTCCCAACCGGAAGTACAGATACCGAGGTGCATCATGGGTAACGTAGTATAAAACAGTTACAATGAACAAGCGGACTTTTAACATCCTCTTCACACACTGAGGTTAATCATGGAGTTCCACAGGGTTCAGTGCTAGGACCAATTCTGTTTACATTATACATGCTTCCCTTAGGCAGCATCATTAGAAGACATAGCATACATTTTCACTGCTATGCTGATGACACCCAGCTCTATCTGTCCATGAAGCCAGATAACACACACCAATGAGTTAAACTGCAGGAATGTCTTAAAGACATAAAGACCTGGATGGCCGCTAACTTTCTGCTTCTTAATTCAGATCAAACTGAGGTTATTGTACTCGGCCCTGAAAAGCTTAGAAATATGGTATCTAACCAGATTCTTACTCTGGATGGCATTACCTTGGCCTCCAGTAACACTGTGAGGAACCTTGGAGTCATGTTTGACCAGGACATGTCCTTCAACGCACATATTAAACAAATATGTAAGACTGCTTTCTTCCATTTGTGCAACATCTCTAAAATTAGAAATATCCTGTCTCAGAGTGACGCTGAAAAACTAGTTCATGCATTTATTACTTCCAGGCTGGACGACTGTAATTCATTATTATCAGGAAGTCCAAAAAACTCGCTGAAAAGCCTTCAGCTGATCCAAAATGCTGCAGCAAGAGTCCTGACAGGGACTAGAAAGAGAGAGCAGATTTCTCCTGTTTTGGCTTCCTGTTAAATCCAGAATTCAAAATCCTGCTCCTCACATACAAGGTCTTAAATAATCAGGCCCCATCTTATCTTAATGACCTTGTAGTACCATATCAGCCTATTAGAGCACTTCGCTCTCGCTCTGCAGGCCTACTTGTTGTTCCTAGAGTATTTAAAAGTAGAATGGGAGGCAGAGCCTTCAGTTTTCAGGCCCCTCTTCTGTGGAACCAGCTTCCAGTTTGGATTCAGGAGACAGACACTATCTCTACTTTCAAGATTAGGCTTCAAACTTTCCTTTTTGCTAAAGCATATACAGTGGGGCAAAAAAGTATTTAGTCAGCCACCGATTGTGCAAGTTCCCCCACTTAAAATGATGACAGAGGTCAGTAATTTGCACCAGAGGTACACTTCAACTGTGAGAGACAGAATGTGAAAAAAAATCCATGAATCCACATGGTAGGATTTGTAAAGAATTTATTCGTAAATCAGGGTGGAAAATAAGTATTTGGTCAATAACAAAAATACAACTCAATACTTTGTAACATAACCTTTGTTGGCAATAACAGAGGTCAAACGTTTACTATAGGTCTTTACCAGGTTTGCACACACAGTAGCTGGTATTTTGGCCCATTCCTCCATGCAGATCTTCTCGAGAGCAGTGATGTTTTGGGGCTGTCGCCGAGCAACACGGACTTTCAACTCCCGCCACAGATTTTCTATGGGGTTGAGGTCTGGAGACTGGCTAGGCCACTCCAGGACTTTCAAATGCTTCTTACGGAGCCACTCCTTTGTTGCCCGGGTGGTGTGTTTTGGATCATTGTCATGTTGGAAGACCCAGCCTCGTTTCATCTTCAAAGTTCTCACTGATGGAAGGAGGTTTTGGCTCAAAATCTCACGATACATGGCCCCATTCATTCTGTCCTTAACACGGATCAGTCGTCCTGTCCCCTTGGCAGAAAAACAGCCCCATAGCATGATGTTTCCACCCCCATGCTTCACAGTAGGTATGGTGTTCTTGGGATGCAACTCAGTATTCTTCTTCCTCCAAACACGACGAGTTGAGTTTATACCAAAAAGTTCTACTTTGGTTTCATCTGACCACATGACATTCTCCCAATCCTCTGCTGTATCATCCATGTGCTCTCTGGCAAACTTCAGACGGGTCTGGACATGCACTGGCTTCAGCAGCAGAACACGTCTGGCACTGCGGGATTTGATTCCCTGCCGTTGTAGTGTGTTACTGATGGTGACCTTTGTTACTTTGGTCCCAGCTCTCCTTGAGGAGACTGCCGTTATGATTTGCTGCTGTATAAATAAAATTGATTTGATGCAGTGAGAGTCAGTTTCAGATGATTCCAGGAGGATGGAGCTGCTACCGTGAGCTCCGTTTCTAAATGTAGTGCAAACTTCCAGGACAGGCAGAACAAAGACCGTAACTTCCCAGGCCCCGACAGCAAAGCAAGAGCAGACAAGCACACAGCTGAAAATGGTTTGTCATAAATATCAATCAAAGGGCTCTGAGAACAAGTCCTCAAAAATCTGGAGCCCTGACTGAGACACCAGAGAGTCTGTTAGTCACGTCCAGCATAAAGACAAAGGTCAGAGCAGTCCGAGAGTCACAGCCCTCCCGTACAGAGATGGATGGATTTGATGCGGTGGACAGACACGAGCTCAGAGAAGCAAAAAAGGTTTAAGTAAAAACAACTTCCTTTCTTTGCTGTTAGTGTCTAATTAAGTGTGACAGGGCTCATGTGAGCTAACAGCAGCCTCAGGTTTGCAAACACTGTGTGAGGTCCCAGGACTGGAGTGTTTCCCAGCTCAGACACACCATCCACCATCACAGCCACACATTCAGCCAGTTTAGGAGCAGTAATTAACCAGTCAGCTCACAGAAAGGCTCAGCTGACTGCTGCACCGACCTCGTCTCGGCCCTCGTCTGCATTTTCGCCTTACTGAGGAGGCAGCCACACTGACGCT
The DNA here is from genome assembly GCF_057382095.1 of Aulonocara sp. 'chitande type north' Nkhata Bay. Classification (NCBI taxonomy): domain Eukaryota; kingdom Metazoa; phylum Chordata; class Actinopteri; order Cichliformes; family Cichlidae; genus Aulonocara; species Aulonocara sp. 'chitande type north' Nkhata Bay. Next base: position 9,609,469 of record NC_141353.1, read on the forward strand.
TTTTAGGAAACCCTGCCCCCTGGTGGTGAAAGCGTTTGTTACAGTTACACCTGTCCGTTACTTTCAGTTTAAAATAAAGGATTTTACAGAAAAGCTGCTAATAAACATAAAAAAAACACATGTCATATCCTAACAACAATGCTTATGTCTTCATGTCGCAGCAGGGCTGGATGTATTCTCATATTTAGACTCCAGTCTAAGAGTTCAAACCCCGAAGATCCAGCACGGCGTCTTTCATTAGAGCCTCTGCCTCAAGTCTGTGACACAGGCTGCATGAAGGTTAACGCTGGAGGCGTGGACAAATCACGTGATGGGGATGCAGCAGCTTCCTGGCAGCCTGGCAGGGTCGAACTCTGAGCATACTTGTGGAGCTGTGAGATACCTGACCTCTGCCAGCAGGCCTCGTGATGCTGAGAGCAGGCTGAACATTATCTCCCAAACCTGACCTCACCTGAACCGAGGCTTCACCTTACAATTTCATGAATTTCATCACAGCTGCCTGCCAAAAGGGAGGAGTTCTGTCCTTACAGCAGGAGTAGACAACATGTTCACAACACCATGAAGGCTCCTTATCCCAGAGGAAACACAGCTTCACCTCGGTTTGGTGGTATTAGGTGAAAATCATCCTGTCTGTGGTCGTCACACTTACATAAACGCACACTCAGCTTCTCTGTTGCTGTCTGGACCTCAGTTACACGTTCATGCTGTTCTTCTCCATCAGACAAGCAGCAGGAAACATAAAGAAGATCAGACTGAAGGAAAGTGACATCTGACCAATACCCAAAGGTCGAAGCTGTGAGCTGTGATGCTCGTCCTCTAAAAGTCCCCATGGAGGTTTAGGTTCTGCTTACAAGAAGTTCTTCTGTTCAATAAGTCGCTTTCCTGGCAAACCATTCATCAGAACACTCAAAGAGTCAACAGCTTAATATTAATCAAACTGAGGAACGTAGCAGATGAGAGCAGACAGGGTTGGGTTATTGCTCCACCTGGCCAAGGCTGCATCCATCCAAATAACTCAAAGAGAGAAATACCCAGTTCTAGTCACAGAGATCTGCAGCTGAAGTGTTCCTCTCCCACAATCTAACAGTTGGTAGATTGAAACCATCCTGTGCTTATAGTTCCAGTACAGAGAGATGGAAAAATACAAGGACGATGGAAGACCTGCCCCAACTGCTCTGACTGCTGGGAGAAGAAAATAAAGAAGAAAAGGTCCTTCAAAGAAAAGCTGTTGGTGTAACAGGTGTGAAATAACTCCAAACTGACGAGCCTTTGCTCTTTGCTGCTTCTGTGCTACACTAGCTCTCTTGCTAGCATGTGCTCTCTGTGGAAGGTGTTGTTGCTGTAGCAGCCGCCTTCAGCTGAAGAATAAGTGGCCCTCATGTGTGGCTACAGCAAATAAGGAGTTTAAAAGAAGAAGCATCATCATCACACAGATGAGTCTGGTGTACTTTGAAATGACTTTGATGACTTTGAAACATTTAATTAATTATTAAATGGTGCATGTAATTAATTCGTTTTGTCACTCCTGGCCCTCCATATGTACATAGGTGTTTATATATAAAGCACTTATGTAGCAGGTTTTGTATAGATGCTCTTCCAGTGACTGACCAAACAGGTTCACAGGTATGTATGTACGAAAACTAGTCGGTTCTGGCTAGAACTTCACTGGAGAAATAGTGAGTTAACCTTAACGTATCAGTTAGAGTTAACTTTAACGCGTGAGGTGAAGTTAACAATGTGCCTCTTAAGGAAAAAAAGAGAGCATACCGCTGCGAGCAGGGTTCGAACCTGCGCGGGGAGACCCCATTGGATTTCAAGTCCAACGCCTTAACCACTCGGCCATCGCAGCTCACGTCACTTGTGTCCTTCCCAATCATACTTATCCGGTATCAGCGAAAACATCACACGTGAACTGCTGGAGAATGGGTCTTCTTAATATCAGCCAGGTGACATGAACCTTTCACGCGCCTTACCGAGGATATCAGGAGGGTTTAAAGTGAATTATTAGGCCTGTTTTTCGTCATCATGTTATCAGGTTTTCCGCAACGTTTCATATTTCACTGTCGTCACATGCGTGTATTTAGAGCTCTTTGAGTGTGTTTTCACCGTTTAAACATTTAGAATAGTCATTGTAAGGAAAGCTTCAGATGTTTAACATAACCGAGGAAAATTTAAGTACACCGACCTCCGTTACCAGTAAATACTCCTGTCTGTCCTATGTAATCACACGTGTGGGGATGTAGCTCAGTGGTAGAGCGCATGCTTCGCATGTATGAGGTCCCGGGTTCAATCCCCGGCATCTCCATGTTCGTTTTAGGTTTTAATCGTTTCTTTCTCATCTCACTGTTGAAACACTTACCACAGCGTGCGACAGATTACAGGTGAACTGGCTCTTCTGGTTTTCATGTCTTTATTCATGTCAACCTTATATTTGTTTTACGAATATTAAACAATAAATAAACAAACTATAAACAATAAAAAACATTGGTTTCGATTTTTACAAATCTGAATCCTTTCCTTTGTGCTACGTTAGAAAAATACGATTTATAGTCTTCGCTTTTATTTTGAAGGTTATCTGTCCAAACCGGATGTTATGCTTCATATCCTTTCGTTTTGTGTGATGACGTTAACCGGCATGTAGTCCGGCAGGTATTAGAATATGTAGCATTTAATCTTCTTGTCGTACAGTTGTTTTGATCAACAGTCACATTGATAACCTAAAAGCAAAAACAATAATGAAAAGTGAGTGGTTCCACTGGGGCTCGAACCCAGGACCTTCTGCGTGTAAAGCAGACGTGATAACCGCTACACTATAGAACCCCACATGTAGCCGTTGTTCATATTTATGTTAATATTTGAAATGATACATGAACAGTAAGACATATATTTAGACACTTCATTTTAAATTTAGTATATAATGTTATTTACACGTTTATGTAAATCTTGTTTATTTAAATGCGTCACTTGATTTAGGGTATTTGTTTCTTTTGTAAAGTATCAATTTTAGATAGAATAGAAGAAATGAATGCAATCGTAAAAAATGTTGTAATTATTGTTGTTAATATGTGGTAACACTTTTGTTTTTCTCAGTATTCATCCATAAGTTGATATGTTATATGCTTGTTAAAATGTTTAAATTAATCAGTTTACAAAGGAAACAACGCGGGAAAGCAGTACCTGTTATTCAGGTGTTGTTTTAACCCAATAGGATGTGCCGTTGACTTGATGGGCGGAGCACTAAACAGAGAGCTCGGGTGAGAGAGAGCCTGGGAGAGAAGCAACTCCTGGGCAGCTCAGCCGGAGCAGAGGAGGCTCACTCTGCAGGTATGTTTACCTGTGTGTTTCTCTCAGCCAGTCAGCTTTTTATTCACATACTTTAGTTTTTCTTAACACACCTGCCTCCGGTGTTTGTCTCCATCCCTTTAACGGCCTTCAGGTGTATACTCTGTTTTGCTTGTTCCCTAATAGTTTCTTTTATGTTCCTGTTTTTCATGCAGAAATCTTCTAGAACATTACCAGAAACCAGAATCTTCTGACAGGTAAACAAACACTTTTGTTTTGTTCATTTTGTGGGAGCAAAATTCCCACTGCAGCAGAGAGACCCCCCCAAACCACCACCACCACCTCTTGGGTGAAGAGGGCAAATTTTTCCTTTAATCTGGCCCACCAGTAGAAGCTGACCTGACCGTCTTTCTGTACCAAAATTTGATTCATTTGCTTCACTCATTCATACAAATCTGACATTAAAAAACAGTCGCTCCAACTTTAATTTGAATCTAAATCTGATATTTTATAAGTTTTATTTTCATTTATTTTATTTAAAAATATACATTTTATTTGATTTTGTCTAATTGTTTTACTCAATGTCAGTTGAGTTTTTGTTATTTATAATTCAGGACAGTAATATATTTCTTCCTCTCATGTAGCAGTTAAATGGCATTCAATATAATATGATCACATTTCCTTTTTAATTAAATTTGTCATTTCACGTTTTTATTTTTTGTTTTATGTTCAATTAAAATCAAAAGTCCAACGAATACGAGGATTGAGTGAAGACTAAATAAGTGCAGAGTTTATATTGAGTGGATTTTTGCGCTGACTTCTTCATTACGGATTATTTATAGGAAACGAGGCCTGCTACCCAATAAACAAATGATTTGGTTTTTTAAACGTACCCTTGGGTCAGAGCCGCTGTAGATAATGTAACTCGTAGGTTCATCTCTAACATGATAAAATAGGAGGAAACAGGAAAATCAGCAGCCGGTGTTTTTATGGCTGATTTCTGTTTGTAAGCACGGAGCAGGAAGCTTCCTCGTCAGGCTGACAACGTGACCTTTAACAAGAAAGAGAGCAGTGTTTACTGCTTGTGGATCTGTCAGGAGAAGCCAGTGTGTTAGCTGGAAGCCCACGCTAACTGCCCTTCATTTCCAAGGCAAATGTGAGCAAGGTAAACAAATAAGCTGATGTCAGCATCAGCGGGAGTCCTGCACAGCACAAAGACAGAAATGTGTTTGTAAGAGTCGTTTTTGTTTCTGAGATAAATGAAAGCTGAAAGCAACGCAGTTTCACTATTAGTTTCACAGAGACGTAGCGAAGTTTTCTCTGTGTCATGGTGCAAAACAAAGACAGCAAACATGGAGAGAAAATAAGAAACTTTCCAACAAAATAATCAAAGTGTAACATCTTTAAGGGCCTCGCTGTAGCCTTTCTCAGCCTTAACGCAGCTCTGATGGTCCTGAGATGATAGTGACACTGACAGTTATGGTGGCGATTCTCATCTTCACAAATAAAACAGGAAGTGTGAGCTTCAGGTGAAACCTCAGTAAAGACTCTTGAAGCGGCCGTTTCACCACGTGAGGCTCTGATCATCCCTCCAGCCAGAGGTGAAGTGTCTTTGTGTCTGTCAGGTGATTCGGCTTAAACAGCTTAACCTCCTCCATCAGTTTCTCCTGAAACAGGTCACAACATGTCTTAAATATTAATTCGCGGGTGAAAGGCTCACAAACCTGCACTCGGGCCAACAGGTGGCGCCGTCCAACTTTGTGCCCATCGTGCCCAACATAATGGCTTCCTGTCAGGAGTTTGAAGTGACCGTTCACACCTCACCTGGCCCCACCTGTGGAACCTTTAGCCACCTGTGGCTTAGCCTGATTGGCTCTGAGGGCGAGACTCCGCCCATCCGTGTGACCGACGGCAACAGTCATCTCCTGCCAGGATCGGTGAGTTTTGAGATTCATTCATTTGTAGCGTTCGCTGGGAGTACTGAAGGGCATGGTTTATGGTCAGTACTTGGAGTTTTATTTTGACGGTGTCTTCCTGTCATGCTCACAGGTGTGTCCAGTCCGGGTTCAGGCCAGCAGTCCTCTGGGTCGCCTGATTCTGGTTCGGCTCCGGCTCGAGGTTCAGACCAGATTTCCAAACCTGGACTGGCACTGCAGCAGAGTGGAGGTCTGCAGGCTGTCTAAAAGTCAGGGGTCAGACTCAGAAACACAGGTGTTCCTGTGCGACAGATGGCTGCGGCCAGCAGATGGCGACGTGGAGCTCCGGAGTGGAAAGTGTGAGTGACGTTTAATGACCGTTAGCAGGAAACAGAGGCATGTGGACCCAAGCACAAAAACCTCTTTATTTCCTCACATCATCCTGCAGGTGTGCCCATGCAAATCATTTCCTTTGAATCTAAAAGCAGTTCTTCCTGTTGTTGGTCCACAGTGTGTTTGCTGGAGGAGGAGACAGAAGAGAAGCTGAAGCAGCAGAGGCTCAGACAGCTGCAACATCAGCAGCAGCTCATCAGGTACCTGATGTCACAGTGTTAGCATGCTGGTTTACCTTTGGTCCTCTTACAGCGCTCTGACTGGCCACATCCTGGAGTCCTGCAGAGGGGCAGCACGCAGTGTTTGTGAGCTGTACTCTGTGGGCGGCCGGTGTCATCCAAACACGATAACATGTTTACAGCACACTGATATCTGACCTTTGATCTATGACCTTGAATGCTAAAATGGGGTATTATATTATCTTTACCCATATGGCTGGAGCAGAACTGGCTGAAATATCTAGAAGATCCTGCCGTTAATTAATGCTTCGATCTTAAATATGATCAACTATCTCTAATAATCGGCTATGTACCACAGGCCTTCAAGCTGGCTGTAGTTAAACCTTTACTCAAAAAGCATCTCTAGACCCAGCAGTCTTAGCTAATTATAGGCCAATCTCCAACCTTCCTTTATATCAAACATCCTTGAAAGAGTAGTTGTCAAACAGCTAACAGATCATCTGCAGAGGTTATTTGAAGAGTTTCAGTCAGGTTTCAGAGCTCAGCACAGCACAGAAACAGCTTTAGTGAAGGTTACAAATGATCTTCTTATGGCCTCTGACAGTGGACTCAGATGGCCCCGCCCCTCCCTGAGCCTGGTTCTGCCAGAGGTTTCTTCCTGTTAAAAGGAAGTTTTTCCTTCCCCCTGTCACCAAAGTCCTTGCTCACAGGGGGTCATATGATTGTCAGGGCCTTCTCTTACAATATAAAGCACTTTGAGGTGACTGTTGTTGTGATTTGCTGCTGTATAATTAAAACTAAATTGAATATGCTATTTCTGACATCATAGAGTATCATACTGAAAAAAAGAATGTTGCGCAGCGTCTCCATGCCTGTTCGTGTCATATATATATACATATATACAAGAGGCTAAGCATATGTATATATTAGGGGTGCAACGATACTCGTATCGATATTGAACCGTTCGATACAGTGCTTTCGGTTCATACGCATATGTATGAACAATACAAAATTTTTAATTTATTTCATCAACTTTCCTTCTGACGATGCTGTCTGTGTTGAACACTCAGTGGATCTGCGTTTGACTACTCCGCCTAGGCTGCACTGTCGAGCGCAGATCCACTGAGCGCAGCGCAAGCTAGCAAGACAGAAGCTAAGCTCGTTGCAACATGGCAAATTGAACCTCCCCCACCCTCATTCAGATCTGACCTTTGGAACTATTTTGGTTTTCATGTGACGTATGACCCTGAAGGTAAGCGCGTCATGGACAAAAGTAAAACAGTATGTTGGATGTGCCACGCAATGCTCAATTACATTGGTGGGAACTAGTGTGTTAACGCAGTTAGCTAATAGTATAGAAGCGTATAGTATAGCTTTTATTTTGGAAAGAGCCATTTCTCTGTAATACACTCTCTTTTCCAAAGATGAGTGATTTCTCGATCAGATAGATTAATTTTTTTTATTACTTTGTTGTTTCAGCAACATTAAATTTAAAACCTGTACTTTTGAGTTAAATACATATTTATACTTTTAATAAATGACAAATTAAAAAAGCATGAACATTTTTTTGTATCGAAAAAATATCAAACCGAACCGTGATTTTTTGTGTATCGTTGCACCCCTAATATATATATATATATATATATATATATATATATATATATATATATATATGTATATGTGTGTGTGTGTGTGTGTGTGTTTTCTAGAATGATTCAAAAACACAGAGATGAATGACATGTGCCATTTTTGGTGTCTCCCATCCTACAAAATTTGAAACTGACAGCTTGAAAACTGGTTGTCTCTCGTTCAGGTGGCGAATCTTCGTTGATGGCGCTCCGCAGTGCGTTGACGTGAACAGTCTGTTTGAACTCGGGCCAAACCTTCTTTACACGCAGAAGAGGTGAATGCTAACAGTTGGTGCACATTGTGAATGAAATGTGGTCTGAACCAGCTGGCTTGAGCTGTGTTTGTCCCTCTGTCCTCAGTCCGGCTACTAACCTGTACTATCTGAACGGCTTCACCACCCGAGTCGAGTCCTGGAAGAGTTTTTCAGAGCTGGAGATGATTTTCACCTACAGCGCACAACAGAATGGCATCGCCAGTAAGAAACAATGCAGCACATCTCATTCATCTTTGTGTTTTTGAACCTTTCTAGCTACAGGACATCGCTGCAAAGTTTTTATTTCCCCTTGTGGTTATTCTGGGTCTTTATTCTTGTATTTACTGTATCGTTCTTTCATCATTTGTATTTATGTTTTAGTAGTTTTGTGTCTTTTTGATTATTTTGTGCTTTGTTGTAGGTTTCTGTGTTTTGTGAGCATCTGTAATTGTTTTTTTTTAGCGTTGTATCTCTTGTAGTGTGTTTGTGGGTAGTTCTTTGAGCCCGATCGCCTCTTTGGCTCTTGGCGAAGGCGGTCGTACTTTTCTCCTCTCCTCCTCTCCCTTATCTTCCCTGCTTAGCCTCTATGTCCTTGTCTTGTCTCGTTTGTATTACTTTCCCTGGAACACTCTCTCACAGTCTGTCTCTAAAACCTAAAGAGAATTATGGATTTGATCAACTGGTCTCTGAATGCTATTGACACCCTTTTCTCAACGAGAAGTCTGGGCTCGGGTGAGCCTGAGTGCCCTGGAGGGACTTTCCCTGCCGGATACACGATGGACGGGTGGCAGAGGATCGTGTGCCTGGCGGGACTATGGATTGAGGACGCTGAAGATATCTACCTATGAACCATGATAACAGGGTTCTGGCTGATCGGAGCTGGCTTGGCCCTGACTTATCGGAGAATTAAGAAAGAGGAACCGGCTGTTCAAACCCCCACAAGGCTGCCCGCTGGGATTGAAATGATGGGACGAGGTGCAGCTTCTCAACATGGGCTCACTGAGTGCAGCATGGTTAAGAGCTTGGAGACGCTTACGGCTGCTGTGAACACTCAGAATAAGACCTCTGAGCGTACATTGAATCACATCTTGGAGCAGCTCACTGTGATCGTGAGTTCTCAGAATCGGCTCTTTGAGCACAAGACTGACAACATCACGGAGCGTAAGTTTGATAACATCATGGAGAAGCTCGCGGCTCTCCAACGGGAGATTGAGAGACCAGTGTTGGACTGTTAGAACTGCTTTGAAATTCTCATGAGTTGTTCGCACTAAAGTAAAAACCACCATGATCATGTTGCTATCCCTTCGGCGCCAGCTGTGGGCTCAAGGCTGGAGCCGAACAACAACACCCTGATAACGACTGTGTTGAGTCTGTTCTTCCCATCCCTGCAAGGCCACCTGGGTTGGCTGGAAGACTGTTTACTTAGCCTGGCAGGGTGAAGGACACTGTCTCAGCTGAACTCTGGACACGCACACACACAGACACTGATAAGCACTCATCCCTCCTCCCTTTTCAAACGCCTTCGATGCTTGTTCCCTCCTGGAGGACACGGCGGGTCTGGGCAGGATGGCTGTGTGCGCCCCGGCTTACACCCCCTACCCGACCCTGTTGCTGGTCACGTGCTCTATATTGCTGTGCTGTGGACATTTCTGTGCAGAGGAGTTTTTTTGTTTCCTGTTCTCATGCTTTCCTCCCAGGAGCCCAGCATGAGTAGAGGTCTCTTTTTTCCCCTCCTGGACTTTCCCATTGTAGTCTATATTTCAGTGTTTTTCCGTAATACTACCGGTGTCCGACCTGTCTCCCCATGTGATGTCTGTGTTGTGTATATAATGTCGGGGGGGGGGGCAACTTGCATGTGACAAATAAAGTCTTCTTGCTTCCTGACTCGGCGATCGGGCTCCGTGACAAAGAATAATGAGATGGTTGATTCTGTCTCTCAGGGTTCGTTAAGGCTCATTGGATGGAGGATTGGTATTTTGGCTACCAGTGTCTGAACGGCAGCAACCCTCTCATGCTGCGTGAGACCCGCCACCTCCCTCCAAACCTGTCTGTCACCTCTGACATGCTCCGCCCCTTCCTGCCTGAAGGCTCCTCCCTCGAAAAAGAGCTACAGGTGTGTGCTGTTGTGACTTTCAGCTGTGCGTTATTTGCAGCTGCCCTTTTTAATCAGTGTGTTTGTTTGCTGTGACAGAAAGGCAACATTTACCTGTTGGACTACGAGGTTCTAGACGGTGTTCCAGCCAACGTGATCAATGAAAAGCAGACGTATCTGTCCGCCCCGCTGTGCCTTCTCCACCTGAACCAGCAGGGGCAGCTGCTCCCCATCGCCATCCAGGTTTGCTTGTTATGTAGAAACCTGACTGTGACGATTGTCTTCAGTTGGAATCCTGTTGTCTAAGTTCAGCCCATTCACCCTGGGAATGTGGTCCCGTCCTTCAGCTGCAGCAGAAACCTGGCCCTCAGAACCCGGTCTTCCTGCCCTCTGACTCTGGCTACGATTGGCTGTTGGCTAAGATGTGGGTTCACAGTGCAGACTTCCAGTGCCACCAGCTGATCTCACATTACCTGCGGACTCACATGATGGCAGAGCTGTGCTGCGTGGCCACGCTGCGGCAGCTCCCAGATGCACACCCACTGCACCAGGTAAACCCCGCTCCCCTGCAGCTCGCTCGACTTCACCCACAGGAGATCAGAGAACAGAATTGTTGTATCCAATCATTTCTGCTTTTAAATGGCTTGAGCTGTCTTTTCTCTCATTTCTTTTATGGACAGCTGCTACTGCCGCACGTCAAGACATCTTTAAAGATAAACTTCGGGGCCAGAGCGTCGCTGCTGGCCTCCAAAGGACTGTTTGATCAGGTAAAATGCAGGAAGTAACAGGAACCACAAAGAGGAGAACAAACAAGCAAAGTAAGATCTGTTGTGTTCCCTGGTCTCGTCCTTCCAGGCTGTCGGTTCTGGTCTGGCGACATTACCCCTTCTCCTCTCCAGGGGATCGGCCAGGATTTCCTATCGAACCCTGTGCGTCCCCGAAGACTTGAGCGACCGCGGTTTGGACAAACTGCCGCAGAGCTTCTACGCCCAGGACGCTCTGAGGATCTGGGACACAGTGCACAGGTAAACGAGCACACCTGAGAAACATGAACACTCGTGCAAATGTTTTATCCGATGGCAACAGGAGATCCTCTGTGATCTGTGTGTGTTGCAGGTTTGTAACCAGCTGGGTGGAACTGTATTACCATGGAGACGACGCGGTGCAGCGTGACCCCGAGCTCCATGGTTGGCTCACAGACATCAACGCTCACGGCTTCAGTAATGGTGCGTTTTAGCAGTTTCTCCAAATCACTTTGCACCGTTTCAAACGATTCTGTCAGCAAACTGTGTTTACACGTTAAGTTAGTTCACGATAATATAATAATGATAATGACTGCTAGTTGTTCTTAGAGAGAGCTGAGTCTCCTTTCATGCTGCAGTGGAACTGCAAGCGTAAAGTGGAGATGGCTGTAGGTATAGAGGTGTAGGTGGGGGGTGGAGCTCCTGATGGAGAGCTGCACGCACTGGCAGCGCTTCAGTCGGTGGATGTAAGAGTAACAGGTCAGCTCACAGCATCACGGGGCTCTGCAGGGACGAGCAGAGGGACCCGACATCAAACTGTGTCGACCTTTGGATCTGTGCGGAGGAGGATCTGAAAAGTTGCACCAATATAAAATGATACTGAGCAGATGTGTGTTTGACACTGTATGGTATTAAATATTGATAGTTTGATGTAATGATATAATATTAAAAGCAAAACTTTTGGATTTTAGTGGTTAAATAATTAGAGATAAATATGTATGTTATTATATAAAGCTGACCACAGGATAGTTTTCCATGTTCGTGTGTTTTTATGTTCATTAACATTTGTTATTTATGTGCTTGGAACACTGAGCAGCTCTTTTTGACTCCGCCCTCGCCCACAGCACACACATGTGCACGCATGCATTCACCTGAACATTGTGACTATGATGCCTCTGCACAGGTTTCCCTCAGCGCTTTCACACCAGAGCAGAAGTGGCCAAGTTTGTCACCGCGCTCATCTACTCCTGCTCTGCTCTGCACGCTGCCGTCAACTTCTCCCAGGTGAGTCGGCCACTGCGAGAGATGGGAAAAGCACGCGGCTTCCTGCTGAGGATGTCCCGCCGCCTCACGTTTGTCTCCTCTCTCTTGCTGTCCTCCAGCTGGACTTTGCCTTCTGGGTGCCAAACTGTCCGGTCGCCATGTTGCGCCCTCCTCCGCAGGTCAAAGGCGCCGTCACAGAAGATGACATCATGTCCTTCCTGCCAGATGTGAACACGACGTGCCGCGTCCTGATGGCGCTGAATGGGCTGTCGCAGCCAGCCATCGACTTTGTGAGGCTCCGCCCACTCCTCATAAAACATTTACACTCACTTCTTCCTCAACTCCTCCTCTTCAAAATCTTTGTCATCTTCTTCTTTTTCATCATTTACATTTTTTCTTCTTCATAAGCTTTTTCTTTTGTCTTCCTCCTCCTCCTCGGACACCACAGCCAATCACTGCCTCCATCTCCTCCTATCCCACCATCCTCCTGTCACTCCGACCCTCTGCACCTCCTCTGAGGTTCTCTTTCTGATCATTTTCATTTCAAATCATTGTAATGCGTCTCGTTATTTGTCACGTTTTTGAAGATTAAATCTGTGTGTGTCCCCCTGCAGGTTCCTCTCTGTCACTACAAGGAGGCTATTTTCAGGGAGGACGCTCACCGCAGGCTGTTGGAGGAGGTGCAGGCACAGCTCCGGGACATCTCTGACGCCATCGCAGAGCGTAACAGCCAGCTGGAGCTGCCGTATCCGTACCTGAGCCCCGAGCGCATCGAGAACAGCGTGGCCATTTAGTAACTGTCATCGTCCTCACCTGCGATCATCATTTCCAACAGGAAAAAAACCTCTCCATGCACCTAATTATCGATAATCGTTCCTGTTTTTTAAATCTGATCATGTGACGGACTAATCGTTTCTGCTGGGATACTTCTCTTCAAACCGCAACATTTTTCACGTACTAACTTTTTTCTTTTCTTCGAGGTGACTGTAACGCGCCTTAAACTCAGATGTTCTCCGACTCTGGTGAAGGACTCACGATGAAATTAATGTCTTGCTTTGTGAGCTCACCAAATTACTTTGTTTGGCGTCAATGAAGTGACTTTGGTGTGAGCTCACACTGTGTTACATGAGTACACGAGTTTAAATATTAGAGTAAGTCTCTATTCTAATGTCTAAGGAGCTTGGAAAGAAATCATCTTGACCTTAAGAAGACGTTTCACCTCTCATCCGAGAAGCTTCTTCAGTTCTAAGGTCAAATGGTGGAGAGTCCCAGATTTAAGCTCAGTGGGAGAAACCCCCCACAGAGGGACAAAAGGACCCCTGATGATCCTCTAATCGCCTGAGCCAAGGTGTGAAACTGGGTGTGGGTCCCAATCAGCCAGAGTTTCAGGCGTGTTCATTGTGAAACCTGGCCCCACCTTATCATGCGAATTCCTGAGGTCAGATGGCCCAGGATGTGAGTGGGCGTTAAGGCGTCTGGGGAGGATCTCAAAACTGGATTATAGATGGCAGAGAGTTGATGTCGTAAACCCCGCCTCTGTTCAAAGATGGTCGCTCACAGTGGACATAAATGGCCTCTTTTACTCCTCTTTCAAACCATCTGTCTTCTCTGTCCACAATGTTAACATTGGTGTCCTCAAAGAGTGACCTTTGACCTTTAGATGCAGATGGACAACCAATCACTGCAGATTGCCCCGCCCCTCCCTGAGCCTGGTTCTGCTGGAGGTTTCTTCCTGTTAAAAGGGAGTTTTTCCTTCCCACTGTCGCCAAAGTGCTTGTTCATAGGGGGTCATATGATTGTTGGGTTTTTATCTCTATGCATTACTGTACGATCTACTGTACAATATAAAGCTCCTTGAGGCGACTGTTGTTGTGATTTGGCGCTGTGTAAATAAAATTGAATTGAATGGGCCCCTGAGTCTTGTCTCGTGGAGGTGGCTCTTCCATGTTGTGCCATTTGTTTATGAAGTCTCTCCAATGTAAAGGTCGGAGCATTCCTTGGTGCTCTCTGCTGCATGCACTACGTTGTTAAGTTTGTGTTTAGGACAATCTTGTCGGAGGAAACATCCAGACGCTTTTCTTTCCAAGCTCCTGAGACTACGATGACCTTCACAGGCATCTTTGTCAGCTGGAAATGAAGCTAGTCAGAAACAGAGGAGGCGCTGTCAGCTGTACTCCTTCTCATGCGCGTGGCTGAATATTCGACCAATAACGTCAGGCTTTGTGCATTGACTGCCTCGGTGCCTGTTTTTGTCACAGTTAGATTTGTGGATACTCTGAGTTTATTTCTCCTTCAAGTACCAACAGAAACTCAAAGAAAGCTTTGAGTAAAAGTCCTGCTCTCAAAATTATGTCCAGAACTACGAGCATAAGAAAGAACTGAAGGTAACAATCTTTATGTAAAATGAGCCCTTTAAGGATTTTACATGCAGCCTGTTTTATTCTCAGGGGGTTTATATGATGAAAGCCAATCCAAAATAGAAGCTAATAACACATCATATACATTAGGGCTGCCACAAACGATTATTTTGATAGTCGACTAGTCAGCGATTATTTTTGCGATTAGTCACTAATCAGATCATCATCCATACAGCTTATTGCACCAGCAGCATCTGCTCTTATATAACTATCATTAGCTTACAGCTTTAAGTGTTTCAGGTGCTAACTAAAAATAAAGACAAGATGATAGTTTATTAAATTTTAATGACATTTGCAGATTGTTTCGGTGAAGTTTAATAAACTCCTTGCTATCTAAAATATAACAGGACACCGGAGTAAATTCTCCAGCATCTCACACTTCTGATAATCAGCTGTCTGCTTGACGTTTATTCAGCTGTGTAAAAACTATAACTTTAATCTCAGACAAACCGATTTACTCAGGAACAAATAAAATACTAAAAAAAGCCAAACAATAACATTTTAAGTTATCTAAGTGACTCATATATCATGTTTAACCTGAGTAGCGAAAGACGGCGGTGGGTTTGAAAACGATTTGCCGGGAGTCCGGTGTTCTCACGGCTCTAGTTAGCCTAGCCCCCGGCTAGCTATCGAGCTAGTGGGTAACAGACGTCTCCGAAAACGTCGGAGCGCTTTTGAAAATATGCGGTGTCTTGATAAACTGAGCAGATATTTGAGGTTTACACAGCTACATTCTCGTCTGAAAATATGTTAAACGTTTATTTTGTGACCCAGAAAGAATAATAAGAGTAATATTAAAACTAACTAGCTGCCACCATTGTTGGAAACTGAGCTGGGCCGCGCTATGAATTCTGGGACACAGCTGCTTCTTCTTCTGGGTTTAACGGCAGCTGGTATCCTTGTACATGCAGTGCTGCCATCTTCTGTTTCAGTCCGTTATTACACTCTTAAATCCTGCTACTTATTCCTGCGTCTTTTGTGATCTTACAAAGCTTCAAACGACGCGTCGACTATTAAATCAGTCGTCGACGATTTTGATAGTCGACGTAATCGTGACTAGTCGACTAATCGTGGCAGCCCTAGTATACATGCTGTTACAGGTCATGACGTCGGGCTTCACACTGCTCTAAAACTCAGGTTTCACTTTTTTCACTGTCAGCTCTGTATGATGTCACAAAGAGCGGCGCTCCACTGAGGCTCTGTACAAATAAGGATTACTTTGAACTATGAGTCATGAAACTACTCTCGTCCAATCAGAGAATAAAGGCGTGGACTTTAAGGATCCACGTCCTGTTTTTGTAATCGATCTTCTGAAAACCAAAACCATCCACAGACCTGATGTTTCACTCATGTATTAAACACACTGTTCAAACTTTGCTGATGCTTTTCCACTTTTGTCTATCTTTACCCTGTGTATCTTTGTGTGTGGTGGTGGTCAGTACTGAGTGTCCCTGCAGGACGTCCACTGGTCTAAAGTCTTACTGCACGTAAAGGGAAGGCTTTTGTTTTAGTTAGTCTGTCGTCCATCACTGGAAGTCACAAGCTTTGCAGATTCTGGTGAATTCGATGGAAACTATCACACAGAACATGAAGCAGCAACAAGTACTAAGAAACAGCTTTTATCTCTTTTTGTTTGCATTATTTTCCTGTTTCAAACAGGCAAACGTGTGGTGTGAAGTGACATTAGTGTAACAGCCAATCATCACAATGATGTCCTAACTGAATACAAATAGATAAAATTGTCAAACTTGGAACCAGAAGGGAAACAGAAGGAACACATGTAAAGAAACATGTGGTTATCCCAACGGGGCTTTCATCAAATCAGCAAAGACGCACAGAAAACAAGATCAAACACCAACGAAGGAGGATCAGAAACAAACTGAACAATACTGTCAACCCCTAAACCAGGGGTGTCAAACTCAAACACACAGTGGGCCAAAATTCAAAACTGGAACAAAGGCGCGGGCTAACATTAATATTTATTGAAACAAAATCTTCCTCCAGATATAAGAATGAATCTTTTCTTATGGACTCAAACACATTTTGCTGGAAAACTGAATATGGAACAAGCAAAGCTTAATACTAAACAATATATATATTAGCTGTATAATAGCAGTAGGCCAGCTCTGATAGTAATTTGGTGTGGCTTCGCGGGCCAAATGTAATTAGGCTGCGGGCCACATTTGGCCCGCGGGCCAGAGTTTGACACCTATGCCCTAAACCATCTGCATCTAAAGGTCAAAGGTCACTCTTTGAGGATGCCAATGTCCACATGTTGGACAGAGAAGACAGAGGAGTGAAAGAAGCATCAAAGGCTGTATCCCAATTCAGGGTCTGCAGCCTTAACGTCCACAAGCACCACGTACTCAAAGACCGCTAAGGCCGGAAGTGCGAGGCTTGTGAAATGGGCGGTCTAGCCTCTGTCGCGCTGCCCCGGTTGCCTAGCAACCATGATACTAACAGCTGGAAACGTGTCATACAGCTGTGTTTGACAGAGATGAAGGAGAAAATCTTTTGTTCATTTGTTTGTTTCTACATGAGCTTTGATCATTCTGTGATTAAGCTCAGCTATTGAACGGCGAATATTTTGAAGTAAAGGCTTTAAAACCAAGTTAGTACAAACGTCACTAACGTCACATGACTTTGCCGACATGTGGCCAACAGTAATGTTTAATGTTCTTCGTTATTAAACATTTGCACATAAATAAGTGACAAAATATTCAGTACTTACTTAAAGTTTACTCTTCGGGCGCCCCTCATCCGCCGTTTTTTTTCAGCAAAATTATCCACACCCACGCTATGCATTCTGGGATATGTTGGGCCACGAAGTCTACACCGCCATGTCCTTAAAATTCAGGGAAATGAAGGACGCATTTGAGGGCCGCATTTCGAGCAGCCTTTGAATTGGGACAGCCTTTGTCTGTCGCAGTTACGTAATTAAAATGCGGCCTTTCAGGCTGCAGACCCTCGGCTGCATCCTTCAGAGGACCCGGCCTTCTTAGTCTACGTGGGCCGGGTCCTGCAAAGACCAAGGAGGCCGGAAGTGCGAGGCTGTGAAATGGGACGGTCTAGCCTTCAGATTTGCGTCACCGCTGTCTCGGTGGAGTTTAATAAACTCTGCCTCTGCTCCTTGCTGTCTAACAGGACACTGGTGTAAACTCTCGACCGTCTCACACTTCTGTTTAATCAGTTTTCTGTTTCACGTTTATTCAGCTGTGAGAAAAGCCCAGAGGAACCAACCCGATGGATTAATAGAGTTGTATTTAATCTAATAACTTTGATCTCAGCAGAACCGATTTACTCCGGAACAAATAAAACAGAAAAAAAGGCTAATAATTACATTTTTAAGTTATCCGAGTGACTTATATCATATATAACCTGAGTAGCAAAAGAGCGGGGGTCTGAAAACGATGAAGCCGGGAGTCCGCTGCTCTCGCCAGCTGGAGTGACCATTGAACCCCCCGGCTCGCTATCGAGCGGGTGGGTAACAGACGTCTCCGAAAACGTCGAAGCACTTTGGCAAATATGTGGTGTCTTGATAAACCGAGCAGATATTTGAAGTTTACACAGATACACTCTCACCTTAATATATGTTAAAAGTTTATTTTGTGACCCAGAAAGATTAATAAGAGTAATTTTAAAACTTAGTAGCGGCCGCCATTGTTGGCAGCTGAAATTTGGCTGGGCCGCGCTATGAATTCTGGGATATGGTGGGCCACGAAGGACACACCCGACCCATCCTTCGAATTCGGGGAAATGAAGGACGCATTTGAAGGAGTCTACGAATTTGGACAGCCTTTGTCGTCTGGCTGTGACGTAATCGGCCTTCAAATGCGGCCTCCGGGGGATGCAGCCGACGTTTTGGGACACAGCTACAGCCTATGTCCACTGTGAACGGCCATCTTTGAACGGAGGCGGGGCTAGTGACGCCAACTGTCTGCAGTCCAGTTTTGAGATCCTTCCTGATCTGCAAAAGCTTCTTGGATGAAATGTCTTCAAGAACGTAGAAGTACACAGAGAACAGAGCAGAGCCAATCAAATGCCTGGGTGCATCATGTGACCTCTGACGTTAAAGAAACGCTCACTTCTTCTCATGTGTTGATTTTTATCAGTGACAGCAGATACACTCTGGCTACATCTGTGTCCTCGCTGGTAGCTTATTGTTTCACTAATGATAAACCAAGAACTGCGATAAATTAACGCAATGATGGTCACTGTTATTACCTGGAGTGGGAGGAGCTACCGCTGACACAGTAGCCCCTCCCCTAAAAACATCAAGTATAGCCAAAACCAGAAAAAAACTGTTTTCCCAGGTTGAGTGCTGGAGATTCCTGCCTGCATCCCAGCTGAATTCCCGAGTTTTCATGAGTTTGTCTTGCTAATGTGCGCCAGTTAATAACCAGGATGAACCAGAACACCGTGAGCAAGGCGGCAGACTCGTGCTGCTCTTTAATAAAAGGCTGAGTGTCCTCAGAGGGACGCTGTGAGGGAGCTCCGGGTGTCTGCAGACTCACAACAACAGCCTGGACCATTACATTCATTTTATTAGCAACATTCTGCTGAAGTTACCGTTTGTGACGCGATGGAGGAAATAACACTGAAAGAAAACGTTAACTGTGACTGTCCTCAGGTTAATACGTTTTTAACCTGTAATGTCTTTTACTCTGAAAATAACACAGAAGTAAAAAGCTAACACTTTATTTTGCAGGTTTGGCACTTTCCAGCTCATTTCCTGGAAACTTTACTAAACAATGTAAAATAAATTCTCAGTTCTTCAGCTCTTTGTGGAGCTGAGCTGCGTGTTTGCAGCTTTCATCCTGTAAAACACACCTGGAGCATAAAACGATTCAGTGGCTCCATCTGGACGATGCTTTAAAGATAAATATAAGATAAAACTTTAAAGAACGCTTCCAGGAAACGAGCTGGAAAACCCAACGTGTCTTTAAATACAATAAAACATGAAATATTTCAGCTGAAGGATGAACTTCTTCCTCGTTGTTCTGATTGGTCAGCTGATCAAACACAGGGGTGTTTCCTGCAGTAACATGAAGTCAGCTTCTTTGTCATCTCTTCTCGTGAGCGTTTCTCTATCAAAATAAAAGCCTCTCCTCTCGCTGCCTAGCTGACAGGATCCACCACCAGGACTTTGCACTCCCTCTTGGCGATCTTGTCCAGCGACAGCAGCGACTTGTCCTGCGGCGGCAGGTAGAGCGGCCGACCGACCGGAGAGCCAACGGGAGGCGTGATGGCCCGTCGCTCCATGGCGCTGCCCGTCCTGTCGCACACAGATAAGATTAAACGACATACTCGATGTGATATGAAGCTGAAGTTACTAAAGTTACCTCATGATGTGGGACCGAGACGGCTGCTGGTGGGAGAAGGACTGAGAGCGCCCCAGACTGGCCTGGTGTCGGTCCAGGAGGTCTCGAACCGCCGGGCTGGACGGGCTGTTTTTACCTGGATGGTTTTCGACACGACACAGAAATCAGAACAGACGCAGGTCAAAGCCTTTTGTGTTTGTTTCCTGCTCAGAGCTTACGTGACAGGGGCCGGGCGTCGGGTGGAGGGTTGGACACCGACGCTGTGAACTGGAGCTTTAACTTCATGTGCTGACTCAGCTGCAGAGACAGGAGAAAACATGACGTCCCGTGTGAGCGGGCGAGATAAGGAAGCAGGCGCTCAAAGCTCGGCGTACCTCGTACAGTCCTGGTTTGAGGATCTGGAAGGCCACGCTGAACGACAGAGTGCTTCCTTTGCGGCAGTGACCCAGGTTACTGAGAGGGGTGTGACAGACCACGGCAGACAGCGCTGCGTCTTCCCCCTGACCTCGACCTGAGCGAGCAAGCAAACAACACATTACTCGGTCTGAACCACGACTGACAGAGAGCGGCGCGATTCTCCTGAATCTGGTCCAGAGAACCGTCTCCATCCACGAGGAGAACACAACCAGAACCAGCTGGACAAAGCACCATCAGCCTGCACTCCCCTTAACGTCCACTAGAGGCTGAGTCCCCACAGACTGCCATGAGTCCCAGAAACAAACCCGCTCACAGGTTTCCTTTCAAACAGCTGCAGGGTGGATTTTTTCAAAAAATCAAACATGAATCAAAATACTCGCTGACCCTCTGGAGTCCAGACGAGCCGCACAGCCAGGAAGTCCTGCAGGTTGTTGAGAAGAACGTATTTGACCTTGAAGTGCTCCTTCACCCTGACGGTGCTCGGACAGCTGGCCATCATGACGAAGCGCGGCCGGTCCAGACGGATACTGGGCAACCTGAGTGGAGGGGAGGGAGGACGGCGGGTCATTTAGAGAAGCAGCAGGAAAAACACTAAACGCTGTGTCGTCCTGCTGCTGGACAGGAAATACACTGAACAAAAATATAAACGCAACACTTTTGTTTTTGCTCCCATTCCCCATGGGATGGACGTAGAGACCTAAAATTCATTCCAGATACACAATATAACCATCCCTCCCAAACAGTGGTCACAAATCAGTCCAAATGTGTGGTAGTGGGCACATCTGCTATATTGAGATAATCCATCCCACCTCACAGGTGTGCCACATCAGGATGCTGATCTGACATCATGAGTAGTGCACAGGTGTACCTCAGACTGCCCACAACAAAAGGCCACCCTGGAATGTGCAGTTTTTTGCGCTATTGGGGGTCTGGGGACCCAGAACCGGTCAGTATCTGGTGTGACCACCATTTGCCTCATGCAGTGCAACACATCGTCGCATGGAGTCTATCAGATTGTCAGTTGTGGCCTGTGGAATGTTGGTCCACTCCACTTCAATGGCTGTGCGAGGTTGTTGGATATTCGTGGGAACTGGTACACGCTGTCGTATACGCCGGTCAAGCACATCCCGAACATGCTCAATGGGTGACATGTCCGGTGAGTATGCTGGCCATGCAAGAACTGGGACATTCTCAGCTGCCATCTGCCCTGAACAATGTGAACCATGATTCATCCGTGAAGCGCACACCTCTCCAACGTGCCAGACGCCATCGAATGCGAGCATTTGCCCACACAAGTCTGTTACGGCGACGAGCTGGAGTCAGGTCAAGACCCCGATGAGGACGACGGGCATGCAGTTGAGCGTCCCTGAGACGGTTTCTGACAGTTTGTGCAGAAATTGTTTGGTTGTGCAAACCAATTGTTCCAGCAGCTGTCTGGGTGGCTGGTCTCAGACGATCTTGGAGGTGAACCTGCTGGATGTGGAGGTCCTGGGCTGGTGTGGTTACACGAGGTCTGCGGTTGTGAGGCCGGTTGGATGTGCTGCCATATTCTCTGAAACGCCTGTGGAGACGGCTTATGGTTGAGAAATGAACATTCAATGCACGGGCGACAGATCTGGTTGACATTCCTGCTGTCAGCATGCCAACTGCACGCTCCCTCATTGCTTGTGGCATCTGTGGCATTTTGCTGTGAGACAAAACTGCACATTCCAGGGTGGCCTTTTGTTGTGGGCAGTCTGAGGTACACCTGTGCACTACTCATGATGTCAGATCAGCATCCTGATGTGGCACACCTGTGAGGTGGGATGGATTATCTCAATATAGCAGATGTGCCCACTACCACACATTTGGACTGATTTGTGACCACTGTTTGGGAGGGATGGTTATATTGTGTATCTGGAATGAATTTTAGGTCTCTACGTCCATCCCATGGGGAATGGGAGCAGTAACAAAGGTGTTGCGTTTATATTTTTGTTCAGTGTATGTCCGGATGCACGGAGATGTTTCCCGTCGCTCCTGGTGGCCACAGCAGAGGTCTGCAGCCCCGAGCCTGGATATCTCTTACCAAGACTAACACAGCACGTGTGGAGCGTTTCATCCAGCCTTACCTGTAGTGGGTGTAGATGCAGTTGGTGAAAGGCATCTTGGAAGTTGACCACTGCAGCACAGCGACCAGAGGAACCTCCAGCCCCTGAACACAAGCACACACATGCTGACAGCAGCGAAATAAGTAAAGGACGCATTAATGCAGGAACGACCGTCGCGTCACAGCTGCTCTACAGTGTGTCCGCCCTCAAAGTCCTAATAAATCCTGCGCTGACACAGCCGTTCACAGAAACACGTCGTTTACTTTTCCTTCTTCAGGAAATCGCGAGGAGAACACAAACTGTCACGTCACCAGAGCGCACTGTGCACCAAACTATAAAACACACAACGCAACACGAACGCACCTCACTGGAGTCGTCCTGCGGCATGTCGTTGAGGTGCAGCTGGAACAGGAAGTCGTGCTCCTCCAAAGCGCTGAGCATGCTGGGAAGACGGCAGGCCAGGCTGTCCACCCGGCAGAAGGACGCCATGCCGACCTCACCGGACTGATGACTGCAGAGCGAAGAACAACAAATACAGACATTCAGGAGCATCGCACAAACACACAATCTGACTGCACAACAACTCGTTTTACGAACAAAGTCCCAGAAACTCAAAGTAATCGAGTATAACACAAAGTAGCATCATTACTAAAAACTATCTGCAATGATACAAATGATAAAAATCCAACACAGTGTAACAAGGTATACACAACACTGTCATTAAATACAATGTAACAAACACAAAGTCATAACTAACACGCAGAGACAGCAGCAGCCACGGCGGCGCCTTCTGAACTCTGGGCACAAACCATTTGAACGGGTCGTATACGCACCACACGTTGTCCACCAGCAGCACGGAGCCGTCGGGCATCACGGGAAGGTAGGAGGCGTTGAGGTTCGGTAAAATGCGAACATCCCGAACACTCACCTCCTCCTGAGAAGACTCGTTCAGCACTGACAGCGGGACAGGAAACAGAATCACAGTTGGAATCAAACCACTGCAACCAAGCAACTGAATCGATTTTATTTTATTTACGGATTCGTTTCGGCCTTTAATTAACGAGGATTTAAAAAACAGCGCCCTCTGCTGGTGCTTTTAGATTAAATACCAAAATATTCCTACATCGTCCTGCTGATCAGAGTCACAACCACGGAGCAGAGACTCGACCGTTTCACGGGGCTCAGCGACGCCTCGGCGTGCCGGCGGTGCGCTGGCATGCTGGACGTCAGGTTAAAGGAGGTGATGCATCTATTGCTGATCGCCGCCCTGTTCAGCTTCATGTCGCAGCACACAGCTGGGTTTATGTCGCTTAGCTTGGAGGCTTCCCTGACATGCAAGCATCGGTCACCACAGTGACATCACAGTGATGATGAAGAGCGTTCTGTACCTTTTAAGACCGCGAGGTGTTTTCCAGAAACAGTCATCTGCTTGCAGCGGACGGTTGGAGGCGGCAGGACGGTCAGGGTGGTGCTCACTGTGGATCAGAAGCTGTGTTAAACCTCCCAGAGGACAACGTGACATCTTATAAAATCATTAAAATTCTGTTTATCAGGATAAAACAGTCCCGCCCTCAGTGTGGGAACCTCAGCGAGGCTCTCAGAGGCGAGGACGGAGCAGGAAATGGGTCCCACCCCATCTCAGGCGACTCAGGAGCCGAGGAGGCCGGAAGTGAAGGAGCTGATTTAACTCGTGACTGATCAATGAAACTGATCATATGTCCATAACTGACCTCCGTCATTGATTGTTTTTTACTGTTACAGCATTTATCTTGATTTACTGAAATCTAGACGGATGCTCTGCTAACGACTCAGGTGGTGTCACCTCGAGCAGCTGTCAGGCAGAGCCTACAATAACACCCCCCCACACTCACGTGACCCCCTGCTGTGGAAGAGAGCCAGACATCAAAAATAAATAATGATTAAATGTCTCGTCATCCCGTTACTTTGATTCATAATTGTTCAGTACTTCCTGTTTTATTTTGAAGGTTACTTTCCTGTTGCATCTTGTTTGTTCTCATCGTCACCTGTGTGAGTCACTGTCAGGTGCGCGCTGTTCCCACCTGCTTCCTCTCAGCCCCGGCTGTGGCTCATGTTTAACCCTTTAAGACCGACCATAGAACCAAGTCCACCAAAGCTTATATCATATTTTTACCTGCTGTGGAGCCATTTTTGGGAGCATTTCAAGTTGCTATACATCAATACAACCATTATAGCCCAGATTTTAATAATATGTCTGCATTAAGTGCATAGTAATTACATAAATTGCAAAAAAGTGCAATAACATATATTTTAACATATATTTCTAGTTAGAGAAATTTAAGAGGTTTATCCCTCAAAACTATAAATACAAAAAAGTTGCACAAAATAGTTTCCCACCACAGGAAATTTATTTTGAGTGTCTTCATAGTTTTCTTTTTGAAATACACCAATTTTTATACACTGCAGGAAAAAAAAATATTATAAAGAAAATTTGCAAAAAAGCAGCATGTGCATCAAAATAAACTATTTCCAGCAGTGCAATATGAGTCCTCAGCATCCCAGAAACCACACAGAAAGTTATAAAGTCAAAGATAACTTTTAAAAAGAGCAGTATAGGCTCATGAGGCCCTGATGGTAAAAAAAAAAAAAAACTACATTTCCGCAAAAATGACGTCACTTCCGGTTTCGGGCAGGTAATGGCGGACATGCAAAAGTTCGCGCTGACGTCTATTCCAACGTAGGAAGTGTTACGAACAGCTGATCGGATCGGCAAAGCGTGTTTCTGGAATATTATGTTTTTGTTGCTGCAAGTGCTTTTTATGCAGTTTTTGCAAAGCTTTATGTGGAAGGAAACCGTGACCGAGGACAAGCTGATGGCATAAGATGTAAGTACAACTCCTCCAGTTTCATATGCAAAAAAAATTATTGCGCTAGCTTACGTGGTTGCAGAGCTACCGGGATTTAAAAATAGTTACGTAAAACAGAGCGTGCCCGCTCCGACCGGCTCTAAAGGGTTAATGGAGCGGTCTGTCTACCCGCGGCGTTCCCATGAAGCATTCAGTGCCTACCCTGAGCCTTGAAGGTGTTCAGGTCGTGTCTGAAGGTGTGCGTCGGCTCTCTCTGCTGCAGCACGCTCAGGTAGCCGAGTTCCTGCACCTCCACTTTCTCCGCCTCCTTCTTCCACACCGTGACCATCACCTGAATGCACATGGAGCAAAATTACTGCGCGAAGCAGCTACAACTCAAAGTCTTCACACAACACCAGATATCTGCGTCCAGAAGAAGGCGGACCTTGACTTTAAGGGTGCTGACGGGCAGTTTGTCCAGAGAGACGGTGAGCGGGAAGATGACCTCATCCGTCAGGACCACCGGCTCATCTAGAGGAGACTGACAGGGAGGAGCAAACACATCATGGCGCCTGAGAGGAAAGCATCGCCTCTGAGGATCTTAATCTAACAGCTGGAGAGAGGAGCGCCGTATCAAAGACAGGTAAAGGTGCGCGTCTACCTGGACGGGCGCCCTGCGGAACTCCCTCGACGCCGTCCCAGAGGAGTTGTGGATGAGCAGAGGTTTGCAGTCCCTGAAGCTCCGGCACCGGGAGTCCACCCTGCTGCCCAGCGCAGCGATGGCGGCCTCGGCCGCCGCGATGTAGTCCTCTTCGCCGTCC
Organism: Aulonocara sp. 'chitande type north' Nkhata Bay; assembly: GCF_057382095.1. Taxonomy (NCBI): domain Eukaryota; kingdom Metazoa; phylum Chordata; class Actinopteri; order Cichliformes; family Cichlidae; genus Aulonocara; species Aulonocara sp. 'chitande type north' Nkhata Bay. Next base: position 9,635,107 of record NC_141353.1, read on the forward strand.
TCGTTGGCCTCGTCCCCGCTGCTCTGGTAGTCGTGGTGATGCTGATGGTGGTTGCCTCGGTGACGACTGCTCTCACCCGGACTCACGCTCGCCACGGCGCACAGAGATCCGGCCAGCTCCCTCCACGCCCGGCTGCTGGCCGATTCCGTCCCAAAACCTGCCGCGGTGCCATCAGCGCCCCCTGCTGGAAGAGACAGCTCTGCTCCAGACTTAAGGAAGCTTTTTTACACCCAAAGAAACATTTTTAAGTACAAAAGTCTGAAGAGTTTGACTCTGTAACTCAGACTTCTGAGAAAATGACTAACAAAGTTAAGCGAAAACAAATTCCCCAAACGGTTCTTTGTTTCAGTGGCAGCGCTCACTCTTTGAACCTTCACATCTTTTCCTGTTTCAGTGCTGCAGCCGTGTTGGAGCTGTGGGATTTCATCCCTGCAGGTGGAGCTGCGGTCCTACAGTAGCTCGTGTTTGCGGCCCCATCTGTGCAGGTGTTTAAGGCAGGTAAGTTCCTGTTTCATACGATATTTTATTCTATTTAAATGTGTTTTACTGCATCTTTTTGCTGCTTCGTTTCCCAGTAACTGAACTTGCTTTTTGCACAGTAGCATTTCAGCCCTGCGTTGATCCATCATGGCTGCTGGGATTTTACCGTCTCAGCTCCAGTTTGCTGGGTACTGAGCGATGTTCTGGTCCTGGATCAGTACGGGTCCCCCGGCCGGATCATCTCAGGAGTTTAACTCTGGTTCATTGTATGTGAGTCCCGCTCTGCACCTACATGGTTTCGTTTGAAGCTCGTATCTACTGCTGGCCAAGCGCAGGTTTAATGAATGCATTTGTCTGGATGTGTTAGTTTCTCGTGCTCTGTTACCGCAGACGTTGAGCCTGCTTTGACCTAAACTGCGCGGCCATAACAGTCAGGTGGAGGTTTCTGGGTGGTGCAGGTATGACCTCCATAAATGCAGACAAAGGGTTAACCGTGAGTGTGCGGCCGTTACTGCTGAGGCTTTGTTGTTTGTTCCTGACTAACGTGACTCATGCATATAAATACACGTGACGTATGTAAGACGGCATAACGAGGATATCCTGCGCACACCTGCGGGACACGAAAATGTAACATCCTAACGTTACAGGAGGAGCCTCAGCAGGTTTCTGTGACAGCTGCTCCCACACCAGACTCTGTCTCCGTGTTTTCATGTTCACGTCTGTCTGACTATCACAGGCTCGTACACTCATCTCTCCTCGGCCCTCCCTCACGTACCCGGGCCGTGCTCGGTCGGCGTCGCTCCGGCTTCCCTGCAGCGCAGCACCAGCAGGAAGCGGACGGTCTCGCCCAGGTACAGGTGGCTCCTGCGGGGCAGCGTGCGGTACCGGGCCGGGTCGGACAGGTCCGTGATCGGCACCGCCGGGAAATACATGAAATACTCGCACTGCGACTCCATCATCTGCACCATGGCGACGACGGGAGGAGGCTGAGCGGCAGCAGGACCACAGTCAACACGCTCTAACAATGAAACGCGCACTTCCTGTTGCGACTTTCAAAGTAAAAGCACGGACACCTGCCGAATGGGGGAAAATGAGACCGTTAGCGCCCCATAGTGGACGTCCATGGTACTACGACACCAAGTTTCTCGCCGTTGCCAAACTCACATGAAATTGAAAATAATAAGCACCGAGAGGAGCGTCTGGGTTTTATTTAGCTGTTATTTAAGTGCAGCTATCTGGACCTTTTACATGATTTATTGCACTTAAGTGTGGCTCTGATTAGAAACGAGATAAATTCACATCCATGTACCGATGCAGACATGTTTGCTTTGCTTTTTGACGTTTTGAGTTCACACACACGTGTTTACTTATGTGTGTGCATGTGTGTGGGTGTGCGTGTGTCTCTCTGTGTGTGTGTGAGGGTGTGTGTGCATTGAATAGTCCATTTTCTCGGTCCTCCATGAGTGAAGCTGCAGTCGCACCTTCCTTAAATCAAACAAAATTGATGTCAAACATTTTTGTTTGTGCTGATTTTGTTTTAGAGATTTCAATAAAAGTTTTCTATAGCAGTGATAACAAGTAGTCCCCTGCAACAATTTTGATGTATTAATATCTGATTCAAACTTTGTGCACATACCACTGATCGACATCTCCGACCGTTATTGTTCATAAAGCCTGGAGAGAAGAAGAGGGACTCGCCTTGGAGACAAAGGAATGATTAGTATTTAAGTACAGTGGTGTGAACTGGTGATTGTAGAATTGTCAGTCACTTAACGCTTACTGCAGATTTTTCTCTTTTCCCCAGCTGTGGCAGTTGTTTAGGGAAGTGAGCGCTAGCTCAGTAGGTAAAGTGGTCGCCCCATGATCGGAAGGTCGGCGGTTCGAATCCACTTAACGGCTACCCTGAGGTACCCCTGAGCAAGGTACCGTCCCTACACACTGCTCCCCGGGCGCCTGCTTAGTGGGCTGCCCACTGCTTCACTGAGTGAATGGGTCAAATGCAGAGAAAAACAAGTAATTTCCCCATGGGGATCAATAAAGTATCCATTATTATTATTATTATTATTATTCCCCCTGGAGGCTCGTCCACGCGGCTCTCGACTCACCCGTGCTTGATTGCTCTGCCAGCTGCTTCTAATCAGCCTTCATCCTACGCCAAACTGGTAGCGTTAGCAAACTGAGAGTGTGGGAGATTGTTGGTTAAGAAGTCAGCTAACCGTGTATTTGGTCTCAGGTTCCCCTAGGTTATTTGGACGGAAAGGAGAATCGGGACACACTAGTCGCTCACGGGACTGCACGGATGAAGCAGCACTTGGGAGTTTGAAAGGGAGCACCTTTGGACACTGTAAATAAACACACTGTTCACCAGAGCTCTGCATTTAGCTTCTTTTTTCCCTGCATCCCAGACACTTGGATTATGCATCTTTTTAGAAATGATGAAAAATTCCTGACTTCTATTTAAAATCACTTTCTCAGATGTGTGCTGAGTTTCACTGTTACTGTTATGGAAATAAAAAACAAAAGCAAGCTGCAAACCCTTGGTGAGAGTCTTTGAAGTGGTTTAATCAAACGTTGCAACATTGAGAAATTGGTCCCTGACCATGTCTGCCGCCCTCTCATCTTAGACAAAGATATTCCACAACTCTTACATGTTGGCCCATGTCACAGGGTGTAAAGCATAAATATACATTTGTGATGCTATTCTACATGCATATAACTATTACTGAAGTGATATTGTTAAAATATGCCATCAATATGTAATAGAGTAATATCCCATCACAGAACTCACTGGCCTGATGAAAGCAGCTAACGTAAGGGGGGGAGACAGTATTGGTCAGTAACATTTTTGACCATTATTGTGTCATTTGGAATCTTTGTTTCAGAAACCCCACAACAAATATAGTTTTAAATGTTTTAAAGTAAAAAAATGCTCTGAGGACACACCAAAGAAAAAAAGAGATGCCAGACTTAAATAACCTTGAGCTGTAAGCATGCTAACTTTAAATATCTCTGAAATATTTGTTTCAGTTTTTAAGATATCACCTTAGCCATTAAATCTCCACATTCTGTTAATAAACATAGCCAGCTGCATAAAGTATCGTGTTTTATTAATCTATGATTTTGCATGTTTTGGACAAAGCAGTCAGAGACACATCAGAGTGGTTCCTGCTACAATTCTTTGAAGTTTGCTTAACGTCCGGCTGGAGGCTACATCGTTCCCACCGTCTGACAAATTTTATGTCATGTAAACCCAAGCATACCCCACTAAATTCATAGACACAAACCAACACGCCTAGTATGAACTCATACATCACATTTAATGTTTGTTTTTTTCTAAATTACCCCTCCCCTTGATTCTCAAGTTGAATAAATGGGTGTTTGTCAAGAAATCACACTGATTAAGTGATGAGAATGACTTCAATTGAGACTCTTCAGAGGAAAGGTTGACATTTCCACTGACATCTGAGATTGAGCATGAGGACAGGTCTGATGGTGTGGTCTCTGAGACCATAGATGAAAGAACTCAGGCATCTGGGAAGGATGATAATACAAAGATAAATAACAACCCGGATGCGCACAACTATGACACTGTCCACAGTTTTGTAAATAAAGACAAATATTGGGTTATGTATAGTTGAGGAGACACTAAGACCAAGCTGCACCAAATGCAACACCAGTGTCTTACGAGCCTTTTCAGCTGAAGCTTTGTCTGTAGAGGCCGACTGGGCTACTACAGTCACACCAATATAAGAAAAAATGAATGCCCCTGCAGCTAAAACAAACAGAAAATAACTGAAGGCTTTGGCATAGAGATCAGATATCGGATCAAGAGTCAGTTTCTCCTTGTTACAGGAATATTCCATCTGAAGGTGCAGCAGATCCTGGAATCGGACACGTAACATCAGAACAACTTCTATTAAAACATTTAGCAAACTTAGTGTCCAAACCACACAAACAGCCAGCGCTGTGTTTCTGACGGTGATGATCGTAGCATGTCTCAGTGGGTAGCACACAGCTACATATCTCTCCAGAGACATCGCCACCAGTGTGAGAGGAGAGATTAAAGTCAATAGAGTGGCAAGTGACACTAGCACACCACATATCGGATACAGCAACGTTATTCTACAAGCAGACAGTAAAAACATGAGCTGACTCTGTGCCATCTGTAGAGTATCTGCAAACAGAAGGTTGTAGAGAAGAATGTAACGAGAGGTTTGACCAAACACGGGTTTACTTCTTAGAGTAAACAACATGGTTGCATTAATAAAAAGAAATACACAGCATGTTAGTGTTGTGACAATGCAAGAAAACACTATCTCGAGAAATAGCTGATTCTGCTGCCCGACAGTGATATTTGTCAGAGTTTCGTTTGTGAAGAACATGTTAAACAAACATTAAAAACATGTTAAATTAGCACACAGCAAAATTAATGTTTTAGCTTTGAGGGATTTTGATCTTTGGAGCAGAGAAAGAAGCCAAAATACTTCCTTGCAGAACTTTAACAGATAATCTTTCCACATGACCACAGTTGATCTGCAGTTTTTGCCATCTGGTCACGTACTGTTTATGACACCTCATTGACGTCATCTCATGTGATGTCACATCATGTGATACTCATACTGACAGATTTCTACCCCTTTCTTTTTTTGTTCTCTTTTCTTCCACAAGTCACCTGTGGGATTGTTACACTACACATATATAAAAATATTGGCTAACAAGAGCAGCCGATGTTCAGTTTCTAGGGCCCCTTTTGGCAAAGCAAATGTGTTTTTTGCAACACCAGAGCTGCCAGATGGGACCGATTTGAAGCAATCAAACAAGTGAACAATCTTACTGTTAGAACACCCAGAGATTGTGCTGTGAGACTGTTGTAGAAGTTTTGGTTAGTCTGAATCCTTTCGTACTATATCCACTCTGTTCTACTTGGTCTACTACAAGTCATTGTTTTGGTAATAGAGCCCAGATGACTCCTGTATATGAGATTCTGGACTGTCTCTTCTCTGGACTTTGTCTTCATTTGAAGGACTCACCAGACACTAGTGCAAGGCTCTGGTAGGAGGATACCTGTGTCATGGTCCGGGTGAGTGCTGGGTTTTCCTGCATGCCAGTAAATCCATCACTGGGCAGAGTCACCACACCCCTCGTTTGTGGCACCTGTGTGTAATTTGCTGGGAGGCTCTTAAGACCAGCGTTCTCAAACATTGCTCGCTGTGATACAAATTGTAAACTCAATGTCTGTCCCATACTCTGGAACAGTAGGAGGCAGTAATGCTCCTTTACGTTGGTTGCTAACCGCCGTTAAACGAAGAAGAAGACATTCCTCGCTGGAATGTCAGCTAACCCACGTTAGTGAGAGTCCTAGCCCAGTAAACCCTGTCTACTTGCCTCTGCAGCTTCACAGTGGATTGGATCTTGCTGCCTGTAACCACTCAACTCCCCGTCGCTGGCCTGCTACTATTCTCGACCCTATTCACCTGCCTGCCTCCCTGCCCTGCACTTCACAGTGAGTGTACACGAACTGGTTTAGCCTCACTCGGACCACTAATCCCCTCCTAGTCTCGCCGTCAACCCAGACAAGTAAGACTATGTATTTTGTTGCCACCACTTCTTGGAGTGCTGTGTGGGGCATGCATTGACTCTACACTCCTTTCATTACAGTGACTCAGAGAAACCCTGTGACCCTGCACCTTGTATGCCTGCTCCGGAAAATCCCAAATAACGTGCCCAGCCCGATAAAGAGACTATTTCCTTCTGGCTTCGCTGCTGCACACGCGGTGCGAATCTTGTTTATTGGTTTAAAAATTATTTTGGAGATGGTCTAGCCAAGACTTGTTTACTTTCTCAGCATTCCTGGTAACAGCTTATCTGCTAGCCCTTGCTAATCAGTGTGTTTGTAGCTACAGATTCTTAGTACCATAATCAGAAACTTTATGTTAGTAGGTAGCCAATGTTCAGAGGTCTATGTTTTCCCTCTCGTCATTAGTTCCCGTATAGCATTTTTGTTTCTTTTACCTCTGTTACGTTTCGGTGTTGTCAGTGTTTTGTTTTTGCGTGACTGTCATGTGTTTCCTGTTTTACTTTGAAGGTCTGTTGTTATCTTAGTGTGTTCAGTTTACGTTTCCTTGTCTCGTCAGGTCTAATTTGCCCCAGCTGTGTTTCCCTCCTGTGGTCCATTCCCTGATTGCTCCTTCTATGTATTTAAGCCCTGTGTGTCAGTTGGTCATGGTTGCGATCTCCCCCGTGTTGTAAATAGATTTGTCGATACTTTAGTTTTGGGATTTTGGTGGAGAGCTGTAGTTTTTTTCTCGTGTGTTTTTTTTCCTTTATTTTAATTTTTTTCGTGTTGCACTCCGGTTGCCTAGGCCGGGGTGTAACATATGGGGGCTCGTCCGGGATTGCCTTCTGCGGGAGGGTCCGAGGGACCGCTCCAGCCTTCGTTTGTCTTTGCTGGAGGGTCCGAGGGACCGCTCCGGCCTTCGTCTGCTGGAGGGTCAGTGGGACCGCTCCAGCCTTCGTCAGCCTTCGTTTGTCTTCGCTGGAGGGTCCGAGGGACCGCTCCAGCCTTCGTCGTCTGCTGGAGGGTCAGTGGGACCGCTCCAGCCTTCATCAGCCTTCGTCCGTCTTCGCTGGAGGGTCCGTTGGAGGGACCGCTTCAGCCTTCGTCCGCCTTCGCTGGAGGGTCCGAGGCACCGCTTCAGTCTTCGTTTGTCTTCGCTGGAGGGTCCGAGGCACCGCTCCAGACTTCATCCGTCTTCGCTGGAGGGTCCGGGGGACCGCTCCAGCCTCCACCAGCCTTCATCCGCTTTTGATCAAACATTTCACTTGGGGTTACATGTTTGATTTTTGGGTGGGGGGAAATGTTACGTTTCGGTGTTGTCAGTGTTTTGTTTTTGCGTGACTGTCATGTGTTTCCTGTTTTACTTTGAAGGTCTGTTGTTATCTTAGTGTGTTCAGTTTATGTTTCCTTGTCTCGTCAGGTCTAATTTGCCCCAGCTGTGTTTCCCTCCTGTGGTCCATTCCCTGATTGCTCCTTCTATGTATTTAAGCCCTGTGTGTCAGTTGGTCATGGTTGCGATCTCCCCCGTGTTATAAATAGATTTGTCGATACTTTAGTTTTGGGATTTTGGTGGAGAGCTGTAGTTTTTTTCTCGTGTGTTTTTTTCCTTTATTTTAATTTTTTTCGTGTTGCACTCCGGTTGGCTAGGCCGGGGTGTAACAACTTCCATGGTGTGCCATTTTTTGAGTGCCAAATAAATTGTTCGTTTGCACTACACCTCCGAGCCTCCATGTGGTGTCTGCATTTGAGTCCACTTACCTGTGTCTGGCCACCTGGTCGTGACAGCCTGTTGTTGCGGCTCCCTATGTTTGTCAGGTTCTTTAGATATTTTAGTGTCTCTGTCTTTCTTTTTAAACTCCATCCATCCATTCGCTTCCGCTTCTCCTTTTCAGGGTCGCGGGGGGCGCTGGAGCCTATCCCAGCTGTCATAGGGCGAGAGGCGGGGTACACCCTGGACAGGTCGCCAGTCTGTCGCAGGGCTAACACACAGGGACAGACAACCATTCACACTCACATTCACACCTAGTGACAATTTGGATTGTCCAATTAACCTATCCCCACAAGCTGCATGTCTTTGGACGGTGGGAGGAAGCCGGAGTACCCGGAGAGAACCCACGCAAACACGGGGAGAACATGCAAACTCCACACAGAGAGACCTGATGGTGGAATTGAACTCAGGACCTTCTTGCTGTGCGGCAACAGTGCTAACCACCGTGCTGCCCCCCTTTTTAAACTCTTAATATTTTAATCTTATTGTTTAGTTTTAATTATCAAACACGACTGACTGAGCTGGCTGGGCTGGACACATGCACGGTGTAGACAACATCAATGACACGACGGTGAACGAGTGGAAACTGAAGACTTAAATACACAGACTGATGAGGATGATAATGAGAGACCGGTGAGTACACAGCTGAGCATAATCTGGCTAATGACACATGAAACTAGCAGGCACAGGAAAAACAGGAAATGAGAGCAAGTGATAAATACACTGAACATGAATGAACTGAAAATACTGGGTAAACAACCCAGGAACCCTGTCAGAAGAGGTTTAAACAAATCCTGACCCTCCCCTGTCTGCATTGGTGGGACTGATGTTGAAATAGTCACATCCTATAAGAATGTGGGAGTCGAACTGGATCACAAGCTGGAGTGGTCTGCCAACATGAACGCTAATTGCACTACTGACCTCCTTCTAGAAGTACCTCCTCCAAGTTCCTGTTTGTGACTAAGTGTCAGTGTGGAATGCAAGTTGGGATGTGTGAGTGACTGGCTTTGTAAAGAGAGGAGCGTGGATGTGTTTTTCTTCCCCAGATTCCCTGGAGCCCCTTTCCCTTCAACGTTGTAGATAGCACCTGGTGCCTCACTGTAAATAATTGCACTATTCTGAGTCTTGCGTTTGAGTCCTGCTGTTCACCTTGACACAAGGGTCTCTTCCAGGTCTCCTGCTTCAATATCAATAACACTACTCCCTCAGTTACCACACGAAAGCCTGCGGCTCAATATATTGGCAGGAACACCAGAGGGGGAAATTTCTATATACAAATATGTCTATTTAAAAAACAACCCACAATTCTTCTCATTTTGTCCTAGACCCCATTTGCCTGTGTTAATGTAAAACCTGTGGTAAACATGCAGTTGTAAAAAGTAAACATGACACTGTGTTATTGTAAACATTGTGCATTAAGGTTATATTGGATCTGATCGTCTGTTAAGTTGCAGCATGGTGTAAAGGTGTTCTTTAATCTGTTAGGTTTTGTTTTCATGGCTCTGAAACATCTGCCTGAAGGTGGACATTCAAACACTACATGACCAGGCTAAGATGGCTCTTGAAGGATTTTATTCACGTTCTCAGCCGACTATCCCATGGGCAACCTATATAACCCTGTGGTGCTCGTTATTCTGTGCTGCTGTACAGCAGGAGAGCCATGCACAGAGACAATAGGCCAGGATACACTGTATTGTGCAGCGATAGGACACCAACAATTTCTCAGGGGTGTTTTTCTTTCTGAGAACCCTCAGAAAGTAATTGGTAAATGGCCTGTATTTATATAGCGCTTTACTAGTCCCTAAGGACCCCAAAGCGCTTTACATATCCATTCACACACCCATTCACACACTGGTGATGGCAAGCTACATTGTAGCCACAGCCGCCCTGGGGCGCACTGACAGAGGCGAGGCTGCCGGACACTGGCCCCACCGGGCCCTCTGACCACCACCAGTAGGCAACGGGTGAAGTGTCTTGCCCAAGGACACAACGACCGAGACTGTCGGAGCCGGGGCTCGAACCGGCAACCGTCCGATTACAAGGCGAACTCCCAACTCTTGAGCCACGTTCGCCCCCAAGGTGATGCAGGGCCAGCAAGTGCGGAGACCTCTGGCTGAGGTGAAGTTAGCTGGAGCTGCATAGGACACACAGCTAGCACTGGATGCCTCTTGGGCTGCAGCAAAACAAAATCCTTTACAGGATGAGCTCACCTGATCTCTCAGTGGAAGCTGCCAGATGGCAGCGTGGAAACCGCGGATGGCTGATCAGATGTCTGAGCTAGTGACTGTGCTAGTGACAGTAGAGGTTTAATTGGTGGTTGAGCAGGTGGCTGGTACTACAAGGTCATTAAGATAAGATGGGGCCTGATTATTTAAGACCTTGTATGTGAGGAGCAGAATTTTGAATTCTGGATTTAACAGGAAGCCAAAACAGGAGAAATCTGCTCTCTCTTTCTAGTCCCTGTCAGGACTCTTGCTGCAGCATTTTGGATCAGCTGAAGGTTTTTCAGGGAGTTTTTAGGACTTCCTGATAGTAATAACAATACATTTAGTGTCCTTATTTTCCCCTGACTTATGGGTCCTTTCACTAGTGAGCCAATGTTCTGTGCTGGCAGAAGGTGGGACTAAACATGTTCTAAATAATACTTCTAAATATTAAATCCAGCTTCACAGAGAGTGTTTCAACTGAGACAGTTTTTGAGAGTTACAAAATTGACCAATTTATAATTCTTTCCTTTAGTCCAAAATATTATCCTTTTAAGAATAAATTAAAATGCATGATGGTCATGCTTTAATTTATCTATGTAGTACATACAATGACACAAGCTGTCATTATTATCATAAATTTTGGATACCACAGGTTCCAAAAGGTATTTTATGCAGTGTTGTTAAATGATGTCAGGTTAGTGGTTTAGGTTTCATTCTAAAGTTTTGTAAACAGCAGCATTAACAAAGGAAACGAACAATTATTTGAAGTAAGAGCTGTGAGTAAACTTTCCAAATAATTATGTTTTTTCTCTTGTAAACTTTGTTTTTAGTTTGATGAAATACTCAGAGGTTTAACAGTCCCTTGATTATTTATTTCAGCACATTAATTATTCAAATGATAAATACTGAATTATCCTGTTGGCATCATTAATCTTAATGGAGTGTTATGTGTATCCCTGTAGGGACAAAATTTAACAAGCACAAACAAGTTCAATATGATTGGAGAAAACTTTAATCTCCACTGCCTTTCCTAAAAACTTCCTTAACTTGCATCTTAAAGGTTGAAACTTGTTAACAATAATAAATAAATTAGCAATGAAGCAGTGTAAATATATGCTATGCCTTCTAATAATACTGCCTAAGGGAGTAATAATAATAAAAATAATAATAATAATAAACTTTATTTACAAAGCACACTTAAAAACCAAGGTGCTTAACAGGTAACATAGAGAATAAAAGGAAGATAACAGAAATAGGACCAAAGCAAGTACTAGGTATGCAAGCAGGTAGCTGTCACTGACACATAGGAAAGCAACAGATGCAGAACAAACAAGGAATTAAATGAGCATAAAAGTGCATCATATAAAATCATAAAAGAAATATTAACTAGAGGGAAACGCAAGATTGAATAAGTGGGTTTTTAGTCGTGATTTAAACAGTGCTACAGAATGAGATGCGCGGAGGTCGAGAGGAAGGGTGTTCCACAGTCCCGGGCAGCCGGAGCAAATGCATGGTGACCTCAGGACTTCAGCCGAGATCTGGGCTGGGTCAGAAGTAGTTGAGTGGCAGATCTGAGTGTTCTAGCAGGAGTATGTGGCTTGAGAAGTTCACTAAGATAACTTGGCGCTAATTTATTAATAGTTTTGAATGTAAGGAGTAATATTTTAAATTGAATACGGTACTTTATGGGCAGCCAATGCAAGCCAGCTAGAACAGGAGTAATAGGGCAAAATTTCCTGGTACCAGTCAAGAGGCGGGCTGCTGCATTTTGGACTGTTTGCAGTGTAAGAAGAAGAGAAGAGGGAAGACCGTCGTGCAAGGAGTTACAATAATCCAGCCTGGAGGTCATAAAAGCGTGAATAAGCTTCTCCAGGTCCTCATGTGGACCATAATGCCTAAGGCGCAGTTGGTGGAAGCTAGATCTCACTACAGCAGACACTTGCTTATCGAGTTTGAGCGAGCTATCCAGCAGTACACCCAAGTTACTGACATAGTCACAGGAAGAGCTAGCAAAGGAACCCAGGGCAGCACAGAGTTGTGCACGAGGGATTTTACTGTTAAACACCACAGTCTCAGTCTTATCAGGAAAAAACATCTGGCAGAGCCTGACTCAGGGAGGGGCAGTCATCTGCCGAGACTGGTTCATAGTCAGATAAAGTTGGGTGTTATTCGCATAGCAGTGAAACTGTATAAGACATAAAAGATACCTCTTTACTGTCATTGCTCAGTCATACCTGGTACAATAGTACAATGAAATTGGAAACTGTCCCACATCGGCACTACGCACTACACAATGGTTGTAGCACAGGTGAGCCTGTCCAGCATCCTTCCACATCTGCTGAAGTCTCAGGAGAGCCCATCCAGTATCCTACTTTGGCAGCTGGGTGTTCAGCCTGCCCATTCTCCTTCAGCCTCCCCACCACCTGCCATTGCCTCCATGCTGCCACCTGCTATAGTTACCAAGCCAGTGGGTCCAACTCCACCTGAGCCCAAGTGGCACCAAGGACTGGAGCCAGTTGTGAACCCTTGGCAGCCCCAGCCAGAGCAACCAGAGCCTGTTGCGATCTCATCAACAGGTCAGTGCGCCATCTGGCCCACCCATGTCTCAACCAGAGGTTGTTGTACTGTGTGGCCCAGGAACACTTAGTCCTGCCACACCTGAGCCAGAGGTCTGCACGCTGTCTGGACCTGCTCTGCCCAAGCCGGAGGGTCTACACACCATCAGGGCCTGTACATCCACGTCCTGCCAATCCATGTTCTGCACTACCTGCACGTACACATGCTGCCAAGCCACCGTCTGCATGACATGCACTACCTGCATGTCATGCACCTACCAAGCCATGATTGAAGGAAAGTTTTAATTACTTTCCGGCAGGATCCCCTTCAGTTTGTTTACCAGCCCTGCCTTGGAGCTGAGGATGCCATCATCGGCGAGCACTGTGAGGGTCATGTTTTTTACCTTTTCAAGTGCATTCAACATCATCAGGCCGACCCTCCTGGGTGATAAGATAACAGCGATGCAGGTCGATGCTTCTTTGGTGTCCTGGATTGGATGACAGGAAGACCATAATATGTGTGTCTTCCACATTGTGTGTCTGACAAGGTGATCAGCAACACAGGGGACTGTCCTCTCCCCCTTCCTCTTCACCCTCTACACCACAGACTTCAGCCACTGCACAGAGGCCTCCATCTTCAGAAGTTTTCTGATGACTCTGCGGTGGTTGGATGCATCAGCAGGGATGATGAGACAGAGTACCGGGCTGTGATCGACTCCTTTGTCACGTGGTGTGAGCAGAATCATCTGCAGCTCAACGTGGCAAAGACCAAGGAACTGATCGTGGACTTCAGGAAGACCAGGAAACACTTGACCCCTGTTTCAATCCAGGGGGTCAGTGTTGACATTGTGGATGACTGTACATACACTTTGCAGTTATTTATTTGTAAAAAATGTTTGGAATCAAGTCTGACTTTTGTTCCACTTCTCACGTGTGCACCACTTTGTGTTGGTCTTTCACCTGGAATTCCAATAACATTGATTCATGTTTGTGGCTGTAATGAGACAAAATGTGGGAAAGTTCAAGGAGGCCGAATACTTTTGCAAACCGCTGTACCTCAGAGTACACATAGATAATAAACTGGACTGGGTTAAAAACACCACTGCACATTTCAGGAAGGGCCAGAGTCGTCTCTATTTTCTGAGGCGACTGAGGTCCTTCAACATCTGCCAGAAAATGCTGAGGATTTTCTATGAGTCTGTGGTGGCCAGTGCGATCCTCTATGCTGTTGCATGCTGGGGAAGCAGGTTGAGGATTGCCAACAGACTCAATAAACTGATCTGCAAGGCCAGTAATGTTGTGAGGATGGAGCTGGTCTCTCTTAAGGCGATGTCGGAGAGGCGGATGTTGTCCAAGATAAAGACAATGTTGGATAATTCCTCCTGGCTAGTCACAGGAGCTCGTTCAGTGAGAGATTGAGATTACCAAGAAGCACCACCGAATGACACAGGAAATCTTTCCTGCCTGTGGCCATCCCTCTGTACAACTCCTCCATCTAACACACTGTATACATTGCAATAATTACACCCTTTTGCACGCACTCTTTTCTACTTTGTAATATTCCTGTCAACATTCTTGATATTTATTTATAATCACCTATATTAATCCTTGATATTTATTATTGAGCGATTTGTATATATTAGTGCTATTTCTTAAATCTGGAACATATTATGATTTAGAAAGTATGCTGATTCTGATTGACTGCACTGTAAATACAACACATTCTCACTCCTGAGACGTCATATTTTGCGCTAGGTGACAAATCGTCAACATGTTATGCTTCCAGGCACCCAACATGTTCCTAAATGATGAGATCGGAAAAATGAGGAAACATGAGAACCGTTTGGAATCAACCCACACATGTTGTTCATTTTCCTTAAATTGCTTTGGAAAACACTATGTAATGTAATATAATAAGGTCAGGGATATGGTTAGGGCTGGAATACATGGCTTGAACGTGTTTACTGTGGCACCGTCATTTTACTGTATTTCACACATAACCCAGCACCTACCATAAGAATGCCGAAGGTCACCTTTTGCGTTCCTCGTTAATGCCGCAGGACATGACAAATCGTAAGGGTGTTATACCTCAGGAGTGAGAACGGACTGTCTCCAGGTGGAAAACAGGAGAAGTGATACACCTCCTGTTGTGTAGACCTGCAGGGTTCAGGCCTGTGATGTCTTCCTCTGTCTTATAGGGAACAGAAACTCTTTTTTTTTTTTTTTTTTTTGGAGTGGCACAAATAATTTGTGTGCCTTCTTATCTGATGCAGAACACGCAATTGTTCTGTAAATAATAAAGATGGCGCCGGTGAGGTCGGCTGCCGTCACGACTGCTCCGACCACTTTTTCTTTGTCTTTGTTTTTTAAGTTAGTTTTCAGCGTTTCTAAATCGGCAAAATCATCACCATTGGGTACATTAGGTATGACAGTGACACTCTTGTTTCTATTGGTATACAATGTACTCACAATTCGAAGTTTTTAACTCCGGATCCGAGCTGGCCGAGTGAGATCTCGAGGGAGAACAAAGGGAAGCGGCGGCGGCCTAGAGGGAAGCGTGCCGGCGTCAGGAACAGGCTGAGAGCTCGTGCACACCGCACACCTCTGCCTAGCATCCTGCTCGCCAACGTCCAGTCACTGGAGAACAAGCTTGACGACCTCAGGGCCAGGATAAAGTTCCAGAGAGACATTCGGGACTGCAATCTCCTCTGCTTCACCGAGACATGGCTGAACCCAGCGGTGCCGGACCACGCCATCCAGCCGGCCGAGTTCTTCTCGGTTCACCGCATGGACAGGACACGGGACTCGGGGAAGTCAAGGGGAGGCGGCGTGTGTTTAATGGTGAACAACAACTGGTGCAACAGTGCGAACGTTGTTCCTCTCACACGCTCCTGCACACCAAATCTGGAACTACTGTCCATCATGTGTCGTCCTTTTTATCTACCTCGGGAATTTACATCGGTCATTGTAAGTGCCGTTTATATTCCACCACAAGCGGACACGGTCACCGCCTTATGCGAGCTGCATGAGGCACTCACACAGCACCAGACACAACACCGGGACGCTGCGCTTATTGTGACGGGGGACTTTAATAGCGCCAACCTCAAACGCGCAGCGCCGAACTTTTATCAACACATCACCTGCCCCACCAGGGGTGAAAGGACACTGGACCACTGCTACACTACGGTCAAGGACGGCTACAAGGCACAATCCCGCCCCCCGTTTGGCAAATCTGATCACGCCGCCATCTTCCTCATGCCAAAATACAAACAAAGGCTGAAACAGGAAGTTCCGGTTCAGAGGAAGGTCGCGCGCTGGACGGATCAATCGGTGGCCGCGTTACAGGACGCACTCGATGACGCAGACTGGGGCATGTTCAGAAACAGCTCCGACGATGACGTCAACGTGTTTATGGAAGCGGTTGTGGGATTCATCGGGAAACTAGCGGATGATACCGTGGAGACAATTTTTTTTTTTCCAAGCATTTCACTACATATCGTACTGTGTATGACTGTGTACGTGACAAATAAAATTTGAATTTGAAATAGTTTGAAATGGTTGTATAAAAAACCTCCTTGGCTGCATTTTTAGGTAAACAGTTTATAACTTTGTTGTTTGCAAAACTGGTGCATTTTTTAAACTTACAAATTCCATTTACGTTTCAAGTTATGTTCGTGGTTTTTACAGTAAAAAATTTAACTTTTTTCTACTCTGATTTTATGTTTTTTGTCTGAATTTAGATCAATTGTGCTAATATGGTGAGGTTGTGAAGAAGAGAATGATACCAAACAAGGCAAGGTAAATAGTTTTTAAATGTGAGCTACATAGGTAAAATCAAAAGTAGTCAAAAATGGCCAATTATACCTTGAACCCCAGAGGGGAACATAAAAGTTGTATATTAATTTTCACACATCTGAAAATTAAATGCTGTACAAACATCAAACAGAAAACTCACTGGATGCTTGCTGATTAACCTGGTTGTGTTAGATGGTAGTAAACAAAGTTTAGGGAGCAAGATGAATGAATACCGTTTCACTGGTGCAAAAACCTCAGCCACTGTTGCTTATAGCAGAGGTGTGGACTCGAGTCACATGACTTGGACTCGAGTCAGACTCGAGTCATTAATTTTATGACTTTAGACTTGACTTGAAAAAATGTTCTAAGACTTGTGACTTGACTTGGACTTTTACACCAATGACTTGGGACTTGAATTGGACTTGAACCGGTTTACTTGAAAAGACTTGATATTTTACCCCAAATATAAAATTTAACATGCATATTATATAGAGATTGAAAATGTGACGTCATTCACGGGTAGAACCGCAAAGGATTCTGGGAACTCGTGGCAAGCGGTACTAGCGCACGCAGGCTTTCAATTAAAATCAGTCACACAGCGATAAAAAGAAACACAAAAATGTCAAGAAGCTGTTGTATCATTAACTGCAATAGCCGGTCGCATGACAGCCACGGGAAGCCGACGGGTAAAGAGATCGGTTGTTATCGGATTACGTCGTTGAAGAGAAATTGTTCGAGCCATGTTTCCGAAGTAACAAAGAGGCGACGGATGGTCTGGATTGCAGCCATTCAAAGACCAAATATAACGTCCCAGAACCCTCCAGCTCACAGGTTAGTCTGCTCCAAGCATTTACACGAAGGTCAGTCTGCTGTTGTAGTTAATGCGTCATTTTTCTTAACATAATTGGTGATATAGGTTACAAGCAAGTCTGGCGCTGAACAGAAATTGTCGCGCTATGCTCCTTTATTTATTGTGCATAAATAGTGAATTGTCCTGACACAATATTGTGTTTCGCTTCTGTTATTATGGTACATTGACAAAAACATATACTTTTATTCACAGGATAAAACAGGTTTTTTGTATCACTAATTGCCCAGTACGATTATGTATTTATGACGACGATTTGTGAGACTGGTAAACTTATGATACGTACGATGGTCTTTCGTTCTACACGGTGCATTTCAAGGTCCTGCACCCATCCGTCGGTAAACTGTACCTGGGCTTGTTGCAGTGACCTGAAGTTACTAAACTTCATGAGTGTATGCACTCACTCCAAGAACCGTATGATTATAAATATGCATATAAATATGTTACAATGAGATAGCTGACTTCATCTAACTAGCAAATGTTGTCCAGGCTACGTTGGTGATACAGTTTTTTTTAATGTGTATGATATTTTTGTCATGCGATTTTAAAGCTGGTCCTACAACCGCATCCAAGAATAACATGCAGCTTATCTCAGAACTGTCGGTGAAAATTATTCTTGGAGCTAGGTTTAATTGAGCTGCATTTTAAAGAGGTGCAATTTCACAATTTGTGTATATTTTCTAAGTTCACTATTTTGTCATGTGTTGAGAAAAACACAGATTTTAAAATTACATGGTCTAATATTTACATTTAGCATAACTGCAACATTATTTTTTCGTTTGTTTTTTTTAAAGACTCGAAAGGACTTGAAATTCAAAGTTTCAGACTTGTGACTTGACTCGGACTTTTACACCAGTGACTTGAGACTCGACTCTGACTTGCCTGACATTACTTGAGACTTGACTTGAGACTTGAGGATAAAGACTTGAGACTTACTTGAGACTTGCAAAACAATGACTTGGTCCCACCTCTGCTTTTGGAAATATTGGGTATTAAAGCTGTTTTAGGTTATTAGCTCCCTAGAGAACCACAATGAGACCTTAGTTTGCATTGCTGGCAATAAGTCAGATTCATTCCTGGTGGGTATCTGCCAGTGCTGTCCCATTGTGATTGTCATTCTGTTAATTATTTCCTTGTCTAGAATCCGGCCCAGGGGTAAATGGTGTTTAGCTTTGCGACCTCAGGATTTTGTCTCTGCTTTTTGCAGGGGTTGTTGACTTTCTTAAGCATGACCTCCAGTTTTATCTAGGGCAATTTTAAGCCAATGTAAAGCAGCTGGAATAGGAATTGGCACCTCTGGGTCTGAGGCCATGGTTCTCATTTGAAAAAGAGTAGAGTGTGTACTTTGTGATGGGAATGAGTTTCTATAGGACAGGGTTGTCCAATCCCAGTCCTCAAGAGCTACCTTCCTGCAGCTTTTAGATGTATCCTTGTTCCAACTCACCTGAATCAAATGAATGGCTTGTTATCAGGCCTTTGCCAAACTTGATGGCATGCTGAAGAGATAATTTGATTCAGCTGTGTTGGAGTAGGGATGCATCTTAAAGCTGCAGAATTGTAGCTCTCGAGGCCTGGGATTGGACACCCCCACTCAGTTTTATTTAGGCAGTACCAAATGACAACAACAGTTGGCTCAAGGCAATTCATATTGTAAGGTAAAGGCCTGACAATGATACAGTGAAAACGTAAAAAGACGGGACTCTCCTCAGCTCTTTCTGGGACAGTGGCGCGGCTGCCCCTCTGTTGGTCTTCCTTGGTCTCTTGTGTTCTGGGGGCCTCTGGATGTCTGGAGTTTTGATCTCCTCCATACCTGCTTCATGCCCTGGAGGACGGGGCTGTGGCCCCCCCACACCCTCTAGCAGATCATTACATGAAGGAACCTTTTAAAAAAACAAGCGCATCCATGCTCACAGGTGTACACACGGGTGATCACACCCACAAACTACACCCTTTTTGGCTCCTACCTCAAAGCACACTGTGTTCTGTCGATCTTATGTGCTGCACAATAATGTTTAATATTTAGTATTTACTGTTATATTGTGATGTTGTTTATTCTATTACTCTCGTTCTCTTCTGCTTGTTTTCTTTTTTCTTTCTCAGCAGGTGATCCAGGTGATTGATATATGCATTTTTTTTCTGCTTGTTCTGTTGGTTTTTGTTTTTTGCCCTTCTCCCCCGTCCCTCTCCTCAGCTGTTTTTCTTTCCCTCTTTCTTTCTCCCCTTCTTTCCCCCAGTCAAGTCTGTCCCGTGTTCAGCAAATGAAAATAAAATAAACAATAAAAGGTGAATCAAATAGACCATTACGGCAAGGCTGGGATGGTCAGTTTGGTAAAGTGGGCATCTTTCTTTGCCTTTAGACAACAATTCTGATGGCAAAAGAGCCAAACGGGACAGGCAAGAAAAAAAAAAAAAAAAAAAAAAAGAAAACGTAAAGAGACCAACAGCTGTATGACCCCCTTTGAGCAAGTTCTTTGGTAACAGGGAGAACTTAAAAAGAAATAAGAATGACAAATGATTGTTTTAAAACTCATGTAATGAGTATCATAATTTCTATTTTCTGTCCTATTCATCACATATTTCATAATATAAGCTTATATAAGCAGAGAGAGAAGATATGGAAACTGTAGAAAACTTTAGAAAAGGACTGTGCTGTAACTCAGATGGTGGATACATTATTGAAATCTAATAGGTAACATTATTGTAATGTTGTAAATGTAATAAAGTTAGGGCTGGGCGATATATCAAAAATTTATCGTTACTGAAATTTATGACTCTCATCGACGTCATTTTGCCCATGTCGGTAAATTCGATATTTTAAAAAAAGAAAAGGCATGTGCAGGTTGGCGATGTTCATGTCCCTTTAAGACGCTGTGCTACGTTACAGACTTGACGGGGTGGAGTCACATGACTCTACTACCTGTTAAGCTGGGCAGACACTGTGCGATTTTTTCAGTCGCGCGATTCAGCTCCTGCTCAAACTGCATGGTTGACTCGCAGGGGTTAGAAGTTCATAGGTCACGATGCAGGGTCTCACACTATACGGCCCGATGCTCTGATGCGACCCGAGTGCTCACACTGTGCGTCCATAAAATGAAGGTTATAACAGAAATTCTGTCGCTCGCTCTCTCTCTGTCTTTCACTCACACAGACACACCACCACCATCAACTTTGCTAAATTGCTAATGAAAAACATGATCAGGCAGCTGTGATTGAGCAGCATGTAAATCCAACTATTTTCACGGTTGTTGTGGTCGTGATCATTTTGTGAGGCCACATCGAAAAGGCTCGGATGAGCTTTCCAAAGTTCTACAAGTTGTGCCTCCGTCGCTTGTGTCCAGATCACACGCTGCACTGTCGTGCTGCTCCGTCTTTTTCGCTGACATTTGTGTTTGCGCGTGCGCAGTGTGACAAACTGCGGTGACACCCTCACGACGGTCGTGAATCCTCGCGACCAAGCGATTGATGATCGAGAGCTCGTCGTGAGGTGTCAATCGCTTCTCGTTACCCCACGTATACTATACGATGCATGACGCAGATGAAGGCCAAAATCGGGCCGATCGCCAAAACGGTCGCACGACTCAAAAATCGGCTCAAAATGGGCCAAAAATCGCACAGTGTGAGCCCAGCATAACAAGACGAGACACGGGTGAACAAATGGAGGACGATTTAAATGTTGAAGCAGCAGCGACGGAGGTAGAGATGGTGGAGGAGGAAGAGGAGACGCTTGTTAACAAAAAAAATGCATCATCAATCGTTTGGCAACATTTTGGATTCAACAAGGATGATATTGATCAAAAAATTGTTAAATGTAAACTCTGCAAAAAGACTGTTGCGTCAAGTCAAGGTAACACAACCAACCTCTTCCACCACCTGCAGCACAAGTTTTTGTTTAAGAGTTTATAGTTTTCACTAGTCACATGGCAGTGCTTAGTATTTATTATAGTTTTTTCTGTGTTCAATTGACATTTGTGTTTGTGACATTATTTGTTTACAAGTTCTAGTACCTCAAGGCCTTAGCAGAGATAGGCCTTTGTCCATGATGGCATTACATTTGCACAATCATTGTTTACTTTCTGAATAGCCAATGTGAAACATATTTATTATTAAACTATTTTGTTTACAAGGGATATACATTTTTTAGAGAGCATGGTTACATATTGTATCCTACACTTTTTATTTTGTTCAGTTAATAAATCTTAACCACTAAAAGTACTTACTACTATTGTCTTCATTTATTTTCAGTGACATTTTACAGTCCTTTAAAGTGGTAATAATATAATTGCAATGAATAGGTCTAGGGGGAATAATATTATCAAAATAACTGGAGGAATTATGCTGCCTGCCACAGCCCCATCAAATGAAAAAAAAAAAAAAAGTTTGTTTTTTTTGGCACTTGGGGGGGTTATCGTCCATTTATCGTTATCGAGGTTAACTGCTCTATTTATCGTGATATTGATTTTAGGCCATATCGCCCAGCCCTAAATAAAGTTTTTTTTATATAGCACCAAACCACAGCAACAGTCATCTCATGCATTGACGAAGCATCATTATTTAATGTGAACATATGTTAAGCAAAGTTAGCACATTATAACTTAATTTCCCACCTCATCCAATGGCAGCAACCTTTCTCTCATTGTTTTTTTGTTTTTGTTTTGTTTTTCAATTTTGAATCCATAGTTTTCAGTCACATGACTGACTCACACATGGACTGTCCAGTAGAATAAAAATCTCACCTGTCCCAAATCAAGACCACTCAGATCATCTGTTCATGGAAAAAAAGCTACGATACAAGGAGAAACTACACATTTTGGGGACTCGTGATCCATATTCTCCCCCAGCAACTGTCCCACAGCCCCTGTTTGGTGACATCTACATGTATCTTGCAGAGAATCCTTCACCTCACACTGCTGCCTGAATAAAAGCTTTCAACTGCAGACCTGTAAGGCTGGGTTATTTAAGGTATGCTCTCATGTTGCCGCTATAATCTATGCCATTTTGGCAGCTGTAAATAAGCAAAGTACAGCTATATATATATCACAAAGTCACAAAAGTCACCTCAAGGCGATTTATGTAATGGGGTGAATACCATACTATATACAAAAAGTCTGTGATCAAACTATTTAAGACGTTTTGTTGATTGAAAATTCACCAAATTATTTAAGACTGATAGCAGAGAACAACTTTACCAACACAAAGCACCTTTAGTTTTCCAAAGTGCTGAATTTATTTGCAGAACTTGGAACTGAAAGAAAACCCTCTAGGACACCTGCAGTAATTCCAAGGCTAAACTGCAGGTTTAGAAGTAGGACAGATGTAGGCCAATTACATCTAATTAAAAATTGCTGCAATTTCTTTGCCTGAGCAGTGCTTGAGATAGAGTGGCTGTACACAGATTACGGGGTTACACAAATGTGACGCTCTTTCCTGTTTTACCAAAGCATGTAATCATTTGAGAGAATTATAAAGAATTATGTTCCTTTAGTAAACTGCAGCAAACAATTCCTCACGTGTGTCATTTGACAACGGTATGGTTTTAAATAAAAATTCAAAAGTCAAGTCAGAAACAGGAGTTATCCAGAATTGCAGTACGGTACTTTGAGGTTTGTATGCTTGTAAGCGTGGTGTATACTCTGACTAACACTCTACTTTGATCGCAGCCTTCAGTCTTGGCTGTATGACTGAGTATTTCAGTCGACAGCAAAGATAATATATGAACACAGGTCTGATGCTTTGATCTCTGATACCATAAATCAGTGAACTCAGACATCTGGGGAAAAGGAAAATACAAACATAAAAAACAATCTGGATGCGCACAAACACTATCCTTGTTAAAACTCTTGCAAGTGCTGTGAGTAGTGGGTTACAAATGGTTGAAGAAAGACTGAGACCCAGCTGCACCAGATGTAGCAGCAGTGTGTTACAAGCCTTACGGGCTGAAGCTTTATCTGTGGAGGCCGACCTGGCTGCTACTATAACACCGATATAAGAGCATGTGATTGCCACACTTGCTGAAATAAACAGAGCACATGTGAAGGCTTTGTCGTAATCATCAGACATAGACCCACCAGACATTGCTATTACAGAGCAAAAGTCTTTCATCTGCAGACTATCAAGGGCTCCAAAAGGAAACTCTAACAGCAGAAGAACTCGAGTCAAGATATTTAGTGAACCGATGGCCCAGATCACAATGATGGCCACACCTGTGTTGGTGATAGTGATGATGCTAGCATGCCTCAGTGGGTAGCACACAGCAACATATCTCTCCAGAGACATCACCACCAGCGTGACAGGAGAGACCACAGTTGTAAGATTGGCAAGCATGGTGAGAAAACCACATACAGGATATGTTAGTGTTATCCTACAAGCGGCAATAATATACAATAACTGACTCAGTGCCATCTGTACTGTGTCTGCAAACAGAAGGTTATACAGGAGAATGTATCGCGACGTCTCACAGAACAAAGCTTTGCTCCTTAAAGTAAAAAGCATGATTCCATTAATGCAGAGAAATAAACAACATGGCAGTGTAGTCAGAGTGGAAAATAAAACTCTTTCCAAAACCCCTTGATACTGCTGGTTAGCAGTAACATTGGTCAGAGACAGATTTGCAAGTAACATTTCAATAAAGAAATTCAGTTTTTAACATCTTCAGTGGAAATAAAACACAAAAAAGTATTCCAACATTTAAAACAGAAAGATCCACAGAGCTCTTTTCAGGTCATCCTCCTCCTGCAGGAAATTAATAGGTTAGAGGGCTGTGGCTGCTTTCAGCTAAACGGCACTGGACAGCAAGATTTTCTTACCCACACATTGTGTATATACGCTCTGTAGTCACACCTTTTCATGTGACTATCACATGTCTGCATTATTTTTTTCCAGTTTCCTTACAACCCCCCTCCTCGCGCCAGGGACATGATGACGTGAAGATTATAGTATAGTAGTAATATATTAATAGCCTGTTAAGTTGATTCCATATTGTTTAAAGCATTTTCTTCACCCCCACCCGAGATTGGGTACATAGCCAAGTGCGATAGGAGAAGGATCGTTGAGTGCGAGAGGAACTGACCTGAAAAATAGGATCATGGCCAAGCTTGAAACCTGGATCCCCCATAGCCGGTTACCAAGATTACGTGAAGTACCCTCAGAAGGTCTGCTAGATGATGTTAATGCAGCACTACGGACGATACCTACAACCACGATTACCGACACTAACAAGCTGATATACAATACGGCAGCAGTGATCAGTGAGATGCTTGGCTACAAGTTGAACAGCCACAAGGGGCAGTACCCTCCATGGAGAAGGAGGCTAGAGGGCAAGATCAAAGTAGCACGGAGGGAGGTTAGCCAACTAACGGAGTTGCAGAAAGGTGCGACAAAGAAGGTGCATAAGAAATACAGCAAGCTGTCCATACCTGAGGCCTTGGAAACTGCCAAGCAAAGGCTCACAGCCTTGGCCAGCCGCTTGAGGAGGTACACCAGAGAGATAGGGTCCCGTAACCATCACAGTGGCAGATATCCAAGAAAGGGTCTCCAGTATGAAGAGTTGGACAGCACCAGGGCCCGACATGGTTCACGCCTACTGGCTAAAGAAGCTGACTGCACTCCACGAGCGTCTGGCAGCACAAATGAACCAGCTGCTAGTTAACGAGAGACACCCGGAATGGCTAACCGAAGGTCGGACGGTCCTGATCCCCAAGGACCCCAAGAAGGGACCGGTCCCCTCCAACTACCGACCAATAACCTGCCTCAGTACTACATGGAAGCTCCTGTCAGGCATCATATCGGTTAAGATGAACAGGCACATGGGTCAATACATGAGTGGGGCACAGAAAGGGATTGGCAAGAATACCAGAGGCGCAAAACACCAGCTACTGGTAGACAGAACAGTCAGCCGAGACTGCAAGACCAGACTGACCAACCTGTGCACTGCCTGGATTGATTACAAGAAGGCCTATGACTCAATGCCCCACAGCTGGATACTGGAATGCCTAGAATTGTACAAGATCAATGGGACCCTAAGAGCCTTCATCAGGAACTCAATGGGGATGTGGCGTACAACACTAGAGGCCAACTCCAAGCCCATAGCACAAGTCACCATCAAGTGCGTGATCTACCAAGGAGATGCTCTGTCCCCACTGCTGTTCTGCATAGGCCTGAACCCCCTCAGTGAGATCATTAACAAGACTGGCTACGGATACCGACTACGGAACGGAGCAGTTGTCAGCCACCTCCTGTACATGGATGACATCAAGCTGTATGCCAAGAGTGAACGAGACATCGATTCACTGATCCACACTACCAGGCTATACAGCAATGACATTGGAATGTCGTTCGGACTGGAGAAGTGTAGTCGGATGGTAACAAAGAGAGGGAAGGTAGTCAGAACTGAGGGGATTGAACTACCAGAAGGCAACATTGCAGACATAGAGGACAGTTACAAGTACCTGGGGATCCCGCAGGCAAATGGGAACCATGAAGAGGCCGCTAGAAAGGCTGCAACCACCAAGTACCTGCAGAGGGTCAGGCAAGTCCAGAGGAGTCAGCTGAATGGTAAGAACAAGATCCGGGCCATCAACACGTACGCCCTGCCCGTGATCAGGTACCCTGCTGGGGTAATAGGCTGGCCAAAGGAGGAGATAGAAGCCACTGACATAAAAACAAGAAAGCTCCTTACCATGCATGGAGGGTTTCACCCCAAGTCCAGCACCCTGAGGCTGTACGCTAAGCGGAAGGAAGGGGGCCGGGGACTGGTGAGTGTCAGCACCACAGTCCAGGATGAGACAACAAACATCCAAGAATACATTGGGAAGATGGCCCCAACTGACCGAGTGCTCAGTGAATACCTCAGGCAGCAGAAACCCAAGAAAGAGGAGGGAGACGAGGAACCATCATGGAAGGACAGGCCCCTGCACGGTATGTACCACCGGCAGATAGAGGAGGTGGCTGATATCCAGAAATCCTACCAGTGGCTGGACAAAGCTGGACTGAAAGACAGCACAGAGGCACTAATCATGGCAGCACAAGAACAAGCTCTGAGCACAAGATCCATAGAGGCTGGGGTCTATCACACCAGGCAAGACCCCAGGTGCAGGCTGTGTAAAGATGCCCCAGAGACAATCCAGCACATAACAGCAGGGTGCAAGATACATACATGGCATGGCAAGGCATACATGGAACGCCATAACCAAGTGGCCGGCATAGTGTACAGGAACATCTGTGCCGAGTATAACCTGGAAGTCCCGAGGTCAAAATGGGAGATGCCCCCAAGGGTGGTGGAGAATGACCGAGCTAAGATCCTGTGGGACTTCCAGATACAGACGGACAAAATGGTGGTGGCTAACCAACCGGACATAGTGGTGGTAGACAAACAGAAGAAGACGGCCGTAGTGATCGACGTAGCGGTTCCGAATGACAGCAATATCAGGAAGAAGGAACACGAGAAGCTGGAGAAATACCAAGGGCTCAGAGAAGAGCTCGAGAGGATGTGGAGGGTGAAGGTAATGGTGGTCCCCGTGGTAATCGGAGCACTAGGTGCGGTGACTCCCAAGCTAGGCGAGTGGCTCCAGCAGATCCCGGGAATAACATCAGAGATCTCTGTCCAGAAGAGCGCAGTCCTGGGAACAGCTAAGATACTGCGCAGGACCCTCAAGCTCCCAGGCCTCTGGTAGAGGACCCGAGCTTGAAGGATAAACCGCCCGCAGGGGCGTGCTGGGTGTTTGTTTATATATACACACACACACACACATATGCTCTCATATATGCCATATTTACCCTATTCTTTTTCCCCGTTCCTTTCTGGAACTCTCCCCATATATGTGGCCTTCTTTTTTTCCCTCTTGTGTGTCTCTGTTGGTTTGTTTGTTTCTTTATGCTGCACCAGTGTTACTGAAAATTTATATTAAAAAAAACAAAAAAAACCACCCAGCACGCCCCTGCGGGCGGTTTATCCTTCAAGCTCGGGTCCTGTACCAGAGGGCTGGGAGCTTGAGGGTCCTGCGCAGTATCTTAGCTGTTCCCAGGACTGCGCTCTTCTGGACAGAGATCTCTGATGTTATTCCCGGGATCTGCTGGAGCCACTCGCCTAGCTTGGGAGTCACCGCACCTAGTGCTCCGATTACCACGGGGACCACCGTTACCTTCACCCTCCACATCCTCTCGAGCTCTTCTCTGAGCCCTTGGTATTTCTCTTCTCGTGTTCCTTCTTCCTGATGTTGCTGTCATTCGGAACCGCTACATCGATCACTACGGCCGTCTTCTTCTGTTTGTCTACCACCACTATGTCCGGTTGGTTAGCCACCACCATTTTGTCCGTCTGTATCTGGAAGTCCCACAGGATCTTAGCTCGGTCATTCTCCACCACCCTTGGGGGCATCTCCCATTTTGACCTCGGGACTTCCAGGTTATACTCGGCACAGATGTTCCCACAGGAACACAGGAGAGCCACCTCCACAGGACAAGACTCAGCAGTCCATCTGCAACTTAAGGATAAAGGACACTCTTTCGAGGATGCCAATGTTCACATTTTGGACAGAGAGGACAGATGGTTTGAAAGAGGAGTGAAAGAAGCCATCTATGTCCACTGTGAGCGACCATCTTTGAACAGAGGCGGGGCTTATGACACCAACTCTCTGCCATCTATAATCCAGTTTTGAGATCCCTCCCCAGACGCGTTAATGCCCACTCACATCCTGGACCATCTGACCTCAGGAATTCGCATGATAAGGTGGGGCCAGGTTTCACAATGAGCTCACCTGAAACTCTGGCTGATTGGGACCCACACCCAGTTTCACATCTTGTCTTAGGCGATTAGAGGATCATCAGGGGTCCTTTTGTCCCTCTGTGGGGGGTCACTCCCACTAGGTTTATATCTGGGACTCTCCACCATTTGACCTTAGAACTGAAGAAGCTTCTCGGATGAGAGGTGAAACGTCTTCAAGCAACTTAAAGAAGTCCAGACGCTTTTCTTTGCAAGCTCCTTAAACTTTATAAGTCTTATCCTCTCCTGTGCTAAAGTTTAGAATGGCTAGCATTAGCTACATGTGGTAGTGCAAAATGAGCATCACATCATCCAGTACAAGTGACTAGCACAAATGCTTTGCTTTGTTAGAATTGTTATTGTAAATGAAATGTTATTTACCTCGAAATGTCTTTTACAAAAGCTTGCAAGTCCACCATGCAACGCACCATATGTGAATTTGCCTGGGTTAGTGAAGTGGGAACTTGAAATCAGAAGTTACAGTGGAAATAAAATACGTTATCTATTCAATTTCTTTAAGTAATTACAACTTGAATTTTATTTTGAGCCCACTGACATTGGGATTTAATTTGAAATTACATATAAAATGAATTTAATGTAATTACCAACATTATTAATTCAACACAACCCCAAAAAAGAAAGTTTGCAACTTAGAATTTTTATGTTGTAGCCATGGATTTAATCAAGTGAAGGTAAAAGGCCTGGTGAATTACTTTTTAGAGTGTATTGAAGCATTTTTGGTTGGCACTGTTCAACAAATAATCAGCACATATGCACCAAATCTCTCAGATGTTAGCTGTTACATGTTAATATACTTCAGCATGGAGCTATTTTTATATATCTAATATGAGATATAAGTAGTTGTGCAGTTTACCTGTCAAATAAATCTGAGAATAAGGGTTTTCCTCTTGTTTTTATACGGTTTCAAATTTCAATGTAACTGTTTATGAGTTTTTTCTATTGAGCATACTTAAAAGGCCCAGTAGTAGTCAACTAGTTGGATCACTCAGATTTGACGCACTAGTAAATCAACGCCCATGGGATCCATTAAGGACACTGAAGTGAACTTTTCTCGATTTGCCTTTGACTTCTTGTTAACTTTCCCATAATTTGTCTCTGCTGGGATGCACATCATCTGCTCCCCACGAAGACTGCTAATCAATACCCATGGGATTCATTAATCATGTCAATATTTACTAAAAGCATTAATTAGTTAGGTTCTGAATATTTAATGTAATTAAATGAGTTATCAGGAGACTTTGTTAGATGGGAGCTTTCTCTCTGTGGTACCTCTGAGTGGTTTCAGCCACTGAAAAACAACAATGCCACAACAACAACATTTAGACTTAGCACATTAGGAAAATGGCAGTGGTTAATTAAGAAAACAGGAGCAAAGACACAGTAAAAAAAAGAAAATGCTGATGTTGATGATGAAATCCAAGAGAGGAAAAACTAATGGATACAGACAAAAACTGATTTATATTTTTCTTCTAATATATTTTCTACAGTTAAAAAAATGTAAAGGTACAACCAACTCTTGCGTCTTTGCCATTATCTATTTATCATTAATACCAAAAAAGTAAAGCCACCCACAGCCAAAAAAGACTAAAAACACAACACTGTCAAGCACTGTGACACACATTGTAACATATGACGTGCAGTTTTCGGTTTGGATCCATGCACATATTAAAACTTACACTTTCCTTTTCGTCACTTTTGTTTTGAATTTTTTCAAGTGACAGGATCATCTGTGGACATGATGATTGGGAGACTTCTGTGTTTTTGGTGGGGGGTGGGGGTGTCTTTGTGTTGTAAGTTAACTCAAGGGTACTATCATTAATTAACAACTTCATTCACACACTTGAGCTGATATGCAACCAGATATCATGACAAAGCATGTAATTGACACGCCTGTCCACCATGTCCATTTCATGCTTTACCTCTACAAAACATGAAAAGTAAACACATGTGGAAGCTACAGTAAGCTGCAATACCAACAGAGGGAGAAACTAATTTTCAAGCCAACATAGAAATAATCACAGGAAAGTGTTTAAACAGACATTATTAACACACACACACACACACACACATACACACACACACACACACACACACATACACACACACACATACACATACACACACACACACACACACATACACACACACACACACACATACACATACACATACACACACACACACACACACACACACATACACACACACACATACACATACACATACACACACACACACACACACATACACATACACACACACACACACACACATACACACACACACACACACATACACACACACACACACACACACACACACATACACATACACACACACACACACACACACACATACACACACACATACACACACACACACATACACACACACACACACACACACACACACACATACACACACACACACACACACACACACATACACACACACACACACACATACACATACACACACACACACACATACACACACACACATACACACACACACACACACACACACATACACACACACACACACACACACACACACACACACACACATACACACACACACACACACACACACACACACACATATATACGCACACACATATACATATATATATAAAACACCCAGCACGCCCCTGCGGGCGGTTTACCCTTCAAGCTCGGGTCCTCTACCAGAGGCCTGGGAGCTTGAGGGTCCTGCGCAGTATCTTAGCTGTTCCCAGGACTGCGCTCTTCTGGATAGAGATCTCCGATGTTATTCCCGGGATCTGCTGGAGCCACTCGCCTAGCTTGGGAGTCACCGCACCTAGTGCTCCGATTACCACGGGGACCACCGTCACCTTCACCCTCCACATCCTCTCGAGCTCTTCTCTGAGCCCTTGGTATTTCTCTTCTCGTGTTCCTTCTTCCTGATGTTGCTGTCATTCGGAACCGCTACATCGATCACTACGGCCGTCTTCTTCTGTTTGTCTACCACCAATATGTCCGGTTGGTTAGCCACCACCATTTTGTCCGTCTGTATCTGGAAGTCCCACAGGATCTTAGCTCGGTCATTCTCCACCACCCTTGGGGGCATCTCCCATTTTGACCTCGGGACTTCCAGGTTATACTTGGCACAGATGTTCCTGTACACTATGCCGGCCACTTGGTTATGGCGTTCCATGTATGCCTTGCCTGCTAGCATCTTGCACCCTGCTGTTATGTGCTGGATTGTCAATGTCATTGCTGTATAGCCTGGTAGTGTGGATCAGTGAATCGATGTCTCGTTCACTCTTGGCATACAGCTTGATGTCATCCATGTACAGGAGGTGGCTGACAACTGCTCCGTTCCGTAGTCGGTATCCGTAGCCAGTCTTGTTAATGATCTCACTGAGGGTGTTCAGGCCTATGCAGAACAGCAGTGGGGACAGAGCATCTCCTTG
Source organism: Aulonocara sp. 'chitande type north' Nkhata Bay (assembly GCF_057382095.1). Lineage (NCBI taxonomy): Eukaryota > Metazoa > Chordata > Actinopteri > Cichliformes > Cichlidae > Aulonocara > Aulonocara sp. 'chitande type north' Nkhata Bay. The sequence goes on from NC_141353.1 coordinate 9,666,550, forward strand.
GTAGATCCCGCACTTGATGGTGACTTGTGCTATGGGCTTGGAGTTGGCCTCTAGTGTTGTACGCCACATCCCCATTGAGTTCCTGATGAAGGCTCTTAGGGTCCCATTGATGTTGTACAATTCTAGGCATTCCAGTATCCAGCTGTGGGGCATTGAGTCATAGGCCTTCTTGTAATCAATCTAGGCAGTGCAAAGGTTGGTCAGTCTGGTCTTGCAGTCTCGGCTGACTGTTCTGTCTACCAGTAGCTGGTGTTTTGCGCCTCTGGTATTCTTACCAATTCCTTTCTGTGTCCTGCTCATGTACTGACCCATGTGCCTGTTCATCTTAGCCGATATGATGCCTGACAGGAGCTTCCATGTGGTACTAAAGCAGGTTATTGGTCGGTAGTTGGAGGAGACCGGTCCCTTCTTGGGGTCCTTGGAGATCAGGACCGTCCGACCTTCGGTTAGCCATTCCGGGTGTCTCTCGTTAACTAGCAGCTGGTTCATTTGTGCTGCCAGACGCTCGTGGAGTGCAGTCAGCTTCTTCAGCCAGTAGGCGCGAACCATGTCTGGCCCTGGTGCTGTCCAACTCTTCATACTGGAGACCCTTTCTTGGATATCTGCCACTGTGATGGTTACTGGACCCTGTTCAGGGAGGTCGCTGTGGTCTGCCCTCAGATCCACTAGCCACTGAGCATTGCCGTTATGGGTTGCGTCCTTCTCCCATATGCTCTTCCAGTATTGCTCCATCTCCAGCCTTGGTGGTGCTGTTCTCTTATTGTTCCCTTGCCACTGAGAGTACACCTTTGCTGGTTCTGTGGAGAACAGCTGGTTTATTCTCCTGCCTTCTATCTCTCTGGTGTACCTCCTCAAGCGGCTGGCCAAGGCTGTGAGTCTTTGCTTGACAGTTTCCAAGGCCTCAGGTATGGACAGCTTGCTGTATTTCTTATGCACCTTCTTTGTCGCACCTTTCTGCAACTCCGATAGTTGGCTAACCTCCTTCCGTGCTACTTTGATCTTGCCCTCTAGCCTCCTTCTCCATGGAGGGTACTGCCCCTTGTGGCTGTTCAACTTGTAGCCAAGCATCTCACTGATCACTGCTGCCGTATTGTAGATCAGCTTGTTATATATATATATGTACATACGTACATACAAGTACGTACATACACGTACGTACGTACACGTATGTACGTATGTGTACGTATGTGTACGTACGTACATACGTGTACGTACATGTATATACGTACGTACGTGTATATATGTACGTACGTGTATATATATACGTATGTACGTACATACGTATATATATACACGTACGTACATACATACGTACGTGTATATACGTACGTACATATATATATAACAAGCTGATCTACAATACGGCAGCAGTGATCAGTGAGATGCTTGGCTACAAGTTGAACAGCCACAAGGGGCAGTACAGTATATACACATATATACACATATACACACATATATACACACATATACACACATATACACGTACGTATGTACGTACCATAAGACTCATATGTGACGCTCTAGCCAAAGTAATTGTTTGCTAAAATGCATCCACCACAATAGTTTAAGATCTGGGTTAGAGAAATTCTCCTTCAGTGCAATGTGGCTGTGGTGGCACCATCATTGAGCAAAAAAACTAAGCAGTATGACAGTAACCATGTAGTGACTGTCAGCAGTGATGCTCACGTAATCATTCTTGTCTGCTACAGAATTTACAGAAAGTCATACATCATATTATTTTTGCCTGCCTTGCCATGTTCTTTGTTCAGAGCGCTCTTAAAAGGTTTCTGACAATTAAGAATGTCCTTACCTGATTTTAAGGGACATCAAGAAAAATGAACATAATACTTCAGTACTACAGTGTTTGTCTCTTCAATTTCATGTTGATTTTAAAGTCCTATTAAAGACTAATCTGGCTTATAATGAAACATTAAATACCCTTGCTCCATTGTCCATTAAGCACTGGTCACTGAGCTCCATGAATGGGGCTTCACTATTAGATTATAATATTATTTTATGCCATGTTATACCCCGAATTAAAGATTGTGAATTATTATGTAGATTTAGTTGGCATTATTCTCCTGAATTAGAAGAAGCTGATAACTATTACATTAGTTAAACTGATTTGCATTACATTAAACTGCTGACTTGTTGTGAATGAATGATATTGTTTTATGATGCATTATACTGCTGAGTTATAAGAAATCTAATTTGTCTGAGTAGAAGAGAACAGAGTGTGCTGGAGTTTTCTGCCCCATCTCAGCAGGAGCAGATAAACAGGGAGCCAAGGTCGTAGCTCAGGCGCTGTGTGAGAGAAAGCATGTGAATGTTTAGGCTTTGTATGATAAGGTGGAGGCACCAGAGGCTATAAAAGTTTGAGCAATGCTCCACCATTTTGAGATTTTGAGGCTGTCTGCATCAGTGTCCATCTCCCACGCGTGTGTTCATTAAAATCATCGTTTGACTCAACCCGGCCAGACCAGTGTTGTTATTGTGGTTTTTTTCTCTTGTCTCCATCCCCAATATTTTGAACCTTAACAGCTTGGGGGCTCGTCCTGTGGTATTGGGGTGGAATTTAAAGGTTTGGACGGTCCGAGGTTGTCGAACGGACAGGCACGAGCCAGTGGTCTGATGTGAGTGGACATAAGCCGGCTTATCTAAAGGTAAGGCACTACCTGTTGAATTATTTCCAAAGTGTGCCAAATTGGATATGACTAAATTAAAGTCCACTCACTGAAATTACTGGTAGAGTGTCTGTTTTGATTTTGATGAGAATCACCGTGTGTTATGCAGTTAAAGTTGCTTAAGAGTATTTAATGAAGTTGAAGTAAATATGAACGTAATAATGTTGGGTTTGAGTCCCTGGATATTGAGCTGAAGGCTCAGGTAGTTTGGTAGGGAAATTAGGACAGAAACTGTTCCCAGAAGTAACAGAGACTGTTTAATTGGTCGTAAAAAAGTTATCTTTCTTCGGTGAGACCCGTTATGGTAAAATTTCTCAAAATCGGTTAGGTGAAAATTATTATAGGACGGCAGCCCAGAAGCCTGCTAAGAAGCACATAGCCCGGGGGTTACGCCCCCTCCTGGCCGTGGACGCGCGGTCTTGACCTGTCGGCGAACAGGGTTAGTTCAATTTGGCTTATCTGTGGGGTACAGGGCATCCTGAAATAAGCTAGGAGTTACCGAGTCTCCTCACCGTTTAAAACGGTGTCATGTGCTTGTTTGGACAAAGTTAAATTGAGTTAGGGATTTTAGAAGTTAGGTCAGAAACTGTTCCCAGAAGTAACAGATACTGTTTGATTGACTACAAAAAAGTTGGACTTTCTTCGGTGAGACCCGTTATTTTAAATTTTGTCTAAATTTGTTAGGTGCTGAATCTGTCAGGCCTGTCAGTGATTGTAAATATAAGACGTCTTTGTAATATAAAATAATAGAGTTTTGCCTGAGCTTTGTGTGAGACTCTGTGTGACGTGCAGCTGCAGCGCTGCGAGCTATTTTTAGACAGTGTGTGAACATGCAAATGAGCGGTGACGCGCACAGAGGACTTTTGTTGCTGTTTAGCGTGTTTTTGAGTTTTATAATTTTGATTTGCAAACAATGATACATGCCTGTAAGTAAAACGCTGATTTTGCTGATTATGATACTACAAATAAGGTGTTGAATGACTAGGGTGTGAATGATGTTGGAGTTTAAAGCGGAAACTCAGAGAGGAGTGTGTTGGGAGACTGGCATGTAGTCTGCAGTGCAAAGGTGGGCGTCTTGCCTGCTGGTCTATTTAACAGTGATGAAAATGATATTAAATAAATCTCTCAGTGTGTTGATACAGGTGGCTACGGGGCTGGACCAACTGCCCCCACAAGCAAAATTATAGTAATGGAAACCAAACTCAGCAAGAATCAGCAGCTGTGGAAAAGACAGCAGCTAGAAGAGAATTAAAGGAGAAATTAAGAGAAGTTTTAACACATAAAATTGCGGCCAACAGACTTGTGGAGGTTGGGAAGGCGCCTGGAGCATCACAACAAAAAGGTGAAATAAAAACACACACAAGCAGAGAAATGTGAGAGAGAGGCACGTGCTAGAGAAATGCCTCGTTTGAGAAAAAACGTTAAATTAGCCCATGTACAAACGCACATACACGCAATGAAGAAACAGCTTACACCCATGAACACGTGATGATTTTCCAGCAAGTAAAGCAGTGAAACTTAACATACACCCGCCGTTAAATAATAAAGTTTATCCACTACTAACAAATAAACCCTCTGGGTTGCAGGACAACAACTTAACTTCAAAAAAAAATCACAACCAGTGATAACACGACAAATTTAGTGGTTAATAAAAGTCAAATTGTGACATGTTTTCTTCTGATTGATTAATACAAGTGATTACTGAATGAAAGAAAATTCCATTTTTGTGCTTTAAACATGATCTTAAGAATTTTAACATGTACCTGTGTTGTCCTGTCAGCTTAGTGGGCCATGAGTGGATTATATGGTGAGAAAAAACAAAAAAAGGGGGAGAGAAGGCTGACACAGGGCCTGGTCCCGTTGTTTCTCCCCTCTCTGAATAACGCAGCCAAAATAACATCATTTTCCTGTTCGTTTGTTTTTGTTTGTCTTTGTTTTGTTTTGTTTTTTCTCTTTATGCTTGATTACAGGCTGCTTTGTCGGCCCGGGAAGCCGAAGCTGACCCTGGACTCCTGCTCTCCCCTCTACCATCTTTGCTCTCTCCTCCACCATCTTTGATGTGACCCTGACCAAATGCTAAAGCAGCTGGACCCACAACAACAACTTGAAAATGTCAACAGTGCTGCAGGAAAATGATCTCAGGCAGCAGAGACGGAGAGCGGTAATCCAAGGCCCGTTTCACTACACGGGGAGATTTCTGTCAGCGTCTTTTCTTTCTGAGAAGATTGAGAAAGGCCCGCCTCCCACCACCGATTCTGACCACCTTATATAAAGGAACTATTGAGAACATCCTGAGCAGCTATATCACTGTCTGGTTCGGGAACAGCACCATGCCGGACAGACAAGCTCTACAGAGGGTTGTGCAATCAGCTGAGCGCACCATCCGCTCCGAGCTCCCTGACCTGCACTCAATCTACAGCAGGCGGTGCTGGACCAAGACCAGGAAGATCGTGAAAGACCTCAGCCATCCCAACAACAGACTGTTCTCTCTGTTGCTGTGTACGTGAGAAATAAACATCTGGATTTGGAAAACGAGGCACTCGCAAAGCCACCAGCATTGTGCCTGATCGGACACACCCCTCTCACACACGCTTCACACTCTTGCCATATGGAAAAAGACAGCTTCAGCTGACAGAGCTGTGACGAGACGCCCATTAAGCCCAGATGAAAAGTGAGGCCGAGCAAAACCATGCTGACCTTAACCACTCTGCATTAAAACTGTGCAGGACAGTGACGGACCAACAATGACCATCGGGCAGCAAGAAGGGCGTGCCAGAGACAGGAGGAGTAACTGAGGTCAGGAGGCACCTCAGAATGGACAAAACACCAGGAGAAAATAAGCTGAAGGCACAGGTGTCGGGGCTCGGCCAGGAGCTGACCTCTGAGAAGAGCCGAACAGCAGAGCCGCAAAAGGACGTGGAGCAAAGCAAGGAAAACATCGATGTACTTCAATCTGAAGTGGACGGAAAAGATTGTGAGGTTTCTGCCCCTCAGTAAGAACTCAAGACATCAGAGCAGAAACTGAGCATGGCTCAAGAGGAGCTGGCTGATAATGGAACCCATCAGACTTGCAGTCCCAGACGCTGGACGTGAAGTCAGGCCGGAGCTTGCCGGGGCCAGATGAGCATCCCAGAAACGTCCTTGAGGCCTTTGTTAAGCTAACAGAACAAACACTGAGGTCTTCCACTGGTGAAGTTGCTGCTGCAGACTCTCATTTACACCCTCTGGATGTCAGCCGTTTCTGCCTGCAACAAATGGACAGCAGCTGCAATTGTACAGGCATAGAAACGGACTCCTCATACATGTGATATCTGCGACTGAGGGGCGAGTGTCGTGGAGGTATTGACACGGTGAGGAGGAAGAGGATACGGTGTCTGGACTGGCAGATCCCAGCAGCTCAGACCCCCAGACTTCAGGAGTGATGGAGCACTGGGAGCTTCTGCAGGCTCAGGACCTCAGCAAGGAGATGACAACAAAGCAGAACGAGCAGCAGTGACAGCAGCTGAACTTTGACCTGAACAAAATCTTGACTTGGCTGGGAGAAACAGAGGAAGAGCTGGAGCAGCAGCGTAGACTGGAGCTTGACACTGACATCCAGACGATTGAGCTGCGTATCAAAACCCTGAAGGAGCTACAGAAGCAAAAGGGTCAAGCTAAGGAGGAGTGGAATAAGGAGAAGATGCAGGATACTGGAGAAAAGCACTGCCCTAATTGGGGTCAGAACCAGTATGGACAGAACTTTGAGCAGCAGCACCAACAGATGCAAACGGACTGAAAAGGAGGAGGGCAGGACCCCAGGGCACGCTTCAGGCCGTGGTTTACCCAGAACACCAGAACAGGAAAGTGATGAACACAAACACCCACACAAACACACACATCTACATGCATTGACTCAGAATGAAGAGAAACACATACGAACATATGCACTCGTTGATTGAGTGAGAAATGACACACACACCTGCAAAAAATCAATATGCTGATTCACTTCACTGAGAAGTGATCCACACACACATCTACAAGCTTGTGCAATAAAGAGTGATACACACACACACGCTGATGCAACGAAGAATGCTTTACTAACAAATGCTGCACACAAACATCCGAATATGGAGTCGGGTACAACAATAAGAAGCCATTGATTGTTTATTGGTTAAATGCATTTCATGCCACACAGAGGGCATCTGTGTAGATTTAGGGGACACGGTTTAAAGTAGTTTGGTTGTGAAAACAATGTCTGTGCGTGATGTCTGTTTATGGCTTAAGGCCTCCACTGAATTGTGTACTGTGCTTCACACAGCCTGATAAGGAGCAGTGGTACAGAGTGAAAATGATGAGTGAATGATGTGAGTTTTATTTCGGAGAGAATATGAAAAGGTTGTGTTGATTTGACTCAGTTGTTTAAGTTTCCGCCAAAGCAAAACATTTGTGTGTAACCAGTGTCCACTATTGAATCAAGTCAATCCAATAGGTCTTTGTCAGTGAAAAAAAAGGAGTTACGGTGCCTGTAGGCCTACACAATACAGTGTGTGAAGTTCTGGTTGATTTTTGGGTTTTGTTTGACACTAGGTTGATTCTATCAGTGAGGTTTGGATTGTTCTCTTTCTCTAAGAGAGAGAAAGATGGTTTGAACTTTGGACATGTTTGCAATGGGCCCCAGTATCTGTTATTATATGAGTGTTTTATTGTTTACGTTTGTTTTTGCTTTTGTTACAGTGCACTGAGATAAGAACATCTGAGAGGTGTGATCCACCGGTGGTGATATTTTGGTATTTTGTGAGTTCCTGATTTAACAAATCAGCTCTTTAATCCAGGCCTGAGAGACTGAACTTTAAAGCGCTATAAAATATTCTTATTGAAAACAGTCGCAAAGTATTTTTTCTCCATGATTATAATGGGCTTGGGAGAAAATTCACTTATATGGGACACTGATCCTGAAGCCTAAAAGGATTGCAGCGAGTCGATCCAGTCCAAAGAAGGAAAAACAAACAAGGAGCTGTTTCCTTTAAAATGATGACGTCATCTTGCTGGTGATGGAGCCTCGAATAGGTTGCGCGTGAGACTCCATTATCAGCAACTTTTGGTATGAATGTGTGTGGATGTATGCATATGACTGACGACTAAAAGTTTAACTGACTTGATACTGAGACAAAAACGGTGCTGACTTTAGGATTATTGAATGTCCACAGACAATTCACCCAGCCTGTAAAAGAAGGGTGGATGTTTTGTTTCGCTTTGTTTTGTCTGCAAGAACAGAAGAATGACAGAGACTAAAGAGCTGTAGCTTCACAGCAGTGTGAACTGCAGACTGAACCCTTTGGTTGCTAATTTTGAGCTACTGATGTTTGCATTAAGGAAATTGTGTTTTAGTAGCTGTGTTTTAATTAAGGTATCACATTATATTGTTGGGAATATTAAATGCTAAAGTGAAGAAAAGGTTTGATCCCACTCATGACTGAGCATGTTATTATTAACCATAGTGGGTCACTATAGAGAGTCAATTAATTTTAGAAAAAAACAAACAAACAAAAAACCCTCCACCGAGGTCTATGAATAAGAGGGGAATGATAGACAGCCACACTCAAAATGGAGATATGTAATGATAAACACTGGTCCCCGTCTTTTGGGCGCTCTCTTGAAGTAGTCAACAATTTAAAAGTAAGATAAAATAACAGGGGCATGTGCTGAGGGGTGGTGCTGCACAAGAACAAGAGTAAAATAAAGAAAATATTGTTTTTAGGTTTGAGAAGTGCAAATTAAAATGTACCATTACACTCAGAGGATCAATATGAAGCTTGATATTTGTTAATTTTGAATGAAGTACATGACTGCTGACTGTTCTGTCCTGAGCTTTTGTTTTTACAGCACCCGCTTGACCACACCAACAGTTTCTCGCCACCGAAAAGGGGTACTTGCAAAAAATAAAAATAAAGAACGGGGAGGAATATCATCAAAACTGGAAAAAGGTAATCCCCAAAGGGGGTGATAACGCCATAACTTTCACTTAGGGTCAAATTCTCAAAATTTGACCCTCAAAAATTCTTCAAACATTTAGACACAAAGTGGAGATTTAGGTAAATATAATGTCGTAAACCACATAAGCATGAAGTATTTGATTCAATAACATGGTGAAATAACAAGCAGCAAAAGGTTGATCATGTTAATGATGTGTATTCAAGGGTGCAGAGGAGATTATTATTATTAAAGACAACAAATGAAATAACGAAAAGTAGAAGTGGAAAGAATTTGCGTTAACGGTAATAAAATCAAAACAAAAAGAAATACTAACTAAAACTGTACTGAATGTTCACAAAACTAACTAAAATTAACTGGATTTATAGCAAAATGTGTTTGGTTGCATTGATGTGTGCGTGCCCTGCTATAGTAAAGTTAAGGTAGTACGTTAGTCGAGTCGTCTGTGTTGCTGCTCCGTCCACGCGCAGAATCAGGTCAGGAAAAGTCGGGAGACAGTGCCAGAATAGAATTGAGGATGATTTTAATATGACTGTTTTGTAGACATAACAAGAGTCTTGTAGTGGAGAGGGACATAATGTCCTCCTGAGACCCAGAGAATAAGAAAAAAACAGGGAGAAAATATTTTCGTTTTTTCTTTTTTCTTTTTTTTCTTTTTTCTTTTAAATGAATCAAGTGTTATTAAAATAAAAAATCTCATAAGATGAAGATCAGGGACCAACCCAGAAGTCACTGACACTTCACTAGCTGTAAACTATTGGTTCAGGAATAAGTGATGGCACTGAACTTTCTATTTCACAAAAGTCAATTTATTTAGGATATCTGAGGAAGTACTGATTTTATTTGGAGACACAAAGGAACATTTGGCACTTCCCTCATCTCACATCTGTTTCATTGTTGCACCCAATCATTCTACAACTGAAATGCCTTGGACTGTTAACCATTTCAGGCAAGTGGAGTGAACTATATTTTGCTAGACTCTCATCAGATTGGGGCTTTCTTTTATTGATCTTTGGAGAGAAGTCTTCATTACTGGTATTATTCAGGTCTTGTTCACATGTTTGTCCCGGGTTTCTCAGCTAAGAGGAGCTTAAACCCCAGATACTGTGAGTTCCTTTCACACATTGAGATCACTGATAACTCTCAGCAACGACGTGATCTCGTAGAAACAATTAGGTGTTATGGATTCAACTATAATTGCGACTCTTATTTTTTACTTTACTGGAAAAGATTTCTGCATTTTACCCATATTTTATTTTTAACTCAAAATCAAAATTCCAGATTCTACTACATGTTGGTTTTGCACCAGATAGGATGACAGATTTCAGGTGGCCCTGTGTCTTTCTCTATTACATCTGCCACTGCATCTCGATAATCTTTGTGTGGCTTCTAGTGGGTCCTGACCCTCTCATACTTTGAAAAATCTATGTTTGAATCTCCCTTAATAATTGTGTTAAGAATTCTCTCCGCCTTGGTCAAAAGTTGGGTATTAGGAAAAAGTGAAATAAATATAAATATAAAGTCCCAATGTGTAGAGCACACATTAATAAATTAGTCATGTTCCCTGTGAAAGTAAATGAGCCTAATTCTTAAAGACCCCTGAAATTATTTACCAGATGTTTATTTTTTGAATAAAATAAAAATCTGAGTTTAACAAAACATTTTAATTGTAAATATCAAGCTTACCTTTCTCTCTTCCATAAAATGTGCTTGTGGGCACGCCAGCCATTTTGAAAAGGTGGGAAAAACAATTGGCAAGGCCACACCCCCACACATGTGACATAATTTTAAAGGTTCTGTTGTCCTCTCTAAGAAACATCAGGACTTAGAGGAGTGGCAAGTAGAGTATGAGAGCTACAAGCAAAAAACTAAATGTGTACTACAGTGTGCAAAAATGAATTACTGGGTCATCAGGGGGTCTTGAGGGACATTTATAAAATTAAAAATCCCACAAACCTTAAAAGTGCACTTGAAAAGCTCACACAAGAAGGTTAACCTAGCTTACCTAGAAGACCTCATCAGGGGGAGCACACTCCCCCTCTTTTTAGAGCTCACCCACTTAACTCGCATCCCAAGAAAACAGCTAACCCCAGATAAGGCAGCGTGATGTATCCCGAGATAACAGGACTGGGACATCTAAATAAAGGTGTGAAACAATCGCCTTCAAAAGGTTATCAATTAACTTTAACCAAAATTAGGAACACTCGGTGCGGCAAGAGTTAATAGTTATTAGTCTCAACACCCAAGGATAACCAGAAGAGCATGATTGATATGATGGAACTGAGAGTTTGTTACACTTAATTTTTGCAAAACACAAATAAAAAAGAAACTGATGGACATTATGGACAATGCTGGGCATCCTCTGCACACGGCCATTAACAACCAGAAGAGTCTGTTCAGTGACAGGTTGCTTCTCCCAAAGACAAGAACTAACAGACTTAAAAACTCCTTTGTCCCACACGCCATCAAACTGTTTAACTCCTCTCTGGAGGGGAGAAGGAGGGGAAACAGGAGGACAAAGGAGGGAACAACTAAGCTGTAGTGCCTCTTCACCTCACTGTACAATACCTTTTGTGCAATACTTTTGTAAATAGTCAACGGTGCAATAGACTCAATACTTGAAATGTGCAATTCACTTGTATTTTTATTTTTATTCCTATTTATTCTATTTATCCCCTTCGTATATTTTATTTATATTGTCTCTGTATTTATATATATGTGTGTGTGTATAACTCTGTAACTTCTGTCGGTGCTGTGCTTTTTTGGAAATCGAATTTCCCAGAGGAACCCACCCGAGGGATTAATAAAGTTCTATCTTATCTTATCTTAAAACTAAATTGAAACTAAGGATTTTCAGAAAATAAAAACTAGACTAAACTAGCAAAGAATTGGTAAAAACTAATTACAACTGGCAAAAAATTGAAAATCTGGAGTCGAAACTAAATAAAAAATAAAACCTAATGAAAATGGCGAAACGTTTAAAACCCTGGTGCAGAGATTGGCAAATCTGACCAGGAAAAGTATGAGATGGATTGTCAGGACAGTCAGCGTTAAAGCCACTTTTGACAGTCCATACTAGGATGGCATTGGACATCTTGGGGGTGGGAAGGGGTTGGTGTGACCAAGGTGTGGTTTGGCTTGTCGTATGTATATTTGAGATCATATGGCTCTGGATGGACCAGTTACCAGGGCATGGAAGGAGGACAGACTCATTAAAGGAGGAGAAGGAACTTGCTGGGATTGGAGATCCTCTGGGTGAGTGGTTGATTAAAAGCATGTATAAAATAAAAGTTATCTGTTGTTATTGATTGGTAATAGATTGATAATTGGCCACATTTACAGCTGTATTGACTTGTTGTGGACGTAGTCGACTTCAGGTTTAAACACTCTAATTAACAGGTTGAAAATAGTGACATTAAAGGAAGAGTATGCAGCACCACCCTGTCAGACGCCAGTGATGGTGGAGCTCACTGATGAATCAGGTGAGCTGGATTCATGGCTGATTCAAAACTAAGATCCCCCTGCTGTGGTCAGAAAGGGGAGAAAAGGGGGAAATAAAATCAAGAATTAAAGAGGCATTTATAAACGTTTAGGTGTCAAGTGAAACGGGACAAAAGGGGGTGTTATACTGTTATTTTAATGTCAGCATTATTATTGTATGAGAATCATGCAACAAACATTGCATTGATGATCATTTATTGAAGCTTTTGACCTTATACTAACATCTGTGTTCCTGTGATTGTTATAACTTCTGATGAATCTTCTATTTACAGGTGTTAGGATAATGATATAATTTTTCATTGCAGGTGTAACCATGATCATTTTATACATATTGCAACTTGTTGCTCATTGTAGAGTTGTGCTCAAGTTAATAAGGGTTAAAAGCTACAGTCAGCGCGAATGTCTGACTGATCTATTGAGGGAAAAGGCTTCGAGCATAGAAGGCCGCACGCACTTACAAAACACTGATATCATGTTATTCTTTGTGATCTTTTCTTAAATTATGTCTTTAAGTTTAGTTTAAATAGTGGCAGTTAATTAAACGAGATTTATTAAAATATTAAATACCTGAGTCAGAACGTTACACGCGGATCACCTTAAGAGTCTGGGAAACTTTGTAGCTGCCTAACTTTTTTTGAATGTTCTAGCTCCGTTGATTTGACACATTGGAATGTGTCAAAAAAGGGGGGGGGAGGTTGAGCTTTAACATCAAACAAGGATTATTTGAACATTTTATAACCTTTTAGAGAATCAGTGAAAAAGCATAAACTATCATTTTCATGTTTAATCATTACTCATTGAAATGAACTGAATAGCGCTTAGAAGATTTGTTAATTTCTTTGTCTTTTGTTAAAAAGAGGGGTTTCAATAATTTTCAGACACACCTTGCAAATGTGCTTATAACGAGTTGGCACTCGGCCTTTTGAAGGTCAGAAGCTTCGTTCGGCGTGACTGTCCGGACTGATAAAGTGTAAGAAATGCCTTGAGTGCGGAGGGCTGAATGCAAACACTGCTTACACACACATAAGATATGATTAGAATAAGTCCCTGGGACATTCTGAATGTTTAGACCAATTCTGAATCACTAGAAGGTCAGTAGATAATAACATTAGATTATTAGGGTTAGGTAGAGAGGTGTTTTGGTTTTCTGTCTCTTACAGAGAAAGGAACAGACACCAGACGAGGTCACAGAGATGCGAGGATCCTCCGTAGCAGAGTCAGACACAGTGACTGCCGAGACATCAACTGGGTCCAAGGGTCATGGCGTTTGGGCTCCAGCTAGTCACCACAAAAGGATGGATCCCATAAACACAGCAATAACCATGAAGGGGTTGGCGGAAATCCGGGAACACCAGACCAACGAAGTTCGAGAGGCTTTTGGGCAAAAAGGGGACACCTTCCTGTTCCTTTTTCTGGAGAATACACAGATCGTTGTTTGAAATCGGGGCAGAATAATCCCCTGATCTGTGTTACGACTGAAGGGTTGTCTAACCCCTAAGGTTGAAGAATTAAGAGCAGAGGATCACCCAACTGGACGACACTGGTAGCTGCAGCAATAGAATAAAGGCTGAAAGCAGTGGGAGACAAGGAGAGTGTCATCTGGACCTGCTACTGTTGGAATCCTAGTTTTTCTTGCATCTGAATTGCGCAAACACAGAGGTCATCTTACATATGGTTTGCCCCTCAGGGGGACAAAGGACCTCAGGAGTGAGAAGAGATGAACCCGGCCACACTGAATTGAAGGGTGTTGGTGAGGTCATTATTCTAATGACCTCATCAGGGGGAATTGTTAGATTCTAATATTATTTTATGCCATGTTATACCCCGAATTAAAGATTGTGAATTATTATGTAGTTTTAGTTTGCATTATTCTCCTGAATTAGAAGAAGCTGATAACTATTGCATTAGTTAAACTGATTTGCATTACATTAAATTGCTGACTTGTTGTGAATGAATGATATTGTTTTATGATGCATTATACTGCTGAGTTATAAGAAATACTGTTCGCAGAAGGTTATTGTCTAATTTGTCTGAGTAGAAGAGAACAGAGTGTGCTGGAGTTTTCTGCCCCATTTCAGCAGGAGCAGATAAACAGGGAGCCAAGGTCGTAGCTCAGGCGCTGTGTGAGAGAGAGCATGTGAATGTTTAGGCTTTTTATGATAAGGTGGAGGCACCAGAGGCTATAAAAGTTTGAGCAATGCTCCACCATTTTGAGATTTTGAGGCTGTCTGCATCAGTGTCCATCTCCCACGTGTGTGATCATTAAATCATCGTTTGACTCAACCCGGCCGGACCAGTGTTGTTATTGTGGTTTTTTTCTCTTGTCTCCATCCCCAATATTTTGAACCTTAACACTCTCGAGGCCTGGGATTGGACACCCCCACTCAGTTTTATTTAGGCAGTACCAAATGACAACAACAGTTGGCTCAAGGCAATTCATATTGTAAGGTAAAGGCCTGACAATGATACAGTGAAAACGTAAAAAGACGGGACTCTCCTCAGCTCTTTCTGGGACAGTGGCGCAGCTGCCCCTCTGTTGGTCTTCCTTGGTCTCTTGTGTTCTGGGGGCCTCTGGATGTCTGGAGTTTTGATCTCCTCCATACCTGCTTCATGCCCTGGAGGACGGGGCTGTGGCCCCCCCACACCCTCTAGCAGATCATTACATGAAGGAACCTTTTAAAAAAACAAGCGCGTCCATGCTCACAGGTGTACACACGGGTGATCACACCCACAAACTACACCCTTTTTGGCTCCTACCTCAAAGCACACTGTGTGCTGTTGATCTTATGAGCTGCACAATAATGTTTAATATTTAGTATTTACTGTCATATTGTGATGTTGTTTATTCTATTACTCTCGTTCTCTTCTGCTTGTTTTCTTTTTTCTTTCTCAACAGGTGATCCAGGTGATTGATATATGCATTTTTTTCTCTGCTTATTCTGTTGGTTTTTGTTTTTTGCCCTTCTCCCCCGTCCCTCTTCTCAGCTGTTTCTCTTTCCCTCTTTCTTTCTCCCCTTCTTTCCCCCAGTCAAGTCTGTCCCGTGTTCAGCAAATGAAAATAAAATAAACAATAAAAGGTGAATCAAATAGACCATTACGGCAAGGCTGGGATGGTCAGTTTGGTAAAGTGGGCATCTTTCTTTGCCTTTAGACAACAATTCTGATGGCAAAAGAGCCAAACGGGACAGGCAAAAAAAAAAAAAAAAAGAAAAAGAAAACGTAAAGAGACCAACAGCTGTATGACCCCCTTTGAGCAAGTTCTTTGGTAACAGGGAGAACTTAAAAAGAAATAAGAATGACAAATGATTGTTTTAAAACTCATGTAATGAGTATCATAATTTCTATTTTCTGTCCTATTCATCACATATTTCATAATATAAGCTTATATAAGCAGAGAGAGAAGATATGGAAACTGTAGAAAACTTTAGAAAAGGACTGTGCTGTAACTCAGATGGTGGATACATTATTGAAATCTAATAGGTAACATTATTGTAATGTTGTAAATGTAATAAAGTTAGGGCTGGGCGATATATCAAAAATTTATCGTTACCGAAATTTATGACTCTCATCGACGTCATTTTGCCCATGTCGGTAAATTCGATATTTTAAAAAAAGAAAAGGCATGTGCAGGTTGGCGATGTTCATGTCCCTTTAAGACGCTGTGCTACGTTACAGACTTGACGGGGTGGAGTCACATGACTCTACTACCTGTTAAGCTGGGCAGACACTGTGCGATTTTTTCAGTCGCGCGATTCAGCTCCTGCTCAAACTGCACGATTGACTCGCAGGGGTTAGAAGTTCATAGGTCACGATGCAGGGTCTCACACTATACGGCCCGATGCTCTGATGCGACCCGAGTGCTCACACTGTGCCTCCATAAAATTAAGGTTATAACAGAAAATCTGTCGCTCTCTCTGTCTTTCACTCACACAGACACACCACCACCATCAACTTTGCTAAATTGCTAATGAAAAACATGATCAGGCAGCTGTGATTGAGCAGCATGTAAATCCAACTATTTTCACGGTTGTTGTGGTCGTGATCATTTTGTGAGGCCACATCGAAAAGGCTCGGATGAGCTTTCCAAAGTTCTACAAGTTGTGCCTCCGTCGCTTGTGTCCAGATCACACGCTGCACTGTCGTGCTGCTCCGTCTTTTTCGCTGACATTTGTGTTTGCGCGTGCGCAGTGTGACAAACTGCGGTGACACCCTCACGACGGTCGTGAATCCTCGCGACCAAGCGATTGATGATCAGGAGCTCGTCGTGAGGTGTCAATCGCTTCTCGTTACCCCACGTATACTATACGATGCATGACGCAGATGAAGGCCAAAATCGGGCCGATCGCCAAAACGGTCGCACGACTCAAAAATCGGCTCAAAATGGGCCAAAAATCGCACAGTGTGAGCCCAGCATAACAAGACGAGACACGGGTGAACAAATGGAGGACGATTTAAATGTTGAAGCAGCAGCGACGGAGGTAGAGATGGTGGAGGAGGAAGAGGAGACGCTTGTTAACAAAAAAAATGCATCATCAATCGTTTGGCAACATTTTGGATTCAACAAGGATGATATTGATCAAAAAATTGTTAAATGTAAACTCTGCAAAAAGACTGTTGCGTCAAGTCAAGGTAACACAACCAACCTCTTCCACCACCTGCAGCACAAGTTTTTGTTTAAGAGTTTATAGTTTTCACTAGTCACATGGCAGTGCTTAGTATTTATTATAGTTTTTTCTGTGTTCAATTGACATTTGTGTTTGTGACATTATTTGTTTACAAGTTCTAGTACCTCAAGGCCTTAGCAGAGATAGGCCTTTGTCCATGATGGCATTACATTTGCACAATCATTGTTTACTTTCTGAATAGCCAATGTGAAACATATTTATTATTAAACTATTTTGTTTACAAGGGATATACATTTTTTAGAGAGCATGGTTACATATTGTATCCTACACTTTTTATTTTGTTCAGTTAATAAATCTTAACCACTAAAAGTACTTACTACTATTGTCTTCATTTATTTTCAGTGACATTTTACAGCCCTTTAAAGTGGTAATAATATAATTGCAATGAATAGGTCTAGGGGGAATAATATTATCAAAATAACTGGAGGAATTATGCTGCCTGCCACAGCCCCATCAAATGAAAAAAAAAAAAAAAAAGTTTGTTTTTTTTGGCACTTGGGGGGGTTATCGTCCATTTATCGTTATCGAGGTTAACTGCTCAATTTATCGTGATATTGATTTTAGGCCATATCGCCCAGCCCTAAATAAAGTTTTTTTTATATAGCACCAAACCACAGCAACAGTCATCTCATGCATTGACGAAGCATCATTATTTAATGTGAACATATGTTAAGCAAAGTTAGCACATTATAACTTAATTTCCCACCTCATCCAATGGCAGCAACCTTTCTCTCATTGTTTTTTTGTTTTTGTTTTGTTTTTCAATTTTGAATCCATAGTTTTCAGTCACATGACTGACTCACACATGGACTGTCCAGTAGAATAAAAATCTCACCTGTCCCAAATCAAGACCACTCAGATCATCTGTTCATGGAAAAAAAGCTACGATACAAGGAGAAACTACACATTTTGGGGACTCGTGATCCATATTCTCCCCCAGCAACTGTCCCACAGCCCCTGTTTGGTGACATCTACATGTATCTTGCAGAGAATCCTTCACCTCACACTGCTGCCTGAATAAAAGCTTTCAACTGCAGACCTGTAAGGCTGGGTTATTTAAGGTATGCTCTCATGTTGCCGCTATAATCTATGCCATTTTGGCAGCTGTAAATAAGCAAAGTACAGCTATATATATATCACAAAGTCACAAAAGTCACCTGAAGGCGATTTATGTAATGGGGTGAATACCATACAATATACAAAAGGTCTGTGATCAAACTATTTAAGACGTTTTGTTGATTGAAAATTCACCAAATTATTTAAGACTGATAGCAGAGAACAACTTTACCAACACAAAGCACCTTTAGTTTTCCAAAGTGCTGAATTTATTTGCACAACTTGGAACTGAAAGAAAACCCTCTAGGACACCTGCAGTAATTCCAAGGCTAAACTGCAGGTTTAGAAGTAGGACAGATGTAGGCCAATTACATCTAATTAAAAATTGCTGCAATTTCTTTGCCTGAGCAGTGCTTGAGATAGAGTGGCTGTACACAGATTACGGGGTTACACAAATGTGACGCTCTTTCCTGTTTTACCAAAGCATGTAATCATTTGAGAGAATTATAAAGAATTATGTTCCTTTAGTAAACTGCAGCAAACAATTCCTCACGTGTGTCATTTGACAACTGTATGGTTTTAAATAAAAATTCAAAAGTCAAGTCAGAAACAGGAGTTATCCAGAATTGCAGTACGGTACTTTGAGGTTTGTATGCTTGTAAGCGTGGTGTATACTCTGACTAACACTCTACTTCGATCGCAGCCTTCAGTCTTGGCTGTATGACTGAGTATTTCAGTCGACAGCAAAGATAATATATGAACACAGGTCTGATGCTTTGATCTCTGATACCATAAATCAGTGAACTCAGACATCTGGGGAAAAGGAAAATACAAACATAAAAAACATTCTGGATGCGCACAAACACTATCCTTGTTAAAACTCTTGCAAGTGCTGTGAGTAGTGGGTTACAAATGGTTGAAGAAAGACTGAGACCCAGCTGCACCAGATGTAGCAGCAGTGTGTTACAAGCCTTACGGGCTGAAGCTTTATCTGTGGAGGCCGACCTGGCTGCTACTATAACACCGATATAAGAGCATGTGATTGCCACACTTGCTGAAATAAACAGAGCACATGTGAAGGCTTTGTCGTAATCATCAGACATAGACCCACCAGACATTGCTATTTCAGAGCAAAAGTCTTTCATCTGCAGACTATCAAGGGCTCCAAAAGGAAACTCTAACAGCAGAAGAACTCGAGTCAATATATTTAGTGAACCGATGGCCCAGATCACAATGATGGCCACACCTGTGTTGGTGATAGTGATGATGCTAGCATGCCTCAGTGGGTAGCACACAGCAACATATCTCTCCAGAGACATCACCACCAGCGTGACAGGAGAGACCACAGTTGTAAGATTGGCAAGCATGGTGAGAAAACCACATACAGGATATGTTAGTGTTATCCTACAAGCGGCAATAATATACAATAACTGACTCAGTGCCATCTGTACTGTGTCTGCAAACAGAAGGTTATACAGGAGAATGTATCGCGACGTCTCACAGAACAAAGCTTTGCTCCTTAAAGTAAAAAGCATGATTCCATTAATGCAGAGAAATAAACAACATGGCAGTGTAGTCAGAGTGGAAAATAAAACTCTTTCCAAAACCCCTTGATACTGCTGGTTAGCAGTAACATTGGTCAGAGACAGATTTGCAAGTAACATTTCAATAAAGAAATTCAGTTTTTAACATCTTCAGTGGAAATAAAACACAAAAAAGTATTCCAACATTTAAAACAGAAAGATCCACAGAGCTCTTTTCAGGTCATCCTCCTCCTGCAGGAAATTAATAGGTTAGAGGGCTGTGGCTGCTTTCCGCTAAACGGCACTGGACAGCAAGATTTTCTTACCCACACATTGTGTATATACGCTCTGTAGTCACACCTTTTCATGTGACTATCACATGTCTGCATTATTTTTTTCCAGTTTCCTTACAACCCCCCTCCTCGCGCCAGGGACATGATGACGTGAAGATTATAGTATAGTAGTAATATATTAATAGCCTGTTAAGTTGATTCCATATTGTTTAAAGCATTTTCTTCACCCCCACCCGAGATTGGGTACATAGCCAAGTGCGATAGGAGAAGGATCGTTGAGTGCGAGAGGAACTGACCTGAAAAATAGGATCATGGCCAAGCTTGAAACCTGGATCCCCCATAGCCGGTTACCAAGATTACGTGAAGTACCCTCAGAAGGTCTGCTAGATGATGTTAATGCAGCACTACGGACGATACCTACAACCACGATTACCGACACTAACAAGCTGATATACAATACGGCAGCAGTGATCAGTGAGATGCTTGGCTACAAGTTGAACAGCCACAAGGGGCAGTACCCTCCATGGAGAAGGAGGCTAGAGGGCAAGATCAAAGTAGCACGGAGGGAGGTTAGCCAACTAACGGAGTTGCAGAAAGGTGCGACAAAGAAGGTGCATAAGAAATACAGCAAGCTGTCCATACCTGAGGCCTTGGAAACTGCCAAGCAAAGGCTCACAGCCTTGGCCAGCCGCTTGAGGAGGTACACCAGAGAGATAGGGTCCCGTAACCATCACAGTGGCAGATATCCAAGAAAGGGTCTCCAGTATGAAGAGTTGGACAGCACCAGGGCCCGACATGGTTCACGCCTACTGGCTAAAGAAGCTGACTGCACTCCACGAGCGTCTGGCAGCACAAATGAACCAGCTGCTAGTTAACGAGAGACACCCGGAATGGCTAACCGAAGGTCGGACGGTCCTGATCCCCAAGGACCCCAAGAAGGGACCGGTCCCCTCCAACTACCGACCAATAACCTGCCTCAGTACTACATGGAAGCTCCTGTCAGGCATCATATCGGTTAAGATGAACAGGCACATGGGTCAATACATGAGTGGGGCACAGAAAGGGATTGGCAAGAATACCAGAGGCGCAAAACACCAGCTACTGGTAGACAGAACAGTCAGCCGAGACTGCAAGACCAGACTGACCAACCTGTGCACTGCCTGGATTGATTACAAGAAGGCCTATGACTCAATGCCCCACAGCTGGATACTGGAATGCCTAGAATTGTACAAGATCAATGGGACCCTAAGAGCCTTCATCAGGAACTCAATGGGGATGTGGCGCACAACACTAGAGGCCAACTCCAAGCCCATAGCACAAGTCACCATCAAGTGCGTGATCTACCAAGGAGATGCTCTGTCCCCACTGCTGTTCTGCATAGGCCTGAACACCCTCAGTGAGATCATTAACAAGACTGGCTACGGATACCGACTACGGAACGGAGCAGTTGTCAGCCACCTCCTGTACATGGATGACATCAAGCTGTATGCCAAGAGTGAACGAGACATCGATTCACTGATCCACACTACCAGGCTATACAGCAATGACATTGGAATGTCGTTCGGACTGGAGAAGTGTAGTCGGATGGTAACAAAGAGAGGGAAGGTAGTCAGAACTGAGGGGATTGAACTACCAGAAGGCAACATTGCAGACATAGAGGACAGTTACAAGTACCTGGGGATCCCGCAGGCAAATGGGAACCATGAAGAGGCCGCTAGAAAGGCTGCAACCACCAAGTACCTGCAGAGGGTCAGGCAAGTCCAGAGGAGTCAGCTGAATGGTAAGAACAAGATCCGGGCCATCAACACGTACGCCCTGCCCGTGATCAGGTACCCTGCTGGGGTAATAGGCTGGCCAAAGGAGGAGATAGAAGCCACTGACATAAAGACAAGAAAGCTCCTTACCATGCATGGAGGGTTTCACCCCAAGTCCAGCACCCTGAGGCTGTACGCTAAGCGGAAGGAAGGGGGCCGGGGACTGGTGAGTGTCAGCACCACAGTCCAGGATGAGACAACAAACATCCAAGAATACATTGGGAAGATGGCCCCAACTGACCGAGTGCTCAGTGAATACCTCAGGCAGCAGAAACCCAAGAAAGAGGAGGGAGACGAGGAACCATCATGGAAGGACAGGCCCCTGCACGGTATGTACCACCGGCAGATAGAGGAGGTGGCTGATATCCAGAAATCCTACCAGTGGCTGGACAAAGCTGGACTGAAAGACAGCACAGAGGCACTAATCATGGCAGCACAAGAACAAGCTCTGAGCACAAGATCCATAGAGGCTGGGGTCTATCACACCAGGCAAGACCCCAGGTGCAGGCTGTGTAAAGATGCCCCAGAGACAATCCAGCACATAACAGCAGGGTGCAAGATACATACATGGCATGGCAAGGCATACATGGAACGCCATAACCAAGTGGCCGGCATAGTGTACAGGAACATCTGTGCCGAGTATAACCTGGAAGTCCCGAGGTCAAAATGGGAGATGCCCCCAAGGGTGGTGGAGAATGACCGAGCTAAGATCCTGTGGGACTTCCAGATACAGACGGACAAAATGGTGGTGGCTAACCAACCGGACATAGTGGTGGTAGACAAACAGAAGAAGACGGCCGTAGTGATCGACGTAGCGGTTCCGAATGACAGCAATATCAGGAAGAAGGAACACGAGAAGCTGGAGAAATACCAAGGGCTCAGAGAAGAGCTCGAGAGGATGTGGAGGGTGAAGGTAACGGTGGTCCCCGTGGTAATCGGAGCACTAGGTGCGGTGACTCCCAAGCTAGGCGAGTGGCTCCAGCAGATCCCGGGAATAACATCAGAGATCTCTGTCCAGAAGAGCGCAGTCCTGGGAACAGCTAAGATACTGCGCAGGACCCTCAAGCTCCCAGGCCTCTGGTAGAGGACCCGAGCTTGAAGGATAAACCGCCCGCAGGGGCGTGCTGGGTGTTTGTTTATATATACACACACACACACACATATGCTCTCATATATGCCATATTTACCCTATTCTTTTTCCCCGTTCCTTTCTGGAACTCTCCCCATATATGTGGCCTTCTTTTTTTCCCTCTTGTGTGTCTCTGTTGGTTTGTTTGTTTCTTTATGCTGCACCAGTGTTACTGAAAATTTATATTAAAAAAAACAAAAAAAACCACCCAGCACGCCCCTGCGGGCGGTTTATCCTTCAAGCTCGGGTCCTGTACCAGAGGGCTGGGAGCTTGAGGGTCCTGCGCAGTATCTTAGCTGTTCCCAGGACTGCGCTCTTCTGGACAGAGATCTCTGATGTTATTCCCGGGATCTGCTGGAGCCACTCGCCTAGCTTGGGAGTCACCGCACCTAGGGCTCCGATTACCACGGGGACCACCGTTACCTTCACCCTCCACATCCTCTCGAGCTCTTCTCTGAGCCCTTGGTATTTCTCTTCTCGTGTTCCTTCTTCCTGATGTTGCTGTCATTCGGAACCGCTACATCGATCACTACGGCCGTCTTCTTCTGTTTGTCTACCACCACTATGTCCGGTTGGTTAGCCACCACCATTTTGTCCGTCTGTATCTGGAAGTCCCACAGGATCTTAGCTCGGTCATTCTCCACCACCCTTGGGGGCATCTCCCATTTTGACCTCGGGACTTCCAGGTTATACTCGGCACAGATGTTCCCACAGGAACACAGGAGAGCCACCTCCACAGGACAAGACTCAGCAGTCCATCTGCAACTTAAGGATAAAGGACACTCTTTCGAGGATGCCAATGTTCACATTTTGGACAGAGAGGACAGATGGTTTGAAAGAGGAGTGAAAGAAGCCATCTATGTCCACTGTGAGCGACCATCTTTGAACAGAGGCGGGGCTTATGACACCAACTCTCTGCCATCTATAATCCAGTTTTGAGATCCCTCCCCAGACGCGTTAATGCCCACTCACATCCTGGACCATCTGACCTCAGGAATTCGCATGATAAGGTGGGGCCAGGTTTCACAATGAGCTCACCTGAAACTCTGGCTGATTGGGACCCACACCCAGTTTCACACCTTGTCTTAGGCGATTAGAGGATCATCAGGGGGTCCCTCTGTCCCTCTGTGGGGGGTCACTCCCACTAGGTTTATATCTGGGACTCTCCACCATTTGACCTTAGAACTGAAGAAGCTTCTCGGATGAGAGGTGAAACGTCTTCAAGCAACTTAAAGAAGTCCAGACGCTTTTCTTTGCAAGCTCCTTAAACTTTATAAGTCTTATCCTCTCCTGTGCTAAAGTTTAGAATGGCTAGCATTAGCTACATGTGGTAGTGCAAAATGAGCATCACATCATCCAGTACAAGTGACTAGCACAAATGCTTTGCTTTGTTAGAATTGTTATTGTAAATGAAATGTTATTTACCTCGAAATGTCTTTTACAAAAGCTTGCAAGTCCACCATGCAACGCACCATATGTGAATTTGCCTGGGTTAGTGAAGTGGGAACTTGAAATCAGAAGTTACAGTGGAAATAAAATACGTTATCTATTCAATTTCTTTAAGTAATTACAACTTGAATTTTATTTTGAGCCCACTGACATTGGGATTTAATTTGAAATTACATATAAAATGAATTTAATGTAATTACCAACATTATTAATTCAACACAACCCCAAAAAAGAAAGTTTGCAACTTAGAATTTTTATGTTGTAGCCATGGATTTAATCAAGTGAAGGTAAAAGGCCTGGTGAATTACTTTTTAGAGTGTATTGAAGCATTTTTGGTTGGCACTGTTCAACAAATAATCAGCACATATGCACCAAATCTCTCAGATGTTAGCTGTTACATGTTAATATACTTCAGCATGGAGCTATTTTTATATATCTAATATGAGATATAAGTAGTTGTGCAGTTTACCTGTCAAATAAATCTGAGAATAAGGGTTTTCCTCTTGTTTTTATACGGTTTCAAATTTCAATGTAACTGTTTATGAGTTTTTTCTATTGAGCATACTTAAAAGGCCCAGTAGTAGTCAACTAGTTGGATCACTCAGATTTGACGCACTAGTAAATCAACGCCCATGGGATCCATTAAGGACACTGAAGTGAACTTTTCTCGATTTGCCTTTGACTTCTTGTTAACTTTCCCATAATTTGTCTCTGCTGGGATGCACATCATCTGCTCCCCACGAAGACTGCTAATCAATACCCATGGGATTCATTAATCATGTCAATATTTACTAAAAGCATTAATTAGTTAGGTTCTGAATATTTAATGTAATTAAATGAGTTATCAGGAGACTTTGTTAGATGGGAGCTTTCTCTCTGTGGTACCTCTGAGTGGTTTCAGCCACTGAAAAACAACAATGCCACAACAACAACATTTAGACTTAGCACATTAGGAAAATGGCAGTGGTTAATTAAGAAAACAGGAGCAAAGACACAGTAAAAAAAAGAAAATGCTGATGTTGATGATGAAATCCAAGAGAGGAAAAACTAATGGATACAGACAAAAACTGATTTATATTTTTCTTCTAATATATTTTCTACAGTTAAAAAAATGTAAAGGTACAACCAACTCTTGCGTCTTTGCCATTGTCTATTTATCATTAATACCAAAAAAGTAAAGCCACCCACAGCCAAAAAAGACTAAAAACACAACACTGTCAAGCACTGTGACACACATTGTAACATATGACGTGCAGTTTTCGGTTTGGATCCATGCACATATTAAAACTTACACTTTCCTTTTCGTCACTTTTGTTTTGAATTTTTTCAAGTGACAGGATCATCTGTGGACATGATGATTGGGAGACTTCTGTGTTTTTGGTGGGGGGTGGGGGTGTCTTTGTGTTGTAAGTTAACTCAAGGGTACTATCATTAATTAACAACTTCATTCACACACTTGAGCTGATATGCAACCAGATATCATGACAAAGCATGTAATTGACACGCCTGTCCACCATGTCCATTTCATGCTTTACCTCTACAAAACATGAAAAGTAAACACATGTGGAAGCTACAGTAAGCTGCAATACCAACAGAGGGAGAAACTAATTTTCAAGCCAACATAGAAATAATCACAGGAAAGTGTTTAAACAGACATTATTAACACACACACACACACACACACACACACACACACACACACACAGACACACACACACACACACATACACACACATACACACACACATACACACACACACACACACACACACACATACACACACACACACATACACACACACACACACACACACACACACATACACACACACACACAGACACACACACACACACACACACACACACATACACACACACACACATACACACACACACACACACATATATACGCACACACATATACATATATATATAAAAACACCCAGCACGCCCCTGCGGGCGGTTTATCCTTCAAGCTCGGGTCCTCTACCAGAGGCCTGGGAGCTTGAGGGTCCTGCGCAGTATCTTAGCTGTTCCCAGGACTGCGCTCTTCTGGACAGAGACCTCCGATGTTGTTCCCGGGATCTGCTGGAGCCACTCGCCTAGCTTGGGAGTCACCGCACCTAGTGCTCCGATTACCACGGGGACCACCGTCACCTTCACCCTCCACATCCTCTCGAGCTCTTCTCTGAGCCCTTGGTATTTCTCCAGCTTCTCGTGTTCCTTCTTCCTGATATTGCTGTCATTCGGAACCGCTACATCGATCACTACGGCCGTCTTCTTCTGTTTGTCTACCACCACTATGTCCGGTTGGTTAGCCACCACCATTTTGTCCGTCTGTATCTGGAAGTCCCACAGGATCTTAGCTCGGTCATTCTCCACCACCCTTGGGGGCATCTCCCATTTTGACCTCGGGACTTCCAGGTTATACTTGGCACAGATGTTCCTGTACACTATGCCGGCCACTTGGTTATGGCGTTCCAGGTATGCCTTGCCTGCTAGCATCTTGCACCCTGCTGTTATGTGCTGGATTGTCAATGTCATTGCTGTATAGCCTGGTAGTGTGGATCAGTGAATCGATGTCTCGTTCACTCTTGGCATACAGCTTGATGTCATCCATGTACAGGAGGTGGCTGACAACTGCTCCGTTCCATAGTCGGTATCCGTAGCCAGTCTTGTTAATGATCTCACTGAGGGTGTTCAGGCCTATGCAGAACAGCAGTGGGGACAGAGCATCTCCTTGGTAGATCCCGCACTTGATGGTGACTTGTGCTATGGGCCTCTAGTGTTGTGCGCCACATCCCCATTGAGTTCCTGATGAAGGCTCTTAGGGTCCCATTGATCTTGTACAATTCTAGGCATTCCAGTATCCAGCTGTGGGGCATTGAGTCATAGGCCTTCTTATAATCAATCTAGGCAGTGCAAAGGTTGGTCAGTCTGGTCTTGCAGTCTCGGCTGACTGTTCTGTCTACCAGTAGCTGGTGTTTTGCGCCTCTGGTATTCTTACCAATTCCTTTCTGTGTCCTGCTCATGTACTGACCCATGTGCCTGTTCATCTTAGCCGATATGATGCCTGACAGGAGCTTCCATGTGGTACTAAAGCAGGTTATTGGTCGGTAGTTGGAGGAGACCGGTCCCTTCTTGGGGTCCTTGGGGATCAGGACCGTCCGACCTTCGGTTAGCCATTCCGGGTGTCTCTCGTTAACTAGCAGCTGGTTCATTTGTGCTGCCAGACGCTCGTGGAGTGCAGTCAGCTTCTTTAGCCAGTAGGCGCGAACCATGTCTGGCCCTGGTGCTGTCCAACTCTTCATACTGGAGACCCTTTCTTGGATATCTGCCACTGTGATGGTTACTGGACCCTGTTCAGGGAGGTCGCTGTGGTCTGCCCTCAGATCCACTAGCCACTGAGCATTGCCGTTATGGGTTGCGTCCTTCTCCCATATGCTCTTCCAGTATTGCTCCATCTCCAGCCTTGGTGGTGCTGTTCTCTTATTGTTCCCTTGCCACTGAGAGTACACCTTTGCTGGTTCTGTGGAGAACAGCTGGTTTATTCTCCTGCCTTCTATCTCTCTGGTGTACCTCCTCAAGCGGCTGGCCAAGGATGTGAGTCTTTGCTTGGCAGTTTCCAAGGCCTCAGGTATGGACAGCTTGCTGTATTTCTTATGCACCTTCTTTGTCGCACCTTTCTGCAACTCCGTTAGTTGGCTAACCTCCTTCCGTGCTACTTTGATCTTGCCCTCTAGCCTCCTTCTCCATGGAGGGTACTGCCCCTTGTGGCTGTTCAACTTGTAGCCAAGCATCTCACTGATCACTGCTGCCGTATTGTATATCAGCTTGTTATATATATATATGTACATACGTACATACACGTACATACGTACACGTACGTACGTACGTGTATATATGTACGTACGTGTATATATATACGTATGTACGTACATACGTGTATGTACGTACGTACGTACGTACGTGTATATATGTACGTACGTGTATATATATACGTATGTACATATATACACGTACGTACATATATACACGTACGTACGTACGTGTATATATGTACGTACATATATATATATAACAAGCTGATCTACAATACGGCAGCAGTGATCAGTGAGATGCTTGGCTACAAGTTGAACAGCCACAAGGGGCAGTACAGTATATACACATATATACACATATACACACATATATACACACATATACACACATATACACGTACGTATGTACGTACCATAAGACTCATATGTGACGCTCTAGCCAAAGTAATTGTTTGCTAAAATGCATCCACCACAATAGTTTAAGATCTGGGTTAGAGAAATTCTCCTTCAGTGCAATGTGGCTGTGGTGGCACCATCATTGAGCAAAAAAACTAAGCAGTATGACAGTAACCATGTAGTGACTGTCAGCAGTGATGCTCACGTAATCATTCTTGTCTGCTACAGAATTTACAGAAAGTCATACATCATATTATTTTTGCCTGCCTTGCCATGTTCTTTGTTCAGAGCGCTCTTAAAAGGTTTCTGACAATTAAGAATGTCCTTACCTGATTTTAAGGGACATCAAGAAAAATGAACATAATACTTCAGTACTACAGTGTTTGTCTCTTCAATTTCATGTTGATTTTAAAGTCCTATTAAAGACTAATCTGGCTTATAATGAAACATTAAATACCCTTGCTCCATTGTCCATTAAGCACTGGTCACTGAGCTCCATGAATGGGGCTTCACTAGATTCCTAATAGATAGATAGAGAGTGTAATAAGAAATGTTTATAAATAAGTACAGTGCAAGTGTCCATGAATGTTAACAGCACAGTTAACATTCAATCAGGATTTTTACCAATGGCAGCATCTTGCAGAGAAGAGGGAGTCTTGTCTTGTTTCTCTTTGTTCCTGTGTATATGTGTGTGTGTGTGTGTGTGTGTGTGTGTGTGTGTGTGTGTGTGTGTGTGTGTGTGTACGTACATATACACGTACGTACGTGTATACACGTGTATACATATATACACGTACGTACGTGTATATGTACGTACACATACACACACACACTAGAGCGTCACATATGAGTCTTATGGTATCATAGTCACAATGTGTATTCATATTAATTTTAGGCACTTTAACTGCTGTGTCGCTTGAACTTGTGCAGTATTTAACTTTAAGGTGTTTTAAAGAAAACTACACTATACATCAGCGGTCTCCAACCTTTTTTGCGCCACGCACCGGTTTATGCCCGACAATATTTTCACAGACCGGCCTTTAAGGTGTCGCGGATAAATACAACAAAATAAAACTAGTACCGGTACCGAAAAAAAGAAAATTTATTCATAACACACGTGAAAAGACCCAGGAAAACCGAGTAAACGATAAAAACGATAACAAAATAACGCTGAAAACCGATAAAAACCCTGAAAACTATACATTTCACACCTGAGCCTCAACTCTCGCGCCCCGGTACCAAACGACTCACGGACCGGTACCGGTCTGAGGCCCGAGGGTTGGGGACCGCTGCTATACATTACTTAATAATAAAATATACTGTAAGTATCCAAGCTTTTCATTTTTTTGCAAACTGTATTATAAATTAAGATCTTTAACATTTATTTATTTACTTCAAATTATTTATTATTGTTAACAAGTTCAGATCTTTAAGATGTAGGGAAAGTCTTCAGGAAAAGCAGTGAAGACTAAAGTTTTCTCCATTCGTACTTGTTTGTGCTTGTTAAGTGTGCCTATGCCAAGAGGCACACTTATTACTATTCCTCGGATTTATTATTCTTATTATTATTCTTCATCTTCCGCCTAAATTTCGGCGCTTAACTTGTATGTAACTTGCGTGTAACTTGCCCCAAAGCCGCGCTACCCAGCTAGCGCCGCATGGCAGCTAGCTGGGTAGCCTGTGTATGATCACATACACACTTGTCTGACGCCCAGGCCGGGCTGGCTGACACCCAGGCCGGCTCACGCTCTCGTTTCACCCCCTAGTCTTTCGTGATGACTCTTGGTTGGGTGCTGGATTTATTTTTCATTTATATGGGCTGGTGATTCATTTATTCATTTTAGTAACGGTAAAAACAGTGAAAGGTGGTGGATTGTCCAGATGCTGTTCGATGTGGAAAAAGTAACTCAGTTGTTAGGTGGTGGCTACGGCGGAGCTACAACAGAGGGCAGCTAGCCACCGGTGTATGACAGAAAGGAGATGGGGAAAAAGAGAGATGCGAGGCAGCCGCCAAGCGACTGGGCCTGGCTTACACCGAGAGCGGTTCTCTGTCTCGTTTCACCCCCCCTCCCTCTCTCTCACGCCGTTCTTTTTAAGTATGGTTGTGTTCTCATTGTTGTTGATTTTAACATACTCACTTGCTGTAAGGATGACCCATTTGCTAAAGACTTCCTTGCCTTAACGGACTCTTTTAACCTGGCTCAGTGGGTTAATGACCCAACCCATGTTAAAGGACATACTTTGGACTTGGTTTTCTCATGTGGTCTGGACATTTGTATCAAGGATATAAGTGCTGCTGGGATCTCGGATCATTGCCCAGTTATTTTTGATACTGGCTTATGCACTAATGAACTACATCCTGTGGCTCCCTTTCGCCCGCTATGTGTAATTAATGTTGAAGCGATGTCAAACTTCTCTATGTCTTTCTTGGATTCTGCATCTGTCACTCCCGACTGTTGTTCTTTGCGTTCGGTTGATGACTGTGCTAATACCTTGTTATCGTTATTTTCTTCTATCCTTGATACTGTTGCCCCCATTAAGATGAAGCGCCCCAGAACCTACTCTTGGTGTTGGCTTAACGACACTACGCGCGCTCTACGTCGCGTGTGTTGGCGTGCTGAGAGAAGGTGGGAAAAAGATAAGCTTCAGGTTTCTCACGACATGCTTCAGCCTCTTTTTTTTTTCTTTTTTTTTTTCCTTTTCTTTTTTCTTTCTTCTTTTCTTTTTAATAAGCCTAGGCTGCATGAGGCTTCCCATGATCGTTTCTTCTTCACTCATGTATTTACACACCCCTCTGCATTTAATCATTAGTTATTATTCATCTCTGGCTCTCTTCCACTCTGTGTTTTTTGTCCGCCCTTCTTTTTTTTTTCTTTTTTTTTTATAATTATGAATTTATTTTATTTTCAGTTGCAAACGGGACAGACATAACTGTGGGATAGGACAGGGGGAAAGAATGAAAGAAAACCAAAGGGGAGAAGAGACGGTGAGAAGGGGGGGAAGAGAGAAAAAACAAAAAACAAAAAAAAACTCCTGGGTCACCTGTATGGAGAAAAAAAAAACAGAGGAGACAGCAAACAACAAAGAGCAACATAATAATAGAAAAAAAAAAGCACCATCACAATAAACTAGCTAGCCATAGATATCAATAGTTACTAAATAATAAACGATATTGTGCAACACTCAAGATAGACAGTGCACAGTGTGCTTTGAGGCAGCAGCCAAGAAAGCTGTAGTCCGCGTCTGTGAATATGTGTACACCTGTGTGCATACCTGTGTGGATCAGCATGCTTGCATTCCAAAGGTTTCTCCATGTAAAGATCTGCTAGGGAGTGTGGGGAGCCACAGCCCCGTCCTTTATGGTATCAAGCAGGTATGGAGGAGATCAAAACTCCAGACATCCAGAGGCCCCCAGAACACAAGAGACCAAGGAAGACCAACAGAGGGGCAGCCGCGCCACTGTCCCAGAAAGAGCTGAGGAGAGTCCCAGATGAGGGCTCATTCAGCAGCCGCGGAGCAGAAGCCAGGGGGAGTTGCAGTGACGCGCCTGCGAGCTCCGCCGGCAGCCAGCTGTGCCTGAGTGACCGAGCCCCAGGCCGAGAGGCCGGGGGCACCCCACCTCCGAAATGGCCCGAGCGAGCCCCAATAAGCGGCTGCGAAGGAGTGAGCCGGTGTGTACCTGGACGCCCATCCCCGGACACAAAGAACCACCAACGCACCGATGTCTGAGGGGGTCCGCCACTGGCAGGGGAAGTGGTGGTAGGGGGAGATAGGCCTCCAAACCTTGGAGGGCCTGAGGTGTCCCCAGAGAGGTGGCGCCTGACACCCAACCTGACATATAGACACAGACATACAGGCACACACAGATACAAACATCCATTCCCACCCTCATGCTCTCATATGCACTTACTCCACACTCAACCAACGTGGAGACAGACATAAAGAGACGTTGTACACACGATCACACTCCCCAAGCGTACTCTACAAACTGGGTCTAGGTGCCCCCGCCCCTGGAGGGGGGAACTGCACCCAGACCCAGGTGGTGTTTCCCTTTTCCCTGCGGTGGGGGGAGGCAGACCGCCCCGACTCCGCAGCAGCAGGAAGGCTCCACACTCCAGACCGCAGTCGGACGGCCAACTCCTCCTCCTAGTCCTAGCCCCCCTGCTCCAGCAGGTCGCAGAGAACGGGGGTGAGAGAAGACTCCGAACCTCCCTCCACCCGCTCATTGTAATGTTGATGCATGTGTGTTCTAAGGTGCATTTAAAACCCAGGAGGGCATGGAGCTACCTGCCAGAGAGCAGCAGGTAAGCACATGGTCCCTCCTGCTAGCCCTCAATGTCTACGTGTATTTAAAATTGAGAGGTGGGCAACGATGCCAGGGGTGGGGTGTACACCCTGATGGTACTTTGGACTCCGTGTATCGTGCCCACCCCCAAGATCCTATATGTATGTGTAATGAGAGTGTGAGTAATGTGAATGTCTAAGTTGTGGGATAAAATTGAGGCAGAGGCAGCCAGAAGGGGACAGAGGGGGGGGTAGCCTCTTCTGCACCCTGGTGACATACCCCTACTCCAAGGCCCTGCATGTGTGGGTGGTTGTGGTGGAGCGGGAAGAGGGAGGCAGCTGGAGATGGGGAGGGAAGGAAGGGATTTAAGGGGGATTTAAGAGTAAGAAAATGTGCCGCACTTGGTGGTGTTTGTAATTCAACTTGACTGAGGTTAAATTTCTTTTTTATTATGGATTTAATTTGTTGATATTCTAAAAACCTTTTCTTGTTGATCCCATATTGTGCAACTAGTATGTCAAATGGGATAAATTCTGTTCCCTCCAATATATGTTCTAAGTGTTTAATTCAGCCTCTTAAAATTCCAAAGTTTTTTTGTTTTTTTTTTCTGCTCTTGCTCTTGACGAAGGCGGTCACACTTTTCTCCTCTCCTCCTCTCCCTTAGCGCTTAGCCTCTTATGTCCTTGTCTAGTCTCGTGTTTTTTGTATTGCTTTTCCCTGGAACACTCTCTCACAGTCTGTTTCTCTCTCTCTCCTTCTCTTTATTCACAAACAAGTGATGTATTCTCTCCACCTGTATAAGCGACACCACAGCGTACACCCCTAGTTATACACACACATCTATGGGCGCACTAAGGTTTGTTACATGGAATATAAATGGAGCTGGCTCCAGAGAAAAGAGGTTAAAAATATTTAACCAACTCAAATAACTACAGGCAGATGTTGTCCTTTTACAAGAGACCCACAGACCTCTTAGAGGTTCGAATGAACTTAAAACACCTGAGTTTCCTAATGTGTTCTCAGCTTGTTATAATTCTAGACAAAGGGGAGTAGCAATTTTAATACATAAAAATATTAATTTCACAGTACTCGATAAAGTTATAGATCCAGAGGGCAGATTCTTAATCATTAAACTATCTATACTTGATAAAAAGCTATGTATTGCAAGTGTATATGGTCCAGATGTTGATGATCCCTCATTCTTTCACGGTTTTTTCAGTGCACTCTCTGAACACTTAGATGGCACACTCATTCTTGGCGGCGGCCTCAACCTTGGACTAAATGAAGACATGGATAGGCTCAATACAGCGGGAACTCAGCGCAATTGGCAGTCCACAAATATAATCAAACAGTATATGAGCGACTTTGGCCTTTGCAATGCATGGCGCTCCCTTCACCCCACCAGTAAGGAATATACTTTTTTCTCACATGTTCATCACTTCTACTCTCGTCTGAATTATTTTCTGGTCAGCAGCTCACTGCTGAGCGACATTTCAGACACTGAGATTCACCCTATAGCTGTCAGCGATCATGCTCCTGTATCTTTAACACTAATGCACAAGAATAATACTACGCCAAGAAAAAACTGGAGATTTCATATATCACTACTTAAAGATGAAGACTTTATTAAATATTTTAAAAAAGAGTGGACTTCATATTTGGACTATAATGACACTCCCGAAACATCAGCTTCTGTTCTATGGGAAGCAGGGAAAGCTGTGATGAGAGGTAAAATAATTTCTTTCTCATCACATAAAAAGAAAGAAGAAAACAAAAATATTCAGGAATTAGAAAAAACATCGAATCACTAGAAGAAGCCTACGCATCCCACCAAGATCAGGAAACATTCCCAAAACATTCCCCAAACTGTACCGATACTTTGTCGACACCGTTTTGCTGTTTTGCTCCATACTGACACCTGCTGGACCTTAAATATCATTGCAGGCAACTTACTTGAGACTCACAACAGACACGGATTCAATGACCTGGTCATACTTGTACACTGTAAGGTATTGTACTTTCTATGGAATCATTTTATATCTTTTATATCTGCAAATATTGTGAATGACATTAAGTGAAATGTATTGTGAATATAATATTACCCATTTAAATGTAATTGATTTAGAGTTTATAAATTTCTATTCAGAAAAATAAGTTTATTCAATGTTTTTGCATTAGGTCTACTGCGTTGTTTTTTTTTGACACCATTTCCCCAGCTTTGGAGAACTCAGAGGCACAGATGAAGCTGGGGAACACAAAAGCTGTAAAGCCAGGTGGAAAAGGTTTGGATAAGATGTCTTCCTATTCCCCCAGTACGTGAAAGGATCCTCTGGTCTTGGAATGTTTCTCTCCACAATACTAAGGGGTTGACAGTCCTTTATTATAAAATTCAGGACTGCCAGAAGCTTGATACATGCGTTGGTGTGTCAGTGTTGGACCCATCACTAGTATACACCTAGCGTTTTGCTTGAGCCAGTTAACACTGAGCCAGTTAGTATTTCCCTGCTGGCAGATACTGTGCTTTCCTTCTAAGGACAGTTTTGTTTCCATGTCAAACGGGAATATTCAGAAACATTGCATTTCCGAGCTAGACAGCGTGAGTCAGGATATTGTCGCTGAACCCAGTGTTTTCTGTGACCTAAATGTTTCTGAGCACTATACAGATGTCTATGATTTTGGTGTGTGTGAAGCTGACCAACAAGCTAGCGAAATTATCACTTCTGATTTTCGAAGTGACTTTCATGTTTTTACATCTGTGGACTATGTAGCTCCTGGGTCCAAGCCTGCTAGCATCCTGTTCCCATGAACTGTTTAATTTCCCAGTCAGATCCTATTAACGTTGTTCAGCTCACACCACTGGAGAGTATTGTTGATGTTGCTGTACCTGTGGATGGTGCAGCCCCCCAGCCAGTATATGCTGAGGCTGCCTGTGTTAAGACTCCAGCTTCCATAACCATGCATGGGTTGAAGAGTACAAGCCCAGAGTCTGTCTGTTCAGAAACTGTTTCTGTTTTTCCTCGTGGACTCTTTCAAACTGTGCATTTGATGCCTGCTAAAGTTAGGAGCAACAAGGTTTTGTCTGCTATACATAAACTGGCAAAAGAATTTGGTTTGAGCACTGCAGAGCTGGTTGCACAGGTTAACTTTTCTGTCCCCCAGTCATGTCAGTTTAACTCTGTGTTCCATGCTTTTCAGCCAGTTGTCCTAGACCCTGTGTGTACTACGTCTCTGGCTGCTTCACACCCTGTATATGGGGGTTCAGGAGAACCACTCCAGCTGTTCCTCGTCTCTGCTGGAGGGTCCGAGGCGCCTCCGTCTGGTCCTGCCTCATCTGGTCCTGCCTCGTCTGTGAGTCGCCGCCGTCTTCTGCGCAGCCACTTTTTCATGTAGCTTAAGCATATTCAATAATCAAGCCTGCTCATGCTCTCCAAAGTTTACACAACACAGCTCATCAATACTAGCTCCAATAAACTTACAAACAGAATTTTATAGAAAAACATGACTGTTAAATATGACTGCCTCCACTTAATCTTCCTAAACAATGTGGCCTCCCAAACACAATACACAGCAAACATCAAATCACCACAAACAACCAAACTTATCAGCAATTAACTCCAAAATTTTAGGAACTGGGGTTTTGAAAAGTGGTAGTCAGGTAATTCAGAACCACCCTAACAAAAATTTAAAGCCGTATGCATTATTACCTTACACTACATGTGAGAAGAAGGATTACATCAGCGCTTAATGAGCTGGTAAATTTGCTGACGTGTTGCATCTTGTGAAGAGGCTTCAAGGACAAACATTATAAATTGTAAGTGAATTCAAGAAAACACTGCAGAACAGCTCTGCCCACATCACAACAAATACTAACAATAGGATGCTAACACTGCACAGATTTACTGTACTTGCATTCTGCAGTCATTTTCTCTTACATTGGTGTGATTGTAGCAGCCAGGTCAGCCTCCACAGACAAAGCCTTGGCCTTTAAAGCTCGTAACACACTGCTCTTGAATCTGATGCAGCTGTTCCTCAGCCTCTCCTCAACTATTTACTACCCATTACTCGTGCCTCTTTTAATGATTGTTACAAGGATAGTACTTGTTTACTGTACTTGCATTTTGTTTTGTGTTTCTTGTAAATATTGGGCATTATACTTTTGTATTTCAGTGATTTTAACAGCTTAATATTTCAGGTCTTACATTTTCTCTTCAATGACAAGCACATCACAGACTCTCACTAACATCACAGTCCAGTCTCCAGGGTTAGCAGAACGAGTCATGATTTCTACTCTGACAACACTTCCGACCTGTGTGTTTCTTTTCATCAATGGCATCATGTTGTTCACTCTGAGGAGTAAACCTGTGTTTCGTGAGACCTGCCGTTATATTCTTCTGTATAACCTGCTTTTTGCGGACACTGTGCAGCTGGCACAGAGTCAGATTCATTTTCTTCTTGCAGTTCTTAGAATAACAGTGTCATATCCTGTATGTACTTTTCTTGTCAACTTCACTCATCTCACATCTGTGATATCTCCTCTCACGCTGGTTGTGACGCCTCTTGAGAGATATGTTGCTGTGTGCTACCCACTGAGACATGCAACCATCATCACCATCAGAAACACAGGGGCAGCTATCACTGTGATTTGGGCCATCAGTTTTTTAAACATTATTATTCGCACTCTGTTGTTTTTATCACTATTTGAAGAGTTGGGTGATTTAGAGGTGAAAGGCTTTTGTGGTGACATCGCTATTCTGCTCGGGACAAAGTCTGATCGTTTTGACAAAGCTTTCACTTGTATTGTGGTTGTGGCTGCTGGTGTGGCAGTCATTTTCTCTTACATTGGTGTGATTGTAGCAGCCAGGTCAGCCTCCACAGACAAAGCCTTGGCCTTTAAAGCTCGTAACACACTGCTCTTGAATCTGATGCAGCTGTTCCTCAGCCTCTCCTCAACTATTTACTACCCATTACTCGTGCCTCTTTTAATGATTGTTACAAGGATAGTACTTGTTCGCATTCAGAATGTTTTTTATCTTCTCTTTATTATCGTACCCAGGTGTCTGACTTCTCTCATTTATGGACTAAGAGATCAGACTATCAGACCTGTCCTCATATATCATCTGTGCTGTCGATTGAAATGCCCAGTGGCAGAAGACAAGGGATGACATGTTTAGTTTGCATGGAGGCCTTTGTTGGTCTGCATATTTTAGTCTCGTGATTTAAAGCAACAGTTTTCATTTTTTCAAACAACAAATGAACGATAGGTATTATTGTTCAACGAAGCATAGATAGCTGTAGCCATTTTTTACCACATTTTCCAAGTCTGCTTGAGGCGCTTACCGAATCAGAATACTTTATTGATCCCTAGGGGAAATTCTTTATCATTACAGTGCTCCATTATAAACAAACAGTAAAAAGACAGTAAAAAAAGACTAGAGATGGCACGATACCACTTTTTTATGTCCGATACCGATATCATAAATTTGGATATCTGCCGATACCGATATGAATCCGATATAGTGTTTTTTAATCAACAAAACTGTTTTTTTAAATATTTTGCTGCATTTTGTATAAGTTCATACTCAAGTTTAAAACAACAACTACACTAAAGCTATTCTGTTATACCTGTATGCAAAAAAAATGTTTCATAGTTCAGCAATACTGATCAATCTAATAAACTTAGACCTACACCATCCTCCCTATTCTGGTATTTTAAAGAGTACTTAGCGTAAATATTAAGCAACCTAACTAATAGGGTTCCAACTCCCAGCAACAACAAAAATAAATAAATAAAAAATAGGGAACCACCCCTCACGCTCCACCTCATGATGCTTAATCGACGTAATCAACCTTAATTTGATGCAGTGTGAAAAAAAATGCACAGAAATCAATTATTTTTCAAGAAATATTAAATAGATTCAACATCTTTCTTCAACAAAATTGCAGACTGCACAGATGGTACCTTCCCAAAGGAAAAAGTACTATAGCTTACTAGGGTATATATATTAGACTTAATAGTTACTATATAAGATAAGATAAGATAAGATAAGATAGAACTTTATTAATCCCTCGGGTGGGTTCCTCTGGGAAATTCGACTTCCAAAAAGCACAGCAACGACCGAAGTTACAGTTACAGAATTGTTATATATATATATATATATATATATATATATATATATATATATATATATATATATATATATATATATATATATATATATATACACACACACACACACACACACACACATATATAAATACAGAGACAATATAAATAAAATATACAAAGGGGATAAATAGAATAAATAGGAATAAAAAATAAAAATACAAGTGAATTGCACATTTCAAGTATTGAGTCTATTGCACTGTTGACTATTTACAAAAGTATTGCACAAGGTATTGTACAGTGAGGTGCAGAGGCACTACAGCTTAGTTGTCCCCCCCTCCTTTGTCCTCCTGTCTCCCCTCCCTCTCCCCTCCAGAGAGGAGTTAAACAGTCTGATGGCGTGTGGGACAAAGGAGTTTTTAAGTCTGTTAGTTCTTGTCTTGGGGAGAAGCAACCTGTCACTGAACAGACTCTTCTGATTGTTTATGGCCGTGTGCAGAGGATGCCCAGCATTGTTCATAATGTCCATCAGTTTCTTTAATGTCCTTTTCTCTGCCACTGTCACCAGAGTGTCCAGCTTCATGCCGACCACAGAGCTAGCCTTCCTGATCAGTTTCTCCAGCCTGGATGAGTCCTTCTTTGCTGTGCTGCTCCCCCAGCACACCACAGCATAGAAAAGTACTCCAGCAACCACCGACTGGTAAAACATCCTCAGGAGCTTCCTGCAGATGTTAAAAGACCTCAGCCTCCTGAGGAAGTACAGTCGGCTTTGGGCTTTTTTATACAGGTGCTCTGTGTTGCATGACCAGTCCAGTTTATTGTCCACCCACAGCCCGAGGTACTTGTACTTGTTGACCACCTCCACCTCCTCCCCCTCTATCTGAACCGGCAGTGGACCTTCTCTGGACCTCCCGAAGTCCACAACCAGTTCCTTAGTCTTTGAGGTGTTGAGTTGCAGGTGGTTTGTGTGACTCCATGCGACAAAGTTCCTCACCAGACTTCTGTACTCCTCTTCCTGATCATCCCAGATACACCCCATGATGGCTGTGTCGTCTGCAAACTTCTGAATATGGCATAATTCAGAGTTGTAGCAGAAGTCAGAGGTGTACAGGGTGAAGAGAAGAGGGGACAGCACAGTTCCCTGTGCTGCTGACCACAGTGTCAGACGTGATGTCCTTCAGCCTGACGTACTGTGGTCTGTCGGTGAGGTAGTCGGAGATCCAAGCCACCAGGCAGGGGTCCACCTCCATCCTGTTCAGTTTTTCCTGAAGCATACAGGGCCGGATGGTATTAAAGGCACTGGAAAAGTCAAGAAACAGTATCCTGACCGTGCCTTTTCCCCCATCCAGGTGTGA
The DNA here is from genome assembly GCF_057382095.1 of Aulonocara sp. 'chitande type north' Nkhata Bay. Taxonomy (NCBI): domain Eukaryota; kingdom Metazoa; phylum Chordata; class Actinopteri; order Cichliformes; family Cichlidae; genus Aulonocara; species Aulonocara sp. 'chitande type north' Nkhata Bay. The sequence continues at coordinate 9,706,614 of NC_141353.1, forward strand.
GTGGGCTCTGTGTAGGAGGTACAGGATGGCATCCTCCACTCCGACACCCGCCTTGTATGCAAACTGTAGTGGGTCCTGGGCATGTTGTACCTGTGGTCGGAGGAGGTTGAGGAAGAGCCGCTCTAGAGTCTTCATAAGATGTGACGTCAGTGCCACCGGTCGGAAGTCATTCAGCTCATTGGGCCGGTTCTTTTTGGGGACTGGGACGATGCAGGATGTCTTCCATAGGGCGGGCACTCTCCCCAGTCGCAGACTGAGGTTGAAGACTCGTTGTAGCGGCTCCCCAAGTTCAGCAGCACACGCCTTTAGCATCCTAGGACACACCTTGTCTGGGCCTGCTGCCTTTCTGGGGCGAAGCTTCCTCAGTTGCCTCCTGACCTGATCCACTGTGACACTGGGAGATGTTTGGGAGGAGGGGAGGGGGGGAGATGTCTTGCTGCTGAGAGAGGGATTGGAGGAGGGGGGTGTCATGGTGTCAGGAAGGGGGGGAAGCGAGGGAGGCAGGAGAGTGGGGAGAGGACTCTGCAGTGAAGGTGAGGGTGAGGGTGGGGGGGTTGTGGGCTGGTCAAACCTGTTGAAGAAGTTGTTGAGTTCGTTTGTCTTCTCCACAGCCCCCCCCACTGTGCTTTTCTTGGTGTTGTGGCCTGTGATGGTTTTCACACCATTCCAGACCTCCCTCATATTGTTCCTCTCCAACTTCTGCTCCACCTTCCTCCTGTAGGTGTCCTTTGCTTCCCTCAGGCAGCGTTTCACCTCCCGCTGTGCTGCTTTCATCTCCTCCTTCACTTTGCTCCTGAAAGCCTTCTTCTTCATGTTGAGGACAGCTTTGACTTCCTGTGTTACCCACGGTTTGTTATTAGGATAACACCGTACCGTCTTAGCAGGGGCGACCGTGTCCACACAAAAGTTGAGGTAGTCTGTAAGACAGTGTGTATACAGTAATTGACTTCTATTCATTTTACATCAAATTAAAACTTTGTGTGTCAGATAATTATTTATTAAAAGCTAGACATTTTAAATGAGAATAAGAAAGAAAAGTATGTCTTTGTGCCCCCTTTTCCCTGTTAATGCCCTATCGGCCCCCCTGGCTAAACTTTGCTAGATCCGCCCCTGCACAGTTACCAGCGTCAGCTACGTAGAAAAGGATCCTGGTGTAGAAAGTAATATTAAATACATTCTAACAACAGCTGATCAAGCTTAAACGTGCTGCTGTTGTTCAGCCGCTGGTTTCCTCTTTCTGGTGCAAAGTGGGCCAAAAACAAACAAGAGACACGGACTCGCGACAGAAAAGCCGATCAGCTGATCAGTTTCACGATTGAAGTAGCAGCCGGAGAGCGAGAGGCAGTCGCTTGTTAAGCTTAACGTGGGAATGCTTTACAAACATTCAGAGATGGACTTACACACTTGCTTTACTTCTCTCGGGGATAACTTTGTCGGAGATGAAATGCCGGGTTGCTAGCGAAGCTCCACATGCTATCCAGACCACCGACAGGCCCCGCATGCCACAGCCGCTCTATCACGTGATGCATACTGCTCCGACATGCTAATGTTCTGAGGTGAGTTACGGCGTGTTGCAAGTTTTGTGAGGTGCTTTCGTGATATTTAATGGATCGGATTACATTTTTTATTTTTCTCCGATATCCGATCCAGTAATTTAGGTCAGTATCGCACCCATACCGATACGTAATATCGGATCGGTCCATCTCTAAAAAAGACAGACAATACACAACTAAGAATAGCACCATATATACATGCATATATATCCATAAAGTCACTTATTAATAAATGGTTGAAAAGGGAAGAACATGTCCAAAAAGGGTGTAGCTGTTGCAGTATACAGTGTGTTAAGTGGATGAGTTGCACAGGCAGGAAAGATTTCCTGTGTCGTTCAGTGGTGCATCATGGGTAATCTCAGTCTCTCACTGAACGAGCTCCTGTGACTGACCAGCGTGTCATGGAGTGGGTGGGAGGTGTTATCCAACATTGTCTTTATCTTGGACAGCATCCACCTCTCCGACACCACCTTGAAGGAGTCCAGCTCCATCCCCACAACATTGCTGGCCTTACGGATCAGTTTATTAAGTCTGTTGGCATCTGCGACCCTCAGCCTGCTCCCCCAGCATGCAACAGCATAGAGGATCGCACTGGCCACAACAGACTCATAGAAAATCCTCAGCATTTTCTGGCAGATGTTGAAGGACCTCAGTCGCCTCAAAAAATAGAGACGACTCTGGCCCTTCCTGTAAAGTGCTGTGGTGTTTTTAGCCCAGTCCAGTTTATTATCTATGTGTACTCTGAGGTACAGCGGTTTGCAAAAGTATTCGGCCTCCTTGAACTTTCCCACATTTTGTCTCATTACAGCCACAAACATGAATCAATGTTATTGGAATTCCAGGTGAAAGATCAACACAAAGTGGTGCACACGTGAGAAGTGGAACAAAAGTCAGACTTGATTCCAAACATTTTTTACAAATAAATAACTGCAAAGTGTATGTACAGTCATCCACAATGTCAACACTGACCCCCTGGATTGAAACGGGGGTCAAGTGTTTCCTGGTCTTCCTGAAGTCCACGATCAGTTCCTTGGTCTTTGCCACGTTGAGCTGCAGATGATTCTGCTCACACCACGTGACAAAGGAGTCGACCACAGCCCGGTACTCTGTCTCATCATCCCTGCTGATGCATCCAACCACCGCAGAGTCATCAGAAAACTTCTGAAGATGGCAGGTCTCTGTGCAGTGGCTGAAGTCTGTGGTGTAGAGGGTGAAGAGGAAGGGGGAGAGGACAGTCCCCTGTGGTGCCCCTGTGTTGCTGATCACCTTGTCAGACACACACTGTGGGAGACGTACATATTGTGGTCTTCCTGTCAGGTAATCAACAATCCAGGACACCAGAGAAGCATCCACCTGCATCGCTGCTAACTTATCACCCAGGAGGGTCGGCCTGATGCTGTTGAAAGCACTGGAAAAGTCAAAAACATGACCCTCACAGTGCTCGCCGGCTGGTCCAGATGGGTGTAGACACGATTGAGCAGGTAGATGATGGCGTCCTCAGTTCCGAGACGAGGCTGATAAGCGAACTGAAGGGGATCCAGATGTGGTCTTACTATGGGTCGCAGCTGGTCCACGATGAGCCTTTCCAGGGTCTTCGTGATGTGGGACGTCAGTGCCACGGGCCTGTAATCCTGGGGGCCACTGGGACGTGGCGTCTTTGGTACAGGGACGAGGGACGATGTCTTCCACAGCACTGTGACCCTTAATATTTTTGTACTCCACCTCCTGTCTCCAGTCAAATATTTTGTATAAATTCTATTTGTTTATGCCACTGTGGAAGCCAGTTTTGAGACAATTTTACAAGAGGCTCACGAAGATACTCATCATAAATACAACCTTAATGATTACATGTAAAATATTCAGGCTGCTTATTGTCATCGTTATGATTAAAACTTTTTGTTTGGGGGCATTTTCCACTCTCCTGTTGTTTTTTCAAGTTGATGTCTATTTGTTATACCAGAAAGATTTCTCGGTGGGTCTTCTACTTGCAGATAACCTGGGCAAACGGTGAAGCTCTGTTGTTTGAAATTTCCCACACAGCAGTTTTATGTGAGAGATGTATTGTTATATTATTAATGAATAATTAATCTGTTGTCTCTTTGTTATGCACCTTTTACTGTTACTTGCTGCTGATTGCTATTACGGCAGGTTGTTCTTGATTTGTAATAATGTCTATAATAGTTTTCACACTATATCAATTTTCAAAACACAGAGTGACAAATTGCTTTCAATAAAAACACACATTTAAAAAGTATATATTTACCAGATATAAAAACTGATAGTTGAAAGTACAGTCTTTCGGGTCTTTTCCTAATGACATGCTGACATAATGTCACTGTGGCCACGGGCCGATAGCTAGATTGGACTCGATTGCAGATAACCACAACAGAGACGGCTCAACGTTTTGCAGTGTTTATTATTTAGTCAACAAGTGAATATGAGGCAGGGTGTCGCTAATGATGTAACCGTGTGACAGTGGAGGTGAACGGGGGTCTAGCAGGTTTCGACGGGAACGGAGCGGTTGCGTTGGTGACCGGCGTGAACCTCGCTTTGAGGGAGAGGCAGCGATAGTCCAGGGGAGTAGTGGAGAGGCTGGCAGACCTGAGTTCCGCTGTGTCCAAGGTGGTCAGTGAGGCTGGAGAGCAGGCAGGTGAGGGTCCTTGTATTATTCCTGAATATGAAGATGATCCACGGAGAGCTGAGGTTGAGGGTGATAGCAAAGAAGGTCCAGGGAATCTGAAGCGCATGAAACCAAAGTTAACAAGGAAAAAGTGGCACGAGCGTAAAAAGCCGTAGAGTCAATACCAACGAGAGGTCGTTGATGAACTGTAGGTGAAGGAGAGTCTGAGGGGTCCTTAAATCCTCAACCTGTTTGCCCCGAATCAGTCTCAGGTGTGCAGGACTGCAGCAGGGATGATGACTCCGCCCTGGGGTGGAGACCAAGGAACTCAGGTGCCTGATGGAATTTTCCAGTCGAGTCTCCAGATCCTGACACATACATGCAATTGTTGTTAACTATGGTCAAAAAAATATTTGCGCAGTATTTGAAAATGACATGAAAACTGATTTTCTGCAGTTGATTTAAACAAAACCACAAATCTGATGAGATTAATGTGGCTGCTTCACACTCGGCTGCGAACCGTTCCAGTGCGAGCTGGAGGCCCTCCCCCGATGAAGCCAACAGAACCACATCATCCGCAAAAATCAGAGATGAGATTCTGAGGCCACCAAAGCAAAAGCCCTCCGCCACTTGGCTGCGCCTACAAATCCTGTCCATAAAAATTATGAACAGAACCGGAGACAAAGGGCAGCCCTGGCGGAGCCCATCACCCACCGGGAACGAGTCTGACTTATTGCCGGCAATGCGAACCAAGCTCTTGCAACGGTTGTATAGGGATCGAATGGCCCGTAGCAATGGGCCAGATACCCCATACTCCCGCAACACCTCCCACAGGACACCCCGAGGGACACGGTCGAATGCCTTCTCCAAGTCCACAAAACACATGTAGACTGTTTGGGCAAACTCCCATGCACCCTCAAGTATCCTCGAGAGGATAAAGAGCTGGTCCAGTGTTCCGCGACCAGGACGAAAACCGCGTTGTTCTTCCTGTATCCGAGGTTCGACTAGCGGACGAACTCTCCTTTCCAGCACCCTGGCATAGACTTTCCCAGGGAGGCTGAGGAGTGTGATCCCCCTGTAGTTGGAACACACCCTCCGGTCCCCCTTCTTAAATATAAATATCAATGACAAAGTGAAGTGACCAGTGCAGATTAAACAGAGTACTTGTGAAGCTGCAGGGTAGCTTCTGAGTGCTGTGTTGTGTGTGTTTAAGTGTTGTGGTTGAGGTGTCGTATGGCTTGGTGGTAAAAACTAAGAACAGTGGTAAGGTGGTAAGAACTGAAAATAAAATAAACAAATAATAATAACAAAGTACAATCAAATGGACCAAGGCTGTGATGATCCACTTGCCAAAGTAAATCTGTTGGGCATCTTCCTTGGCCTTCAGACAGAAATTCTGATGGCTAAAGAACCAAACGGGATGGGCAAAAACAAAGAAGGATGTTTACATTGCTCATTAGTGATCAGTGTCATGTGACACTGCAACTGAGTGTCACATGACACTGTAAGGTTGCGAGGACAGAACTAATAAATTGTATGCAATGTCAGGCCAACTCTGTAGAAGAGCTCTGCCAACAGTGGGCAAACACAGATCCTGACCTGATGACTGCCAGTAGAAGGAACAGTAAAATCTTTTTGTGGGACTGGGATTTTTATCAACCACCAGGCTTTTGTGAGATATTTTAATGTTTTTTTCTCCTTTATGAATACAGCAATTATTGGGATTCTGTGCTACATTGACTTCAACAGATTTGTTTTACATGTCATAAATTTTCTGCAATGTCAAATGTATCTCAGTCTTACACTAACATGTCTTTTGAAGTGCAGTATCAGGACCTACTGAGGGTAATTATTGTTTCCACTCTGTCAACAGTTCCATCTTTTACTTTTCTCTTCCTTAATGGGACCATGTTGTTCACACTGAGGAGTAAGCCAGTGTTTCGTGACACTCCCCGTTACATTCTTCTGTATAACCTCCTTTTTGCAGACACTGTGCAGCTGGCACAGAGTCAAGTTCTTTTCCTGCTCTCTATTTTTAGAGTAAAATTGCCGTATCCTGTATGTGTATGTCTCAGCTTGTTGGCCAATCTCACCACTGGGATCTCCCCTCTCACCCTTTCGGTGATGCCTCTGGAGAGATATGTAGCTGTGTGCTACCCACTGAGGTATCCTACCATCATCACCATCAGAAACACAGGGGCTGCTATCGTTGTGATTTGGATTATCAGTTCACTAAATAATCTCACTCGAGTCATCTTTTTTTTCCCATTTGAAGTGTTGAAAAACCTGCAGATCAAAGACAGTTGTTCTAAAATAGCTCTGTTACTCGGGACAAGGTCTGATCAATATGACACTGCTTTCACATGTTTAGTGTTTGTATCAGCTGGTGTGGCAGTCGTTTTTTCTTATATCGGTGTGATATTAGCTGCCAGGTTGGCCTCTGCAAACAAAGCTTTAGCACGTAAAGCTCGAAACACTCTACTGCTGAATATGATGCAGCTGTGCCTGAGTCTCTCCTCTACTATTTATAACCCTTTGCTCGCTGCCCTTTCAAGAACCATAACAATGACAATATTTTTATGGGTTCAGAATGTATTTTATTTGTGCTTTATTATCTTACCCAGATGCCTGAGTTCTCTAGTCTATGGGCTAAGAGATCAGACCATCAGACCTGTCCTCATGTACCACCTATGCTGTCATCAGAAACGAAGTCAGTAACTTGCAATATTTCACCTGGAATCTGAAATGGTTTAATAAAAGTAAGCCTCAGATTATCTGCTGGGTTTCTGCAAGATGTATACTTCTCATATTAAACTGATCCAGACTTGTTTTCAAATATAAAATTTCAGCTTTTCGCCAAACTCTTCCTTGTTCTTGATCCTGCTGCTGATCGGAAAATTAAAGTCATTGCCGAAGTAAACTGTCACATACCTCGACTTTGACTCAGACCAATGACTAACCTTTTTTTTTCCAGAATTAGTGTTTCCATCATACCACCGGGCCTAATATAGACATTTGCTATATATAGACAGTTTTCACCTCCATAACACCATCATGCTTAACAAGCATGATTTAAACACTTGCCATTTTCATGAAGGACATCATCAGGTGTCACTCCTGTCATGAGTTGTGTCACTCTTTCCAACCAACGCAGAGCGATACTGAGGCTACAAATATATCTACACTCCACACTCCCAGTTCAACAGTCACTTATATTTTTCCACTCAGCTAATCATTCCCCTTGGCCAACCCGTACTCCAGAGATGTGAGATGCACATTCTGCCTAATCACATTTTCATATATAAAGCTGGAGGAGAAATCATAGAACCGTTAGAAACCAATTTGAATTTGTGTGTACACCTTCAAATTCAAGATATGAATCATATCTATATTTTATCATCTGAGAAGAAATCTCCTTCATCAAAGAAGTGAAAACACAAGGAAGAGAGGGTGCATGACTGGCACCTGGATAAAATCTCATCCTATACTGCATTACCTCAACCCTGATCTTCTGAAGTCATCGCATGACAAGGTTGAATTCAGAGGTCAAATCCAAGCTAACATTGTGCCAGCTAATGTTATGCACCCCCAAAAAATTCATTTAAAAAAAAAAAAATCACACTTTCCCTCTGTAAACAGATGGATTATGTTCTCACATCGAATGGGAGTCCATTCACCAAGTGTCTGTAGCGCCTCTACTCAGGACCAGTACACTCTCACTTCAAATAGAGACCCTAGACATCTTACTAGGTTCAGGAGGAGGTTTTGTTTTGGAGACTCACAAAAGGAGTTGGCTTGGAAGTGAATAACTGGGACCTTTATTGCCTCAGTAGCATTTATATACATATACAACACAATAACCCAAATGGCAAACTAATAGTGCATTTTAAAGGTGAATACATGTAAAACAAAACAAAATAAAGACATTTAAATGGAAGATTTATACTGAACAGTATCAGAGCTCTTGGGAATGAATGAAACAGATTAAAGTGTTCCTGTTGTGAAGTTTGAATTGTCCAGTCTGAATTGTCCTTTAAAGTCGTTGAAAACCCAAACAGGTGTACTGTAGGGGAATTGTCAGTGTGCAAACCCTATTATCTGGGTAGGAAAAGTAGTGCATAGGGCTTATCTGAAATCCAGGGTTGCTTGAATCAGTTTCTCAGGCAAATCCCACAATCCGATCGCATGGCTGGCCACACCATTTCACGATCATCCAGGATCTCATTTGGGCTGTTCTCGCCGTCAGTGGTTCTCCAGAATTCTTCTAGTATTCAAAAAAACCAATCTACACAAACAGTGCAGAACAATCAATTTCTTTTCCCATTTTGTGTTCTTAACATGAGCTCATTAACTTCTTTTCCAAATGTATTAATCACAAATGGCATTCCCTTTAGCTTTACCAAGTTACACGAGTTACAGTAACTTGTTTGTACCAGTATCATGTTCTTTGTTGTGATATTATTATATCACAACAAAGAACATCAGCAGCTTAAACAGTAATGTAAACAGTCATAGCAATGAAAGTGACATTCATCCTTAAGGCTTACAAGAAAATGTAACTTAATTCAGTGCAAATACTATTAAACTTGAAATATGCTCATATCTATTAAGACATAACCATTCTAATATAAACAGAGCTATTGCTTCTACTTGAATACCTCCCCGATCGGAATATGGCTTCAGTGGGGTGGGGTGGCTAACAGCTATTAGCAGCTAGCATTGCATCTAGCATCGGCATCGTTTAGCTCAAAGCATTCAACACTTATAACACACTGTAAAGAACAACAGGAGAAGTGAAACAACACGCCAGATTCTCATAGCTCCCGATTGGTTTTCACCACTGCAGACACTTGCTTGTCTAATTTGAGGGAACTATCCAGCACTACTCCAAGGTTTCTAACAGTAAAGGAAAGATGACTGGTATAGGATCCCAGGATACCCGATAGCTGTTCCACGGGGATGTGACTGTCAAAAATGCTAATTTCTGTTTTGTTTTCATTAAGGGTGAGAGAGTTGTGCAGTAGCAAGTCTTTAACATCACGCAGGTAGTTTAGCAATAGCAATAGAGGGGACTGGAGATCCAAATTCAGGGGTAAATAGATTTGGATATCATCTGCATAGCAATGGAAGGCAATATTATGTTTCCATGAAAATTTATCCAACAGCGAGGGAGGATAAGAAGGACAGACGCAACAACATTGTCATCCCCTATGTAGCCGGTGTATCAGAAAAACTCAGGAGAGTTTTCTCCAAGCATGACATCCCAGTGTATTTCAGACCCAGCAACACGCTCAGACAAAAACTGGTTCACCCGAAAGATAAAACGCCAAAACACAAACTTAACAATGTGGTGTATGCTGTACAGTGCAGCGAGGAATGCCCAGACCTCTACATTGGAGAGACCAAACAGCCACTTCACAAGCGCATGGCACAACACAGAAGAGCCACCTCCACAGGACAAGACTCAGCATCCATCTGCATCTTAAGGATAAAGGACACTCTTTCGAGGATGCCAACGTTCACATTTTGGACAGAGAGGACAGATGGTTTGAAAGAGGAGTGAAAGAAGCATCTATGTCCACTGTGAGCGACCATCTTTGAACAGAGGCGGGGGTTTACGACACCAACTCTCTGCCATCTATAATCCAGTTTTGAGATCCCTTCCCAGACGCCTTAACGCCCACTCACATCCTGGGCCATCTGACCTCAGGAATTCGCATGATAAGGTGGGGCCAGGTTTCACAATGAGCTCACCCGAAACTCTGGCTGATTGGGACCCACACCCAGTTTCACACCTTGGCTCAGGCGATTAGAGGATCATCAGGGGGTCCTTTGATCCCTCTGTGGGGGGTTACTCCCACTAGGTTTATATCTGGGACTCTCCACCATTTGACCTTAGAACTGAAGAAGCTTCTCGGATGAGAGGTGAAACGTCTTCAAGCAACTTAAAGAAGTCCAGACGCTTTTCTTTGCAAGCTCCTTTGACTTTAAACAATGTGGAATCAACTTAACAGGCTATTAATATATTACTACTATACTATAATCTTCACGTCATCATGTCCCTGGCGCGAGGAGGGGGGTTGTAAGGAAACTGGAAAAAAATAATGCAGACATGTGATAGTCACATGAAAAGGTGTGACTACAGAGCGTATATACACAATGTGTGGGTAAGAAAATCTTGCTGTCCAGTGCCGTTTAGCTGAAAGCAGCCACAGCCCTCTAACCTATTAATTTCCTGCAGAAGGAGGATGACCTGAAAAGAGCTCTGTGGATCTTTCTGTTTTAAATGTTGGAATACTTTTTTGTGTTTTATTTCCACTGAAGATGTTAAAAACTGAATTTCTTTATTGAAATGTTACTTGCAAATCTGTCTCTGACCAATGTTACTGCTAACCAGCAGTATCAAGGGGTTTTGGAAAGAGTTTTATTTTCCACTCTGACTACACTGCCATGTTGTTTATTTCTCTGCATTAATGGAATCATGCTTTTTACTTTAAGGAGCAAAGCTTTGTTCTGTGAGACGTCGCGATATATTCTCCTGTATAACCTTCTGTTTGCAGACACAGTACAGATGGCACTGAGTCAGTTATTGTATATTATTGCTGCTTGTAGGATAACACTAACATATCCTGTATGTGGTTTTCTCACCATGCTTGCCAATCTTACAACTGTGGTCTCTCCTGTCACGCTGGTGGTGATGTCTCTGGAGAGATATGTTGCTGTGTGCTACCCACTGAGGCATGCTAGCATCATCACTATCACCAACACAGGTGTGGCCATCATTGTGATCTGGGCCATCGGTTCACTAAATATCTTGACTCGAGTTCTTCTGCTGTTAGAGTTTCCTTTTGGAGCCCTTGATAGTCTGCAGATGAAAGACTTTTGCTCTGAAATAGCAATGTCTGGTGGGTCTATGTCTGATGATTACGACAAAGCCTTCACATGTGCTCTGTTTATTTCAGCAAGTGTGGCAATCACATGCTCTTATATCGGTGTTATAGTAGCAGCCAGGTCGGCCTCCACAGATAAAGCTTCAGCCCGTAAGGCTTGTAACACACTGCGGCTACATCTGGTGCAGCTGGGTCTCAGTCTTTCTTCAACCATTTGTAACCCACTACTCACAGCACTTGCAAGAGTTTTAACAAGGATAGTGTTTGTGCGCATCCAGAATGTTTTTTATGTTTGTATTTTCCTTTTCCCCAGATGTCTGAGTTCACTGATTTATGGTATCAGAGATCAAAGCATCAGACCTGTGCTCATATATTATCTTTGCTGTCGACTGAAATACTCAGTCATACAGCCAAGACTGAAGGCTGCGATCGAAGTAGAGTGTTAGTCAGAGTATACACCACGCTTACAAGCATACAAACCTCAAAGTACCGTACTGCAATTCTGGATAACTCCTTCTGTTTCTGACTTGACTTTTGAATTTTTATTTAAAACCATACCGTTGTCAAATGACACACGTGAGGAATTGTTTGCTGCAGTTTACTAAAGGAACATAATTCTTTATAATTCTCTCAAATGATTACATGCTTTGGTAAAACAGGAAAGAGCGTCACATTTGTGTAACCCCGTAATCTGTGTACAGCCACTCTATCTCAAGCACTGCTCAGGCAAAGAAATTGCAGCAATTTTTAATTAGATGTAATTGGCCTACATCTGTCCTACTTCTAAACCTGCAGTTTAGCCTTGGAATTACTGCAGGTGTCCTAGAGGGTTTTCTTTCAGTTCCAAGTTCTGCAAATAAATTCAGCACTTTGGAAAACTAAAGGTGCTTTGTGTTGGTAAAGTTGTTCTCTGTTATCAGTCTTAAATAATTTGGTGAATTTTCAATCAACAAAAAGTCTTAAATAGTTTGATCACAGACCTTTTGTATATAGTATGGTATTCACCCCATTACATAAATCGCCTTCAGGTGACTTTTGTGACTTTGTGATATATATATAGCTGTACTTTGCTTATTTACAGCTGCCAAAATGGCATAGATTATAGCGTCAACATGTGAGCATACCTTAAATAACCCAGCCTTACAGGTCTGCAGTTGAAAGCTTTTATTCAGGCAGCAGTGTGAGGTGAAGGATTCTCTGCAAGATACATGTAGATGTCACCAAACAGGGGCTGTGGGACAGTTGCAGAGCATGATGTCCCATCATCACACTGTAAACAAACATCCACCAGGCTTCTTTATTGGCAAAATTGATGATTCTCCTATCAGGGATCAGTAGAGTGTATTAACCTGTGGTATAAGCAGCATTCACTGAAATATTACTGTTTCAGATAAGAAATCTAGCACATAAAAGCCAGGGTGGGAGGGATCTCTGCTAGTGATTGTCAGGGTTCCTGGGTCGTTGACCCAGTGATTTCAGTTTGTTCATGTTCAGTTTAGTTCGCCACATTAATGTTCTCACTTCCTGTTTTTTCCGTGTCAGCTTGTCTCCCGTGTCATTAGTCAGATTATGTTCAGCCCTGTACTCACCTGTTTCCAATCATTGTCATCATTCAACCTGTGTATTTAAGTTCCTCGGTTTCACCAGTTCTCTGTCGTGTCATTGATGTTGATGTTCATGTCGTCCCTCCGTCTGTATGTTAGTCAGCCAGCCATTCTTCCAGTCTTTCAGCCAGCCAGCCAGTCACTCCATCGTTCCTGCTTTGTTCATTCACCCTCCAATAAATCTTCTTCATTTCTGCACCGTGAGTCCAGCGTTTGGGTCATCTCTTCCACACCTCCACACACAACCTCTGACAGAATGACACGACCCGTGCCAAGAAGACACGCTTTTGACCCAGCGGACTCGGACCTCTACGAGCGGCAGGACGCAGTGCTCTCCATTTGGGCGGAGAAGCTCAGGTGGAGACAGCGGCTCTTCTCAGAGAGGGAGCACGTCTTTGAGGGGACTCGTCTGGCTCTGGGCGGGCCTCGGAGACGCCGCGGTCCTCCACCTGCTGCCTCACCTGCATCGGAGCGTTCGCCGCGGAGAGTGGGCGTCGCAGGCCAAGCTTCGGCCGCTCGCTCTCCCGCTACTCCGCTCCTCGCTCGCCCGCCAGCCGTTTTACTCACCGGACCTTCAACCTCGCCATGGCACAGCGGCTCCGCCTACCACCTCGGCTCAATGGAGGCTCCCGTGCCAGAGGCTCGGCTGTGTACCCCGCCTGCTGCCTCTTCCCGGAGAAAGCGGCGCACACGCCGCCATAAAACGGACTACTTTCAGCCACTCCCGATGGTGAGCTCCAGTGTTTTTCGCACTCACCATCTGATTACTCACTTGAAACGCACCATAGACCCACTTCTGATTCATGGGGAGTCTCCCTCCTAGACGAGGACGTGGACTGGGAAGAGTTTTTCTGCTCTTCTCCAAAGACTGTAAATAGTGGTGGCAGAAAAACCCGAACATTCTCCAATAAACCTGCCAGTAACACACACACCGTCACTATTTCCACACCCATTATTCAGCCATTTCCCACCAGCATGGGGGCCCAGTCCACGCCCACACCAGTGCCAGCCCCCAGGAGGAGGGCAGCTGCGACCCGGTCTACCTCCACACCTGCTTCTGTTTCTCAGGTGGGGGTGACTGGTGTCCAGCCACCTTCCGTGCCCGTCGCAGCACCCAGGCTGAGGGCAGCCAGAACCCAGCCTGACCTCCCTAGAGACTTGGAAGAGCTAACCGGTTCACCTGCTACGTCACCACTTCATCCACCTCCTGACCCAGCCTTTCACGCCCTCGCACTATCCCTAGTTAGATTAGCTGAACTGTCCCCTGTCCAGGCACCAGCCTTACTAGCCCAAGCCGTAATTTTATCCCCGTCACTAGCTCAGTCTGTAGCTCAGCCATTCGCCACACCAACCTCAGCTCCGTCGTCAGCCTCGCCTACCTCTGTTCATCCCTTAGCATCTCCACTCCAGTCAGTTCCCTCACCTGCTGCTCAGCTTCCAGCCCCGTCAGTTCACTCACCTGTAGCTCAGTCTGCTCCTCTCCAGTCTCCTGTAGCTCAGTCCCCTGTCCAGTCAGTCCAGTCTGCTCCTGTCCCCCAGTCTCCTGTAGCTCAGTCCCCTGTCCAGTCTGCTCCTGTCCCCCAGTCTCCTGTAGCTCAGTCCCGTGTCCAGTCAGTCCAGTCTGCTCCTGTCCCCCAGTCTCCTGTAGCTCAGTCCCCTGTCCAGTCTGCTCCTGTCCCCCAGTCTCCTGTAGCTCAGTCCCCTGTCCAGTCAGTCCAGTCTGCTCCTGTCCCCCAGTCGCCCATCCTCCAGCCTGTCCAGTCTGTCGTTCACTCTTCTGTAGTCCAGTCGCCTCCTGTTTCCCAGTCGCCTGTCCACCATCCCGTTCAGTTCCCGGACCTGCAGCCACAGCACCCAGAGCCAGCTGTGAGCTCTCCCGCTCCTCAGCCAGGGGTTTCCGCACCCGCTTGCCCGGCCGCTCCTCAGCCAGGGGTTTCCGCACCCGCTGGCCCGGCCGCTCCTCAGCCAGGGGTTTCCGCACCCGCTGGCCCGGCCGCTCCTCAGCCAGAGGCTTCAACTTCGCCTGGTCAGGCCTCTGCCTCAGCTGCACCCACGCCCGGCCTCTGCCTCAGCTGCACCCACGCCCGGCCGGGCCTCTGCCTCAACTGCACCCACGCCCGGCCTGGCCTCTGCATCGCCTTCGACGTCGCCCGGTCTGGCGTCGGCCTCTGCTTCTGCTCCGCCTGGTCCGGCTCCAGCCTCAGAGTCTTCGTCCTCGTCTGGACCAGCCTCGACTTTGGCTTTTGTTTCACCTGCTGCAGCTCCAGCCTGTGCTTCGCCTGGTACGGCCCCGTCGTCGCCTGGCCCGGCCTCGTCTGGTCCTGTGCCCACCGGGCCGTGGCCAGCACGCCTAACACTGGAGAGCCGCCGCTGCCTTCCGCGCGGTCGGCCCCCTGAACTGCTCCGTCGTCTCCTTCGCCGCCGCCGCTGCCTTCCGCACGGCCGGCCCCCGGACCGCCTTTGCCTGAGTGGCCACCGTTGCCTTCCGCACGGCCGGCCCCCAGACCGCCTTTGCCTGAGTGGCCGCCGTTGCCTTCCGCACGGCCGGCCCCCGGACCGCCTTTGCCTGAGTGGCCGCCGTTGCCTTCCGCACGGCCGGCCTCCCGAACTGTGTCCACATCGCCACCGTTGCCTTCCGCACGGTTGGTCCGCCGGAACAGTCTCGCTCGTCACCGGACCGGCTCAGTGGTCGCTGCTGCCTTCCACGTGGCCGCCCACCTGAACTGTCTCGTCTCGGCCTCGGGCCACGTGGCCACCCACCCGAACTCACTCTGTGTGGACTCCGTCCCTCCGTCCTGGGCCCCCTCCGCCCGCCCTGTTCTGGTTCTTTTTCGTTTGGCCGTCGGGTGCCGGCCTTTGAAGGGGGGGGTACTGTCAGGGTTCCTGGGTCGTTGACCCAGTGATTTCAGTTTGTTCATGTTCAGTTTAGTTCGCCACATTAATGTTCTCACTTCCTGTTTTTTCCAGTGTCAGCTTGTCTCCCGTGTCATTAGTCAGATTATGTTCAGCCCTGTACTCACCTGTTTCCAATCATTGTCATCATTCAACCTGTGTATTTAAGTTCCTCGGTTTCACCAGTTCTCTGTCGTGTCATTGATGTTGATGTTCATGTCGTCCCTCCGTCTGTATGTTAGTCAGCCAGCCATTCTTCCAGTCTTTCAGCCAGCCAGCCAGTCACTCCATCGTTCCTGCTTTGTTCATTCACCCTCTGTTGCGGCTACTCCAACCAATGGCCGCGGCAGGCTAAACATGAGGACACCGATGACGCGCAACAATTAACGCACAGAACACTTCTGTATCATTTGCTTCTTTATTTCCACATGCAACTGTCCAAACTATAAATCAGCACATAGGATCAACCGTCAAACAAACGCACAGACTGCACAAGCAAATAACTGCAACTTACAAATAAATGCACCAGCTACTATGTCAAAACTCCAAACTGGTCTATGGCAGCAATTAGTGCATAAATATACAAACACCATCAAGTTACAGTCAAATATATCAAATCATTCAAATTGTGCTCAAGTTGCGGTATGTTGCGACATGTTGCGGTCAACAGAAAGTTTTGCCTCATGCTCACCCTACCTTCTGCTCATCACATCAGGTGCTGTGAACAAGTGAGTGCAACCACATTTACCTTATACCACACCCATGAGACACGCCCCACACCCATGCACCAATACAGTGAGTCCATTTAAACCAACCCACTTAGTCAGACGGAAACAACTCATATGGCTCCTACACCCCCACTGTGAACCTGAATTGAATATTCAGAAGACATTTGTTTAAATAGTTCTACAAATCTGAGCTGTTGGTGTGTCCTTGGATTGTGTGGTAATAATATTAGAGCCTCAATCTTTCTTACTGAATCTCTACTCTGAGTCATGTTACGTGAGATTAGTTCTATGTTTACCTGTCAGCCTGGACGAATGTGCTGTGTGAAGGAAATTAAATTAAATCAGATCTGAGCTATGTACATTTAAGGAACCTGTTCATATTTAATTGAAATATGAACCAGTGATTTTTTGATTGCTGATTCCAAGAGAGTCTTTGTGGAAATCCTGTTTGGCTTTTTGTTATTTTAATTCTCTTCTCTGTTTTCCAGAACAGTTCTCCACAGTTGCTGTCCACATGGATCAGTGGGACCAAGAAACACTGTGCTAATGTGTGACCCTGATAGAGTTGGATGTCTAGTGTGAAATACACTAGAGGCCATCCAAGAGAAATGGTCAGAAGCTGTCAGTATATGCCTGCTGAGTATGGATATGCTAAAGCTAAATCTTTGCTCCAAGAGAACTTTGGCAATTTGCTGAAAATTGCTGCTGCCTACATTGAAAGGGTCAGTAAATGGCCATCTATAAAATCTGATGATGTGAAGGCTTTGCAGGAATATGGGTTTTTATTAAGGCAATGTTGTAATGCAATGGGAGACGTTGAGTCCTTGCATGAGTTGGATGTCTCTGCTAATATGCAAGCAGTTATAAAAAAGTTGCCTTACAAGCTCAGGGATAAGTGGAGAAATGTTGCCTGCGATTTGCAGGAGAGATTTCAACGTAAAGTGTCTTTTTGCGATGTTGTTGAGTTTGTTGAAAGGCAAGTTAAGATTGCAAGTGATCCATTGTTTGGAGATATACAGGATCCTCCGACAGCCACCAGAAAAGATGCAAGGAATAGTAAGTCTCAGTTTTACCCTAAGGCTAAGCGGAGTAGTTTTGCTACTACAGTGGCCAAGGTGGAAGGGAAGATTGAGCCAGCATTGAGGCGAGAGAGTGGTTCAGTTGTGACCAAGGCCTGCTTGTTTTGTGGAGCAGGGCATATGTTGGAGTTGTGTCCTTCATTTGAAAGAAAGTTGCACTGTGACAGATTATCTTTTTTGAAAGAGAATGGTGTGTGTTTTGGTTGTCTGCGCATTGGGCACAGAAGCAGGGACTGTAGGAAACATCTCTTGTGTAAAGTTTGTAATCAGAAACACCCCACGCTCTTACATATCTACTCTAAGCAGAGGGAAAGTGTTGCAGTGCAAACTATAGGAGGGGGAGAACCACCAGATGAAGGTCCTTCATGTGCTGTGCAAAGCAGTGGTGTTACTGGGGCCGGTGAGCAAAATAGTGCTCTGTCCATAATACCAGTTAGAGTGAAGTCTAAGAAAGGTACTCAGTCACTGATAACCTATGCTTTTCTAGATCCTGGGAAGCGCTCATGAATAGACTGAATCTTTCAGGAAGGAAAACTGGCATTCTTTTGCGGACAATGGGTCAGGAGAAAATGGTCAGTAGCTACGTGGTTTCAGATTTGGAAGTAGCTGGTTTGGATTTAGATCACTACTGTGACTTGCCTGACTTATTTACTCAGAAAAGCATGCCTGTTCATCAACGTAATATTCCCCGACAAGAAGATCTCGATAAATGGCCACATTTGCGCCGTATTAACATACTGGAGATAAATTCTGAGGTAGACCTGTTGATCGGGACAATTGTGCCCAAGGTTTTAGAGCCATGGGAGGTTGTTAGAAGTCAGGATGGAGGTCCCTATGCAGTAAAAACTATGCTGGGTTGGACGGTGAGTGGTCCTCTCAGAGAGGATCGTAAGACTGACATTTTTGATGTGAGTGTCAATAGGATTTCCGTGGCAAGATTGGATGAACTGTGGGAACGTCAAATGAAGACTGACTTTCCAGAATGCATTCAGGATGAACAGTTTGCGTTGTCTAGAGAAGATCAGCAGTTTATGAAGTCAGTGATGGATTCTGTTAAGTTGGTTGATGGTCATTACACCATTGGTTTACCTTTTAGGTGCAATCAGGTAAACATGCCAAATAATAGGAAGGCTGTAGAACAACGAGCTATGAGCCTTAAACAGATGTTTGTCAAGGATGATTCCTGGTTGTCAGGGCCAAAGTTTCTTGCTGAACCAGAAATTAATTGGCCAGTGAACCTTGATTTTGGAAAGAGCTCCATAAATGATCCAGAGATTAAAACGACCGTTTTAGTCAATGCTGTTGGTACAAATGAATGCAAAGATGGGGCGATGAAGTTCATTACTTATTTTTCTTCGTGGACTCGTCTGAAGAGGATGGTTGCATGGATTCTTAGATTCAAAGATTTGTTGCAGGAAATTAGTAAAAGGAGGAAGCAGCTGGAAGAGAGCTTTGCGTCTAGCGTGACTCAAGAAAATCTTGAGGAAAAGCTTAAAAGAGAGTTGCAAACAGTCAAGGACCATGCTGCCAAAGGACTTCTTTCGGTAGAAGAGCTTAACAAGGCAGAGAATGCAGTTCTTTGCTTTTGTCAAAGGAGGAGATATTCAGATGAGATCAGTAGGTTGCAGAGGGGTGACAGGGTGAAGAAGAGTAGTGAGCTCTATAGGCTTAATCCTAAATTTGAGAATGGTGTGTTGAGAGTTGGAGGTAGGCTTAGTAGAGCAGCTATGCCTGAAGATGCAAGGCATCCCGCAATTATAGCCAGGGATCTGCATATTACTGACCTAATACTTCAACATGTACATCAGAAAATAGGGCATGGTGGACGTAACCACATGCTGTCCGAATTGCGGCAAAGGTATTGGGTTCCAGGTGCAAGTATTGCCATAAGGAGGATTTTGGCTAAATGCATAGTGTGTCGCAGACTTCATGCAGCATCAGGATATCAGATGATGGCAGACCTTTCACAAGATCGCATTTCACCCGATGAACCTCCATTTTCTCGGGTTGGAGTGGATTGTTTCGGACCTTTTCAAGTTAAGCGTGGAAGGTGTGAAGTAAAGAGGTATGGAATTATCTTTACATGCCTGGCTGTGAGAGCTGTGCATTTGGAGGTATTGTCATCTTTGAGCACAGATTCTTTTATTAATGCGCTTCGTCGATTTATATCAAGGCGAGGTCAGGTATTGGAGATACGATCGGATAATGGTACCAACTTTGTGGGTGGTGAACGCGAGTTGAGAGAGGCAGTGGAAGGATGGAATCAGGCACAGATTCAGGAGATGCTGCTGCAAAAGGGCATAAAATGGATTTTTAATCCTCCTGCTGGTTCCCATCATGACGGTGTTTGGGAACGTCTCATAAGGTCTGTCAGGAAGGTGTTAAATTCCATTTTGAAAGTGCAGAATTTGGACGAAGAAGGCCTTTGTACAGTTCTTTGTGAGGCAGAGGCTATTATGAACAGTAGACCAATAACTAAAGCCTCTACTGATCCTAATGATTTGGAGGCCTTGACTCCTAACCATCTGTTGTTGCTTAAGACCAAGCCATTGATACCACCAGGAGTGTTTCAGAAGGGGGACGTGTATGGACGACGTCGATGGAGGCAAGTACAGTACATGTCTGACCTGTTCTGGAAGCGCTGGGTCAAGGAGTACCTGCCCCAGCGTCAAGAGCGTCAGAGAATCGGACGGAACTTCATTCCTGGGGATGTGGTTATCGTTGTCGATGATTCTGCGCCTCGTAACTCTTGGGTGACTGGAAGGATTGTGGAAGCAATTTCTGACAGTAAAGGACTTGTACGTCGGGTTTGTGTTAAAACAAAGACTGGTTGTTTGGACAGGCCGATCACTAAAGTGTGTCTTCTACAGGAAGCAGAAGAGTCATGAAAATTGACTTTTTTCAAATATCTATTTGCATTAATGTATATTTTTCACTTCCGGCACCCCCCGTGTGCGGCAGCCTGTTACAGCAGCTCTGCTCATTCTGAGTTTCTTTCTTTCTTATCTTTTTTCTCGTAATTTTTTATAACTAACGTATTAGTAATTAGACTCTGCAACCATGTTCTACCGTTTTGTGCTAGTCCTGGTCGTTTTTCTCAGTTTATTTCTACTTTTTTCACCCGTGTCTGGGGACCCAGAGCAGAGATCCTTTGTTTACAGTAAGGATCAGCTGTTAGCACTGCGTCCTGCAGCGGTACTGCCGGCGGACAGACCCGACATTCCCAGCGAGCTGAGGAGGAAAAGACGGGGGTGTCGTGCTGGGAAGGAGCGCCGTCGCCCGAGAAGGAGACGTTATCGACCATCTCTTCCTTCTGTAATTATTGGAAACGTAAGATCTTTGCCCAATAAGATGGATGAGCTCACGTCGCTAACCTGGTCACAGAGGGAGTACCGGCAATGTAGCATCATGATGCTAACGGAGTCGTGGCTAACATCGCTAACTCCGGACACAAGCGTGACACTACCGGGATTCCAGCTGCTGCGAGCGGACAGGACGAGAGAGAGCGGTAAGAGGAAAGGAGGGGGACTGGCAGTTTTTGTGAACGACAGATGGTGTAACCCTGGGCACATCACTGTAAAAGAGCAACTCTGCAGCAGAGACATTGAGCTGTTAGCCGTTAGCATGCGTCCGTACTACCTGCCCCGGGAGTTCTCGCATGTTATCGCGATAACAGCGTATGTCCCCCCCTCGGCCAACGCGGATGCAGCCTGTGACTCTCTCCACTCTGTGGTCAGCAGACTGCAAACACAATCACCGAGAGCCCTTCTCATAATATCAGGGGACTTCAATCATGCCTCACTGGACTCCACACTGCCCACCTTCACCCAGTATGTGACCTGCTCAACCAGAGACAATAAAACACTGGACTTACTGTATGCCAATGCAGAAGAGGCATACAGTTCATCACCTCTCCCTCCCCTGGGCAGATCTGATCACAACCTGGTGCACCTTGTCCCTGTGTATGAGCCCTTAGTGCGCAGGGAGCCACCAGCCACCCGCACAGTGCAGAGATGGTCGGAGGAGAGCGAGGAGGCTCTTAAGGACTGTTTTGAGTCGACTGTGTGGGAGGTGATTTGTGATGACCACGGAGAGGACATCGACAGCCTTACTACATGCATTACTGACTATATAAACTTCTGTGTGGATAACACCGTACCTACCAGGACTGTACGGTGTTTCTCCAACAACAAACCTTGGATTACCCCAGAAATTAAAACCGTCCTCAAGCAGAAGAGGAGGGCCTTCAAATCCAGAGACAAAGAGGAGTTGAAAAGGGTGCAGAGAGAGCTGAGGGGACTGATAAGGAATGGGAAGGAGAGCTACAGGCAGAAGATGGAGAACCAGCTTCAGCAAAACAACGTTGGTGAAGTCTGGAGAGGCCTCAGAACCATCTCGGGCCACAAACAGCAGAACTCTCTGCCTGGGAGGGATGTGAGGTGGGCAAATGAACTGAATCATTTCTTCAACAGATTTGATTCAGCCATGAGGCAGTCTGCAACATCGGCTGCAGACTCACCCACCCCCACTGCTGCTGTTCCACCTCAGACACTTCACACCTCCTCTATTCAACCTGCTCACTCCCCCCCACCCCCAACTGCAGCATCCAATACACACTCAACACAAGGCTCCAGCCTGTCTCTCTCAACCACCCAGGTTAGGAGGGAACTGAGGAGGATTAATGGCAAGAAGGCAGCGGGTCCAGATGGCATCAGCTCGAGGGTCGTCAGGTCCTGCGCGGACCAACTGTGTGGGGTGATGGAGCACCTCTTCAACCTGAGCCTGAGGTTGGGAAGAGTCCCACAGCTCTGGAAAACCTCCTGTGTTGTACCAGTGCCAAAGACTTCACGCCCCAAGGACCTCAACAGCTACAGGCCGGTGGCTCTGACATCCCACCTGATGAAGACCCTGGAGCGGTTGGTCCTGGCTCAGCTTCGGCGCCTAATAAGCTCATCACTGGACCCACTTCAGTTTGCCTACCAGCCTGGCATTGGAGCGGATGATGCCGTCATTCACCTCCTACATCGTTCCCTCGCTCACCTGGAGACCGCTGGAAGCACTGTGAGAATCATGTTCTTTGATTTCTCCAGTGCCTTCAACACCATTCTTCCCTCGGTTCTTAAGGACAAGCTGGTGAACTCTGGAGTGGACCATCACCTCACTACCTGGATCCTGGACTACCTCACCGACCGACCACAGTATGTGAGGACTCAGGGCTGTGTGTCGGACAGGGTCGTCTGCAGTACGGGGGCCCCACAGGGAACGGTTCTGGCTCCGTTCCTCTTCACCATCTACACTGCAGACTTCTCCCACAATTCCACCCAGTGCTTCCTGCAGAAGTTCTCTGATGACTCTGCAATAGTTGGCCTCATCACTGATGGGGACAACAAGGAGTACAGAGGACTGACTCAAGACTTTGTGGACTGGTGCCAGCTGAACTACCTCCAGATCAACGCCAGTAAAACCAAGGAACTGGTGGTAGACTTCCGCAGGCACAAGCATTCTCCACTGCAACCACTGAACATCCAAGGTATGGACATTGAGGCTGTGGACAGCTACAGGTACCTTGGTGTTCATCTGAACAATAGACTGGACTGGACTCATAACTCAGACGCCCTCTACAGGAAAGGGCAGAGCAGGCTGTACCTGCTGCGGAGACTCAGATCGTTTGGAGTGGAGGGCCCACTCCTGAAGACCTTCTATGACTCTGTTGTGGCTTCTGCTATCTTTTATGGTGTGGTCTGCTGGGGCGGCAGCATCTCTGCTGGGGACAGGAAGAGACTGAACAGGGTGATCCGAAGGGCCAGCTCTGTTCTAGGATGCCCTCTGGACCCAGTGGAGGTGGTGAGTGACAGGAGAACGGCGGCTAAGCTGTCATCCCTGTTGGACAACATCTCCCACCCCATGCAGCAGACTGTGACAGCACTGAGCAGCTCCTTCAGTGGGAGACTGCGGCACCCACGGTGTGGGACGGAGAGATTTCGCAGGTCTTTCCTCCCCACTGCTGTCAGACTCCATAATAAAGACTTTAACTGATCAAGCACACACATCCATACATGTGCAATAACACTAAGTGCAATAATCTTTTCTGGCATCGTTGTATTTTTACTCAGTTGTATATAGTATTTGTATTTGTATTCTATTTTTATCTTATTGTATATTTATTTTATTCTACTGTATATAGTATTTTATTTTATTCTATTCTGTACAGCTGTGTACTGTATTTATTCTTATTGTATCCTAATTTTTGCCTCATAACTTTTGCACTGTCCACTTCCTGCTGTGACAAAACAAATTTCCCACGTGTGGGACTAATAAAGGTTATCTTATCTTATTTATTTATTTGGAATTGAAATTGTATCTTTGAATGTTTGATAAAGGATTGATCATGTTTATCAGTATGTCTCCTACATGGTAAGTATGATGTAATTATTGCTCTAAAATAATTAGGGGCCGGTATGTAGGAGCCATATGAGTTGTTTCCGTCTGACTAAGTGGGTTGGTTTAAATGGACTCACTGTATTGGTGCATGGGTGTGGGGCGTGTCTCATGGGTGTGGTATAAGGTAAATGTGGTTGCACTCGCTTGTTCACAGCACCTGATGTGATGAGCAGAAGGTAGGGTGAGCACGAGGCAAAACTTTCTGTTGACCGCAACATACCGCAACTTGAGCACAATTTGAATGATTTGATATATTTGACTGTAACTTGATGGTGTTTGTATATTTATGCACTAATTGCTGCCATAGACCAGTTTGGAGTTTTGACATAGTAGCTGGTGCATTTATTTGTAAGTTGCAGTTATTTGCTTGTGCAGTCTGTGCGTTTGTTTGACGGTTGATCCCATGTGCTGATTTATAGTTTGGACAGTTGCATGTGGAAATAAAGAAGCAAATGATACAGAAGTGTTCTGTGCGTGTCACGGTCTGGCTGGCAGACCGTGGGGATGTGAGAAATGAGGACCCAAAATGCAGGACTTGACGCTGAAGGCAGTGCGTTTATTTACAGTGGTGAAAATCCAAACAACAATAAATCCCCCGTGCGATCCCGACTCCCGTTCCGTGTCTTCTCCCTTATCCCGTGCTCTGTCTCCGTTCCCTGTGTACTGTCCGTGTGCTGCCTCCTGGTCGCCACAATTCCTCCTGAGGAAACACGCATACAAAAGGCAGCCGTGAGTACAAAACCTAACAGCAGACTTGCACTAACCTTGCACAATAAACTAAGACTGACGGGAAGTCACTCAACGATCCAGCGTCGAGGAGCTCTCAGCCACACTGTTTTGAAGCTCCTCTGACGAGGCTTGATCGGCGCCAGGTGTGTGTGGATTCCTGGGTGGGACCGGTCAGCTGGCAGGGCCACACCCACCAGGCTTAAAAGTGCCTGCCACGACCGCACCCTCACACACACATGCACATACCCATAAACACCTGACAGTACACCAACACGGACAACAGGACAGCAGACACAACCATAATAACAATAACCACAATAATAATAAAAATAATAATTACAATAGTAGTCCACACTGCTCACGGACCCCGAATCCCTGGAACTGGGTCCGTGACAGTACCCCCCCCTTTAAGGGTCGACTCCCGACGACCCCAAAACAAAAACAAGAAACAGGAAAACCAACCCAGGGCGGGCGGCGGGGGGAAGCAGGACGGAGGGCCGGAGCCAAGCCCAAAACGATCGAACCGTCAATCTCAAAAGTCCCAAAGGCTCAACCGCGACTCCAGCGGAGGCATCTAAATAGTTCAATAACCCCCCCCCCCCCCCCCCCCCCCCCGTCACCGTGGCGGAAGCTGAACAGTGCAGGCGGCCAGTAACTACAACACCAGAGTTCAGGTGGCCTACCTCGGGTCCCGTAGCAGCAGAAAACATCAGGCGGCCTGCCACGGGTGCTATGGTGGTGGCGCTGCAGCTCCGGCGGCCTGCCACGGGTCCGGTGGCGGCAGTGTGACAGCTCCGGCGGCCTGCCACGGGTCCGGTGGCGGCGGCGTTGCTGCTCCCGCCTCAGCACAACGCACGATACCCGATGTACCGGCCGGGCTGCAGGACGTGGCGGCCGGGCTGCAGGACGTGGCGGCCGGGCTGCAGGACGTGGCGGCCCCTCCGGCACGCCGACCTCAAGCTCTGGCTCAGCGGATCCCTCCGGACCTCCGAGCTTCTCCAGGGGCAGCGCGGGCTCACCAGGCCCGCTGAGCTCCTCTGCTGGCAACGCCGGTCCCTCCGGCTCGTTGAGGTTCGCCAGCAGTGGTGCGGGCTCTTCAGTGGGTGGCTCGCTGAGCTGCTCCGGCATGCTGAGCTGCTCCGGTATGCTGAGCTCCTCCGGCTCGCTGAGCTCCCGCTCGGGCATGCTGAGCTCCTCCGGCTCGCTGAGCTCCTGCTCCGTCATGCTGAGCTCCTCCGGCTCGCTGAGCTCCACAGCTGGCGACGCGGGCTCCTTCCGCTCGCTGAGCTCCCGCTCGGGCATACTGAGCTCCACAGCTGGCGACACGGGCTCCTTCCGCTCGCTGAGCTCCTGCTCGGGCATGCTGAGCTCCACAGCTGGCGACGCGGGCTCCTCCCTCTCGCTGAGCTCCTGCTCGGGCATACTGAGCTCCACAGCTGGCGACACGGGCTCCTTCCGCTCGCTGAGCTCCTGCTCGGGCATGCTGAGCTCCACAGCTGGCGACGCGGGCTCCTCCCTCTCGCTGAGCTCCTGCTCGGGCATGCTGAGCTCCACAGCTGGCGACGCGGGCTCCTTCCGCTCGCTGAGCTTCTGCTCGGGCATGCTGAGCTCCACAGCTGGCGACGCGGGCTCCTCCCTCTCGCTGAGCTCCTGCTCGGGCATGCTGAGCTCCACAGCTGGCGACGCGGGCTCCTCCCGCTCGCTGAGCCCCTGCCCGGGCTTGCAGAGCTCCCACTCGCCGAGCCGCTGCTGCTGGACAAAGTCTGTGGTTTCCCGAGCTTGCACCACCCCCCGGGCTTCATGCAGGGTGCGAAGGAAGGCGGAAACTCCCTTAAGCTGGCTGGGGTAGGGACTTCCCTCCAGTATTGCCTCGATGGCATTTAACCCCACCACTCTTGCCCTTGTGTTGGTGGTGTGAGTTACCCAGTCCATCAGGCATTGGACGCGTGTGAGGTCGCCCCCTCCGGACAAGGCTGCTGGAGTGGGTAGTGGAATGGAGGCTGCCGCTGGTGGAGAAGATGGCTGAGGGGTGACTGCATGCGGATGAGATGACGACGGTGTTACAGCTGCAGATGGTGAAGCAGCGGGTGGTGTAGATGGTGAACGGGATGAAACGGTAGGCGGTGAGGTAGATGTCGCGGGGAATGATTCAGCAGGTGACGGCCGAATTACTAGCTGGGTGATTGGCTGTGGTACGGCGACCAGCTGGGCCGCTGGCTGCGCTTTGGCTACCGGCTGGGCAGCTGGCCGTATAAACATAGCCCCAGAGTAAACGGTTGAGGTGAGTGACGAAGAATTGTCCATATGACTCACCACAGCCGGCTGTTGGAAAGTTTTAGAGTCTGGCTGCGGTGAGGAACGCCGGCGGCGCAAGCGTCGCTTCTTTAACGATGCCGGGGCCAGCGTGTCAGGCTGCGGGTCCACCAGCTGGTCGGGCAGAAAAGCAGCCTGAGTAGGAGAGTGGAGGTGGAGCGTGTCAGCTAGGAAGTCCACGACGATCGGGCAGAGCGTATCCCATACCCAAGGGAAACAAGACAGCGTCTCTTTCAGTCGCTTCTCCACAGCGCGACGTAAACTCCCCTCGTGCGCTTCCAGCCACAGGTCACACAGACGATGAACTTTGTCTGTCACCTTTCTCCTAAAACTCTCCGTTGAGTCCGCTGGGTCCATGAAGGCTGGATCGTTCTGTCACGGTCTGGCTGGCAGACCGTGGGGATGTGAGAAATGAGGACCCAAAATGCAGGACTTGACGCTGAAGGCAGTGCGTTTATTTACAGTGGTGAAAATCCAAACAACAATAAATCCCCCGTGCGATCCCGACTCCCGTTCCGTGTCTTCTCCCTTATCCCGTGCTCTGTCTCCGTTCCCTGTGTACTGTCCGTGTGCTGCCTCCTGGTCGCCACAATTCCTCCTGAGGAAACACGCATACAAAAGGCAGCCGTGAGTACAAAACCTAACAGCAGACTTGCACTAACCTTGCACAATAAACTAAGACTGACGGGAAGTCACTCAACGATCCAGCGTCGAGGAGCTCTCAGCCACACTGTTCTGAAGCTCCTCTGACGAGGCTTGATCGGCGCCAGGTGTGTGTGGATTCCTGGGTGGGACCGGTCAGCTGGCAGGGCCACACCCACCAGGCCTAAAAGTGCCTGCCACGACCGCACCCTCACACACACATGCACATACCCATAAACACCTGACAGTACACCAACACGGACAACAGGACAGCAGACACAACCATAATAACAATAACCACAATAATAATAAAAATAATAATTACAATAGTAGTCCACACTGCTCACGGACCCCGAATCCCTGGAACTGGGTCCGTGACAGTGCGTTAATTGTTGCACGTCATCGGTGTCCTCATGTTTAGCCTGCCGCGGCCATTGGTTGGAGTAGCCGCAACAGGGGTGGTGTGAGGTGTCGTGGAATTTTTTTAATAAAGTCTGCAACACAGAAAGAGCTGTGATCAAGCTTTTTATTACTGCGCCAACACACATCAAACATCACAGTTCAGTCATGTCAGCGCTGCCACAGAAGTGGTGCTGCTGCTGCTTTATGCATTCCAAGGAAGAGGGAGGAAGTTACAAACTGATCCTACCACACTTCATGTGTCTCGCTATGAAACCTAACGGATCAATGGTTAAGCTGTTTTGTGCCCTTTGGCCTTATCAGCACCTGTAAAGGGAATTGTTTTCTCAAACTGCTGACGCTGAAGTAAGTTCATCTAGTTTTAGAAACTTTCACTGAACAGTAACAGTGTCACAACTAAGCATATGCATAAGCACTTACATACTTTAAATGAGAATAACAGAAAATTTCTATTACAGAGGCTGGAACCTGTCCCAGTAGTAGGTAGAGCACACCTGGACAGGTCACCAGTCTGTCAGAGGACTAACACAGAGACAGACATCAGAGTAACAAATCTATTTAAAATTAATGTAAGTTTGCTGCAGCTGTATGTATGAACATGTGTTTCTGTGCTCACAGTCCACCTCTCAGGAACCTGCAGTTCACTTTTAGTCTACTTTAAACAGACCTCACAACAGGCTGATGTGGCTGGATCAGTAGTCTGATTTAAGTACGATACCTTTGGCCAGGGATTAATCTGGTGCATCGCTTCACTGCAGTCTTACGTATTTTCCCCACACCTGAATAAAAAATACTGATATATACAAATAACAGCTTCAGCTGATGCAGCCTGACTCAATCCTAAATGTTCAGCACACAGAGACACAGAGGTGCCGTTTAAAGTTTAGTGATAACCTGAGTCACTGATCATTTGCAGTATTACAGAGTCTGGCAGTCTTTGCATGATGTCCACGTCACTGTAAGTTTCTAGCTGACTCTCAGGTGTGACAGGTGTGCCAGCAGGAAAGAGTAATAATAACCTGCATCCTGAGGTTTGTCATGCAGGATTAAAGGAGCCAGGCTTTGTTCACACAGCTAGGATTGTATTTTACACTGACCCTGGGTCAGTATAAGTATCATACAGTTTAAACGAAGCACTGAAACTTGCACATATTTATTACAGATGCACTGAAGCTAATCGAGATATTTGCTGTCAGTCTGTGGCTGCCATTAAACACTTTATTAACCAGTAACTTCATCAGTCATGACAGAAGCTAATATTTCTGTGCTAACATCGTTTAAACAGTAACAGCTTTACTCCAATATAAGCTAACGTTTACACCGTAAGCTAGCACCATAAAGACGGTAAAACACGTAATAATATCTACAAATGCATCTTAAAGTTGTTATATTAGCACTCGGTGTATTACTAACATAACCACATTAACATTACTGACACTCGCTGACTTTTAATAGTCATTCTATAAATGCTGTCCGTTTAAATGGTCTTACCTGTACCCACTGCATATACACCGGATTCCAGCCAGAGTGGATTCTGGAGTCTTCCACGCTCTTGTTAGTGATCCTCCATCTGGATGGATGAGAACAACCATATCTATGGGACTGATTTGTGCTAATAACGCCCATTGTATGGACTGATAACAGCCGAAGCGGGTGAATAAAGTCACCCAGTAGCTAGCTGTGCCATTACCCAGCATACATCACTCCCTCCATAAATGCAATAAACGATACAAAAGTAACAGCCTATAATTAATTTCTCTGCTGTTTCTCAGGTAGTTGTTTACATTATATAATTTACTGTGTTCAGAATACGTCAATACAATGTGATTTTCGGAAATATATAAATACTATAAATATATAAATATACGGACAACAGGCTCTTCAATCTATTGTCGTCAATAAGCAACGTTTAGGGAGCTCTACAGTATTCAATGAGAGGACCCTGCACGGCACTTCTCGACGCGAGGGGGGTACCCTGCGCGTCGAGAAGTGACGCGGAGGGAGCCTGACCATGCGTCACACGTCACACGAGATGGGAGTGAGAACGTGTTGGTGTGGCACTGAGAGGCCATGTTCACATGTGGAGAGACTGTGTGAACCAATCAGTCAGTGTGATAAATTCGATTACATCATCTGTTACTGGCCTGCTAACCATGCTGACAAATAACTGTGTCACATGACTCTGTGTTGTAAAGGAAATGATATATATGACATTCAAATGCAGGCAAAGCTGGCAGACCAGCCCTCCATAGGACCAAGCACAGACTAAAGCCTGATAATTACCTGCACAGGTAAACAACTGGAGTTTTAAACCAGAATTTATAAGAATAGAAACTTATTGCATTCTTCTTGTCTAATGATATCAATGTTTCTTTTGATATGTCTGATATATCTCAGACCAACATCTCTGTTGGACTGCATGACCTAGAAAGAGGTTTGCTCTCCTCCCTGACTACATTACCATGCTGTGTTTTCTTCTGCATTAATGTGATCATGTTGTTCACCTTGAGGAGTAAATCAGTGTTTCGTGAAACCTGCCGTTACATTCTCCTGTATAACCTCGTTCTTGCAGACACGCTACAGATGGCAGTGAGCCAGATACTATACATGATGTCTATTTGTAGAATAACGTTACCTTATCCTGTCTGTGGTATTCTTGTCATGTTTGCTAATCTCACCAATGAAATCTCTCCTCTCACTCTGGTGCTGATGTCTCTGGAGCGATATGTAGCTGTGTGTTACCCACTCAGGCACGCTACTATCATCACCATCAGAAACACAGAGGTGTCCATTATTACGATTTGGATCTTTTGTTCACTGAATATTCTCATTCGAGTTCTGCTGCTGTTAGAATTTCCATTTGAAGAGCTGCAGCGTCTGCAGTTGAAAAGATATGTTTGTAATACATTTCTCATGTTTCTCACACCTGTATCTCATGAGTATGACAAAGCTTACACTTGCTTTCTGTTTGTGTCAGCTTTTGTTGGAGTCACTTGCTCCTATGTAGGTGTTATGTTGGCAGCTAGATCGGCCTCCACAGACAAAGCTTCAGCCGGGAAGGCTCGTAACACCCTGCTGCTACATCTGGTGCAGCTCGGCTTCAGCCTCTCTTCAACTGTGAACAATGCATTACTTTTACTCACCTCAAAAACAGTTTCAAATAGAGTGTCTCTGCTCATACAGAATGCTCTTTACGTCCTTCTTTTTATTCTCCCCAGATGTCTGAGTGCACTTATTTATGGTCTCAGAGACCAGACCATCAGACCCATCCTTGTTTATAATCTATGTTGTCAACTGAAACTTTTAGCTGTCACGGCGGGGGCTAAGATTTACCCTTAGAGTACATTTGGAAAGAAGCAATGAATGTTTCTGTCACACTGTCTACTAAGTGACTATCCTAAATTAACTAGAAGCTTCTCCTCCTGTTTTTTTCCTTTTAAGAATAACATGTTGTTTTTTACAGTCGTTTTTTAGAATCCAGCGACACAAGCCTGTCCTTGTTATAATTTTCATAATCCTCCATTAGTTGCAGTCAGAATGGATGGCTGGTGATCTATCTATTTCTTTCCACTTATCCAGCTCAGGGTTCAGGGGCCTGTAACCTTTCCCAGCTTTGGTGCGATATGAGGCAGAGTACACCCTCAACAGATCATCAGTCTATCGCAGGACGAACAGAAACCTAATATGTATGTCTTTGGACTGTGGGAAGTGGGATTCAAACCGGGATCTTCTTGCTCTGAGGAAGCAGTGCTAACCCTGTCAGTCACAATAATTTGAAAAGTTATATAATTTACATTCACTGAGGAGGCTGTTTGGTTACAGTGAAGGCAGGATTTGTTTTGCTTTATTTCTGTTTAATCAAATTAAATTTTTAGAACAGGTCTGTGTAAGTGTGACGTCGTGGTTTCATGGTTGTTACTAACTCTCTTATTTACAGTTCTGCAGCTCTTACTGATTAAATATGTTGCTATCAAACAATATTCTGAGGCTCACAACTGTAATAACACAACACAGCTTGTATAAAATATATTATAATCCATGATAAAAAAAACTATCAAAGTAAAGTAAAAATACTAGTCTCCATCCATTAATCTTCTTCTGCATATCCTGATTAATCAACCAAAGACCCAAGAAGACTTTGCCTCCACCCCATCTGTAAAACTCAGAAACAGTCTTATTTGTTATCATCTATCGTCCACCCGGGCCTCACACAGAGTTTTTGTCTTAGTTAGACCCTACAATAATACATACAGAGAAAAACCCAACAATCATATGACCCCCTATGAGCAGCACTTTGGCGACAGTGGGAAGGAAAAACTCCCTTTAAACAGGAAGAAACCTCCAGCAGAACCAGACTCAGGGAGGGGCGGGGCCATCTGCTGTGATTGGTTGGGGTGAGAGAAGGAAGACAGGATAAAGACATGCTGTGGAAGAGAGACAGAGGTTAATAACAGATATGATTCAGTGCAGAGAGGTCTGTTAATACATAGTGAGTGAGAAAGGTGACTGGAAAGGAAACACCCAGTGCATCATGGGAATCCCCGGCAGCCTACGTCTATTGCAGCATAACTAAGGGAGGATTCAGGGTCACCTGGTCCAGCCCTAACTATATGCTTTAGCACAAAGGAAAGTTTGAAGCCTAATCTTGAAAGTAGAGATAGTGTCTGTCTCCTGAATCCAAACTGGAAGCTGGTTCCACAGAAGAGGGGCCTGAAAACTGAAGGCTCTGCCTCCCATTCTACTTTTAAATACTCTAGGAACAACAAGTAGGCCTGCAGAGCGAGAGCGAAGTGCTCTAATAGGGTGATATGGTACTACAAGGTCATTAAGATAAGATGGAGCCTAAGGGTACCTCTTTCACCATCTTACAATGCTGTGATTGCAGCTATTCCCCAACCCTCTGTGAATGGTACTCGTGGCCACTGATCAGTGGTTGTTGATCAATAGGCACAAGAGTTTGCATATTAATGATCAAGGATCTGACCTCCCAGCCCATTGTTCCTTCAGTGGTGCGAGTTTCAGTAATTATGTAAATGTAATGCTTATAAGACTGGGGAAACCTGCAGTCAGCTGAGACTGAAGAAGTCACTTGGATGAATGACGGAAAGTTTCTCCCACTGAAAACAACCAGATGAACAGAATCAACTTTTGTGAATGAAGCTGATACTTTAGTTTAGTACATACAAATACACATACATTAAAAAGTATAGTGAACATTTACCCAACATTTTGGGTCCTATGGGCCCATCAGTACAGGTGGGAATATGACAGGTGGTGCTATGTGAACTGGAAAATCAGCTCTGACCGCCACTCCTCTGATGGAGAGGAAGCTTGGGCAACACTTGGACTAGGGCATAATTAACTGGAATTTTAATTTAATTTATTTGAAAGAACAATTTAGTTTAGCCCTAAAATAAGAGGGCAACATGTCAGGTTGCTATAGAAAACAAAGAAACAATGTAAGTAATTTTAACTACTATGCAATTTCATGATAAATTTGCAGAAAAATGAACAAGATTTCACCATATTACAGTGTAAATACAATTCGGGGTTCAGCATTCTAACGGGCCACAGCCTATGCAGTGTGTATCAGAATGTGCAGTACCGTTATTAAAGCCTCATCCCTTCAGTATCCCAGGTGTCTCTGCTAATTTCTGTCTGCCTCATGTTGGGATTTAAATATATGATCTGAATGCTTATTTGCTGATTAGATTGTTCTAGGAGAGGCCCAACTCTGAGTACAGTCTGTGCCAAAAAGTACTGACAGGAAACTACATGCTTTTGCAGAGAAAATAGGACCTGCAGCCAGAAAGTGAAACTAGATGAAAGTGACCCGGATTCTTTTGCGGCTGAGGGGTCTAATTCGGAGCTTAAGGTACGATCTGATATGAGGCGGACAACAGACCGGTCTAAAAGATTTAAAGGTAAGCACAAGCCTGTTCAAAATTTGTGCATATTGGATGAATTC
Source organism: Aulonocara sp. 'chitande type north' Nkhata Bay (assembly GCF_057382095.1). Lineage (NCBI taxonomy): Eukaryota > Metazoa > Chordata > Actinopteri > Cichliformes > Cichlidae > Aulonocara > Aulonocara sp. 'chitande type north' Nkhata Bay. The sequence goes on from NC_141353.1 coordinate 9,740,493, forward strand.
TAAATTATTTGTCCGCTGAGTTGATGATCGTGACCGTCAAATTGGCTCAGAAGTGGGGGAATTAAATTATAAAATCTGTTAAGTAGATTTCAGGTGACATGTCCATGATAATTTTTGGTAATTTGGGATAAATAAAAGTAACGTTTGGGGATATTTGACAAAATTTATTGTGATTAATCCTGGGGAGTATTTTAAGTTGATGTGTTGTGCTTGTTGAAGGTGACGTCAGCGAAGAAAAGAGATATTAGGTTAGGATATTTGGTTTAGGGATTTATCCCTGTATTGATCAGCGGAGTTAGACTCAGGCACCAGATAATTCAGCTGTGGAATCCCCACAGTGGTGCTTTTAAATGATAAACGTAAGTAGGCCCTTTGACCAGGAAAAGCTAATTATATCTGTTGTTAGTAAACAGTAGTTTTTGAGGGAGTCAGTTAATTAGATTAACTAATAGAATTAGTTAAAGAGGGGGTCTATTAGGAAATAAAATATATAATCTGAATGCTGATTAGTGTGTTTTATGAGAGGCCCAGACTTCAGTGTAAAACTAGGTTGCAGGCTGACAGGAAATTACATGCTTTTGCAGCTAGAAAGTGAAACCAACTCGGCTGTTTGATCGAAACTTAAAGTGTGGTGTGACGTAGAGAGCAAGAATATAAACACCTAGGCTTCCGTTTGTGCTTCAGACCTGGGGTTGTGTGTTTTGTGTTCAGGTCTCCATATTCCGGAATATGTAAATTAAAGATCATTTTTAAAGTAAAAGACCACTCTTGAGCCGTGTCTTTCTTGGTCCTAAAGAAGCCAAAAGAACCGGAATTTAACACTACATCCAGAGGTGATGAGCCAGATGCACGAAGGGCCAGTGGGCAGACATTTTGGTGTCGAAAGGACTGTGGCCAGACAAGAACCCGATTCTATTGGTATCACATGAGGGAAGACGTCGGACTCTGGTGCCGTACTTGTACAAGCTGTCAGTCCAGAGCCCGACCCCAGAAGACACCACAAGCTCAGATGGGAACTGTCTGGGTCGAAGCCCAAAATGAGTGCATTGCACTGGACATTATGGGACCACTGAATGAGACGGAGCGCAGAAACCGATATGTGCTTGAGATACAAGACTACTTTACAAAGTAGACTTAAGCCTTTCCTATCCCAGGTGAACGGGCTGCGACTGTCGCTGAGGTCTTTGATTCTCAGTGGGTGTGCTGCTATGGGATACCTCAAGCACTGCACAGTGACCAGGGACGCAATTTCGAATTCGAGTTCCAGGGGGTGTGCAGTTTGTTTGGTATAGACAAGACTCACACAACGCCATTCCGACCCCAGTCAGATGGCCAGGTTTAATGTTTCAATGCCACTTTCCCAAAAGATCCTGGCCTCCACAGCAGAACGTTGCCATTGGGACTGGGACCTGATGATCCCGTACGCTGTTATGGCCTACAGGGCGACCAAGCACAGTGGTACAGGTTTCACCCCAAACTTCATGATGTTCGGCCAAGAACTGAATGAGCCAGTGGACCTTTTCGCAGCTTTACCTCCCGATCCAGACAACCAACCCTCAGCTCTAGAGTATGTGCAACAGATGCACAAGCGGCTAGAGCTGGGCCACCTCATCACCAGGGAAGCCTTGCTTGAGTCAGTCACGCACGCAAAGAGACAATATGACAATAAATGTTGCCACACACATTACAAGATTGGAGATCCTGTGTCGTATCTCATCAAAGGAACACGTCACCTCAAGAACAATGTCAAAAGGTTTCTTCCATCGTATGAAGGACCATTCATTGTCCTGGGGCATTTGGATGACCTAGTTTATCGGATCCTGAGGTCTAAAGAACCCAAGGTCTAAAGTGAAAGTTGTCCACCATGACGACCTAGAGCATTATCGCTGCCGTGAGCCCCTGGACAATACCTGGGTCCTGGATCAAGCTCATCATTGGTCACCTACGGCGGTCCCACCGCCAACTTTAGAGGATCACCCAGCAGACCGTGATCTGGGTCTGCACAGTCTGCTCTCCACTGCAGCTGGCAATGGCCCCAGCTTCTCTCAGCCATCCATCTCAGTTGCAGCCGATCCCGCTCCGGTTGTGCTTGTCCCATTGTCCCCTTTCCATGTAGACCATGAGAATGGTGAGGGTGCGGTGGCTGAGCCAGGCCTTCTGGGCCAGCAGTTTCAACGACCAACTTGTCGGCGCAGAGCACCAGACCGGTATGGTGTGTGGGTCACTTAGCTCGATTTATCTACTATGGACAATTCCAAGTAGGACTGAAGATTCAGTTCGAGTTTTAAATCATTTCATTCTCCTACAGTCTTAGCTACAATGGTTTAAGAGGGCTGTATCTTTTTTTAATTGTTTGAGTGTTGATATAAGAAAAAAAAAGTAACTGAAAAACCTAAGGGGCTATCTACATGCACTTGTCCATAAGTTAGTTATTCCCGGTCACCATGTAATAGTTACAATTGTGTAATTTCTTTCCTACTTTACGGCACTTGAAATGCTTTATTTTGTACATGTATGTACACCGTAGTTGAGCTAATGTTTTCTTTGTCACTGGTGCACTAGTTAAAACTATGCCCACCTTATATGCAGTAATGGCTAACACATTTATCTCCCCTTGTGTCTCCCGACCACGGTCACGAGACCAACGGTGAGGAATGGTTAACAATGGGGTGGCTGTAGTTTAGGAGGTCGAGCAGGTCATTGGTGTTACGACCCCTGTCTGCTCCAGTCTGCATGTCAGATATCCTTAAGCAAGATGCTAACGCCAAGTGTCTCTCTGATGCATCCATCAGAATGTGAATGTTAGATAGAAAGCGTGGAAAAGGTTCTTGTATGAAGAATCAGTCCATTTACCAAAGAGAAAGCCTTCTTCAGACAAAACCGGCTTCAGTTCATTGTTGGCTCCGGAGGTGTCACAGATTCATGCACCGTCTCTGTGGAACGGAGTACAACTGCTGCATGCAATCTGCTTAGCCACCAGCAGATGGCGCTACTTCTCCATCGATTCCTTAAACACAGACTTATCTTCTCTCATTGAGCAGGTTGTGCTGCTGATTTGTTTCCCGGGCTGCTTGAACCTCTGGTCACCTCGTCAGTGTCTCCCTAGCAAAACAAGAATAAAAACAAAAACTAATCAAAAACCAAGATATCTGAAGCTCTGTGGTGAGAAACCCTGTGTTTCAAGTTAGAGTTCCTTACGTGGTGTGCATCAGAGAAGAGGATGACCTAAAGACTGTGTCTAACACTCCTCTTAAGCATTTTTAGCACCTTGTTGGTGACACCTCTGCTCTGTTTCTGGCTTTTGTTAATAAAATCATCAGAAAGTTCCTGAAACCACTCCAATGTTGGATAACACCTCCCACCCACTCCATGACATGCTGGTCAGTCACAGGAGTCACAGTGAGAGACTGAGATTACGGAAAAGCACCACTGAACGACACAGGAAATCATTCCTGCCTGTGGCTCCCTGTACAATGCATCCACTTATATATATATATATATTGTACTATTCTTAGTTAGCGTATTGTCTGTCTTGTCTTAATGTTGGTTTATGTTGGTTTATAATGGAGCACTGTAACAAAAAATAATTTCCCCCAGGGATCAATAAAGTATTCTGATTCTGATTCATCTTTGTCCACCTCAGTCACATCCTGATTTCCCTCCAGATCCTCTCTGATCACGAGCAGCATGAGTACTCCAGCCTACATTGGCTACAGCTGCACTCACTGCTAATTTACCTCTGTTGTTCCAAAGCAGGGGGTCTCAAACAAAAATTAGCTGTGGGCTCTGCTGGCACTGTTATCTCATGCGAGGGCCACTTTAGTGTTCAAGCAGTAGGAAAAACAAACAAACAAGAAAACACCCACAAATATTTCAGAAAATGTAGTGTTTGTTATAAAATTTCAAATATTGTATAACATGAAAAAATCTGAACTCAATTTTTTTTCCTCCGTCTTAACTGAAGCCTTTCATTGAACTACCAAATAAACACACGGGCCATCTCTGTCTGTCCACACACATGGCAGCACTTCTGCTATGGGGATCAGACTCTGCTTTCAGTCTGTGTAAGTATCAGGAGCAACGAGCGACCACGGCGTGGTGCCCTGGGAAAACAGAGCAGCTCCGACTTCCTGCTGGGATCAGGAATTCACACCAGACTTCAGAGCTGCCTGGTTCTCGATTCTGGATTTTTGAGAGTGTGGTGTTTGATTGTTATGATATCCATAAGCATTTATGGTCCAGCTTCTTAAATGCTTCTATTAAAATGTCCATCTCAGTCCAAGTCGACTGTATTAACTGACTCTGACGGAGCCTTTTCCTCTCTGACTGCAGCAGCTGTTACCTCCTCCTCACTCTGCTCTCACTGAGGTCTCTGGAGTGTGTTACTGAGGCGTGCCACCACCATCGGTATGGTTTGGTTCTTCAGATGAACAAATACGTCTGTTTCTCTCATACATCCTTACATTCGGTGTGTCTGCTGGTATTGTGTTAGACAGGCCGGCCTCCACAGACACAGCTTTGGCCCTGAATCCTCGTAACACACTGCTGAGCTTCAGCCTTTCTTCAACTGTGAACCGTTTTTTACCTCAAAAACAGTTTCAAGAAGAGTGTCTGTGCTGGTGCAGAATGCTTCTACGTGTCTTATCGTTCTTTGCAGAGCTCTGAGCAGCCTTATCTATGAGCTCGGAGACCAGAACATCAGACTCATCCTGAAGGCTGAGTGAAGGCTGAGGTCTGCCCTCAGGACATCAGGCCGATAGATACTTCTTGTTGTTGCTGTTACGTTTAAGAACAGTGTGCCCAGCTGTAGTTTTTCATGTCCAAATCCACAAACTGGTAGACAGTGCAGCTGTGTTTCTCCTGTTTCCGTGTCCACCTGCAGTCAGCCTGGTTTAATATGAACTTCGCTGTAGATTTTATCGAGACATACAAAATAAAAACAAATCATTTCAAAACATTTCTGCACTAAGATAAGATAAGATGACCTTTATTAGTCCCACAGGTGGGAAATTTGTTTTGTTACAGCAAAAGTGTCATGGTCCTGGGTCATTTTGGCCCAGCGTTTTGTGTTTCCTTGAAGTTCATTTTTGTGCCTTGTGTTTATTCTGATTTTGTATTAGTTTAGGGTTGAACCTGTAGTTTGGTGTATATTCAGCCCTACCTGTGTCTGTCCTTGGTGCTCTGTTCATGTCCCCGTGTTGTGTTGCAAATCAGTCTGTGTGTTTCCCGCTTTACTTCGAAGGCTCATGTTCTGGATTTCCTGTTCTATTCTGAAGGTCTGTTGTCATTGTGTTCAGCTTGTGTCCTCCGGTCCTCATGTGTATTAGGTTCAGCTGTTCTTCCCTCCTGTGTGTGATTACCTGATTACCTTGTGTGTGTATATTTAGTGGGTGTCGGTCTGTGTTCGTTGTCGGCTCGTCTGCATTCTTCTGTGTATCTCTGCGTTCTATGGTGTTCCTGTCTCTGCCCCGCACCCTTTTGTCTCAGGTTTGTCACTTAGTTTCTCCCAGTTTAGGTTTCCGTTTGTCATTACTCATGCTTCGTTGCCTGTTTTTTTTGCCACTGCCACCTCTGTAAATAAACGTCACTCGAATCATCAGTTTGCTGCATTTTGGGTCCTCCTTTTCCTCCACACCACACGGCTCACTCCGCCAGCCGTGACAAAAAGTGCAAAGTTATGTAGCAGAAATTAGAAAACACTGGAATGCAATAAAATAAAATAAAATACTATATACAATAGAATAAAATAGAAATACAAATGCTATATACCACTGAGTAAGAAAATACAAAAGTACAACTTCGTCAGGAGAAGAATTGTACAAGAATTGCACATATAGCAGTCTTATTGGCTTTTAAACCCAAAACACACTCTGCCAAAAATCGGTCCACCCCAAGGATCGGGTCCCCTGACACAAACAAATCATATTAATGATCAAGGAGCTGACCTCACTGCGCATTGTTCATTCAGTGGTGCTGGTTTCACTCATTATGCAAATGTCTTGTTTATAAGGTTGGAAACCTGCAGTCAGCTGAGACTGTAGAAGTCGACTGATGATGATGAAACGTTTCTCCCACTGAAAATGTCTAGATCAGGGGTCCCCAATCCCAGTCCACGGGGGCTGGTGTCCCTGCAGGTTTTAGGTGTGTCCTTGATTCATCACAGCTGATTTAAAAGAATAAATTGCCTTCTCAACGTGTCTTGAAGTTCTCCAGAGGCCTGGTAATGAACTAATCATGTGATTCAGGTGTGTTGACACAGGGTGAGATCTAAAACCTGCAGGACACCGGCCCTCGCGGACTGGGATTGAGGACCCCTGGTCTAGATGAACCTTTTGGGCTGTCCACGTTTAATGGAGTGACAATAAAGAAAAGTATCTATTTCAAACTTTTTCCTCATGTCTCTCATCCCCAGAGACCGATGTTGTTCTTTTTCAGGTTTCTGCAGGAGGATATTCACTAAACCTGGAGTGTTTTCAACTAAAAGCGATGCTGCTGTTAGTTTCAGAACCTCAGACTGATGGTGAGGGAAACAGAGACCTCCGAAATAAATATAAAAAGTATATATAGCATTAGAATATCGTTGCTGTTCCTTTTTTCGTACATAAACAGGCTTCGCGTTACTGTCTGTTGCTTCACCGCCGACGGCTGCCTTTGAGACCTTCGGACACAAAAGCAGAGTTATTTGTATTGATCTTCTTTAAGTGTATTGATCTTTAATCTTCTCAGCACAGCATGAAAGAGGTGGCAAAATGTTTTCTTGCACGTTTTCAGCCAATGCTGCACCACCGATTTATATGAATATCATATTTAACGCGTTATCGGTGGCTCCTTCATTGCTGAGTTCGTGATCGGACAGACTTCCTGTGTATTGTTGAATAAATATAGACAGGTTGCGATTTCATGTTTTTTTTAAATACATATAGATATATTACTATTTAATTATTTTCATGTGATTTTGTTTTAGGCGCTATTTGCAGCGTCATCGTGACGTTTGACGTATGAAAGTGCGTGCTGACGCTGCGTGGGGCCGTTTTCCCTCCTCGTTGACAAAGCTGTGCGGTGGATGTTGAGCTAAAGCGCTTCCATCGCTGAACTTTCTGACTCTGTAGCTTGGTCAGTGTGGACGGAAGGCAAACAGAGAGGCGGGTGTCACATTGGTGTTAAAGGTCAGTGTCTTTTAAAACGTTTCTTTTGTCTGTCTTAGTTTTGTTTTGCTATCGTTCACTTAGCCGCAAAGCTAGCTAGCTGCTTAGCATTAGCTTGACGCAGGTAACTCGTAACAGCGATTAAACTGCGCGCCTGTAAACGTCCAGGACAACGGTGAGTTTGTAACGGGGTAATATAAACCTTTACACCGTCCTCTTCACCGGGCGACGCAGCTGTTTGGTAGCTCGGTGTGTGTCGGCTAGATTCGCTGAGCTAACTTGTTGTTAGCGGGAGCGGAAATAATGCTACATGACTTCACCTGCGGTTTGGAGCTGGTTTGGTCTGGCTCGGACTCGCCCGGTTAGGAGCCGGAATAGTACCTGCTGTAAACCCGCCCAGTTTTTCCAACATTAACGTTTGTGTTTCGGATGTTTGTGACTAACCGGCGGATCAGCTCGGTTAGCCGCACGTGGAGGCGAATCGAGGTCGGCGAGAAATAAGCGATAGCGTGATAATGTGCTCACAGAAGTCATTAAAACAAGGGTAAGGGTAAACGCGTGCAGTTTCCGTCAGCTGGGGTCATTTTGTACCCGTGAAGCATTTAAAGAATTCCACCTTAAATGCTTCCTGACTGTGGATTCGTGGAGCGAGATGAAGATCAGAGGTTTGACTCATGTGTCTGTTTCCATCCCTGACAAAGAGAATAAATGAAAAACATGATATAAAACAAAACAACAAACCACAGCTGGAATCAACACCTGGCATTTCTTGTGTGTAAGAGGGTCATGAACCACAGTAAAAACAAGGTGCGAATATTGAATGAGTAAAGGTATAAAAGTCAGTGAATGTGTGATTTTCAGTGTCTCTGTAGGAGAAATGCTGTTGCATGTTCGAACATGTAGAAAGAGCTCAGAGTTAATTATCCAACACAAAGATTTGTTTTTCATCTAAAACGCATCAGAGCCGATGTGTCGTGTGTCAAATGTACTCGGAGGAGATCGAGAGCTCCAGAACACTTAACCTGCACTAAAGATGCTTTAGAACAGGAAGTGCAGTGATTTCTAATCAGGAGTGAGAGCAGTCGTTGTCCTTGTGTTCTCATCGTAACACTGTAGTCACAGGCCTAAATCACAGGATTGTGAGTACTGTTGTAATTAAATTCCTTCCCACAAACACTTGCTGAAGGGCTGTAGAGCTTTTGGTCCAAGCCTTGCAGCGGCTGAGTGTAAGTGTTGTTGTAGAGAGTAACACTGCAAATGCTGCGTCCTGCTGTTCTTCTGCCTGTAACAGCTGCTGCCTGTGCAGTTTAACAGCTGGATGGAGCTTCTGGTCTGAACCAGTGAGAGTGTAGTGTCACGGTTGGACACGCTCCTCTGTCGTCACGTCTGGGTTAAAAACAGAGCTCCGCATTTCCTCTGGTTCCGGCTCCTCCCACCATCCAAAGACGTGACACTATGAGTCATGCTCATTGGCTCTTCTAAAGTCCTCTGTGGATGTGAGGCTGAAGCCAAAGTTGTGTTTGTAAATGCGGTTTCTCAGAGCAGAAGCTGATACCGAACATTTAATTTGAGTGACGTCAGAGAAGTTTTCCTCCTGCTGTTCAGAAGGTTTTTCCTCAGCTGGGACACTAAAGTGTCTTTAAGGCATGATCTACGCTCAGTGTGTTACCTGCAGCAGTAAACCACACCCCCAAACAGACATACAAGCTAAACCTGAAAGATCCAGTGTGGGTTTAAGTGAAGCTGTTGCTCTCCATCAGACACCATCCACAAACACGGCAGCAGAAAACAGAAGCTGCACGTCTGCTGCTGCCTCGATCGGTTAGTCGACGGGACTGAAGATAAACGTTTGATCTAAACTGTACGGTGGTGTTTGTGTCCACAGAGACTTATGCTGTCCTGCTAGCAGGGCAAGATGTTCAACAAATCATTTGGGACTCCCTTTGGTGGCGGGGCGGGAGGATTTGGCACCTCGTCCACCTTCGGTCAGCAAAGTAAGTGAATTTCTTTTTGTACAGGAGCGTGAGCTCGATGCCTCGGGCGAGTCAGAAATGCCAAATATCCAAACTAATGTGGAAGAAATGATGAGAGCAGCACATCATTAGGATTTACACACACACACACACAGTTTTATTACGCTTCAGTTTGAATTCCTGAAGCGTAATAGAGATTCAAATTGACAAAAACAAAAGTGAAACGTCAGGAGACAGTCGATGTTTTCACTATTAGCAGACTGATCATTGCAACACGAGGGCCCGCAATAACGCAGAGACTAAATATCTCACAGATAGAAAAACGTAGTTCCCTCTGATAGAGGTGGACATGAATCATTGTGTCTTCATTTTGTCTCTTTTCTCCAGACACGGGCTTTGGGGCGGCGGGAGGCTTCGGCACGTCTGCGTTCGGGGCGACGACAAACACTGGAGGACTGTTTGGATCCACGCAGAATAAACCAGGTTTGTGTTTCATTCAGCAACAATGTTTGTGGTGCTTCAGTGTGCAGAGATGAGATTTTCCAACAACATCTGAACGCAGCTCGGCGCTGTCTCCGATGGAGTCATGTGGTTTTTCAGTTTTGCTTTGTTGATGCGTGATGGGCTGCAGGACTGCAGAGAAACTGTCGGTTCAAAGCTTCCTTTCTGCTCTCGGCCTGTTCTGTACAAATCCAGTAAAATGATCCTTCAGAGGCGGCTTAGTCATGAGGGGCGTGTCTAAAGAAGGAAAGCTCGTAAGTGCTGACCTGTCCGTGTTGCTCCTTCAGGTGGGCTCTTTGGGTCCAGCACGTTCAGCCAGCCGGCAACTTCCTCCACCAGCACCGGCTTCGGTTTCGGCGCAGCGAGCGGCACCTCCACCAGCCTGTTTGGCAACACTGGCACAGGCACCACCGGCGGACTCTTCTCCCAGCAGAACAATGCTTTCGGTGCCAAGCAAGCCACCTCGTTTGGAAGTGAGAACCCTCCAAACCCTCACTCTCGTTTTCATTAAAAACGATAAATCCCTGCAGCGACGACAACGAGAAAATCAGAAACCTTAAAGAACAAAAAGCATGTTTACAGTTTGATGTAAATATGAGAAAAATGACGTTGTTGTGGATTTGAAGCAGCTGCTCCGACTCTCCATCTGTTCGGCCTGTAATGACGTGAACTCTGTCTCTTCAGGCTTCGGGACGAGCACCAGCAGCAGCGGCGGCCTCTTCGGCTCCACCAACACCACCTCCAACCCGTTCGGCGGGGCTACGTCCCTGTTTGGAGGTTCGGGGTTCTCCGCCACTCAGCAGCCGGGAACGACCGTGAAGTTCAACGTGAGTGACTATTCTTCCCCTTTAATCGTCTTTCTGCTCCTCAGACACTAAACGTCTCACTGTTTTTATGCTCTGTGTTAAATTTGTTTTCCCTTCTTCAGCCTCCGACAGGAAGTGACACAATGGTGAAGGCGGGCGTGACAACGAGCATCAATACGAAGCACCAGTGCATCACTGCCATGAAGGAGTACGAGAACAAGTCTCTGGAGGTCCGTTTTCACTCGGCGGCTCTTAAACGCAGCCACTAAAAACTCAGTTTTGTTGTTTGACGATGTTGTTTCTTCCTCTCCCTGCAGGAGTTGAGGCTGGAGGACTACCAGGCGGGCAGGAAAGGCCCAACCAACCCGATGGCCCCGGGAACCGGCAGTCTTTTCGGCCAGGCCACGGCCACGCCCAGCGCCACCACCGGCCTCTTCGGATCCTCGGCTCCCAACACCAGCTTCTCCTTCGGCCAGAACAAGAGCACCTTCGGAGGGCGTAAGTAGCTGTGATGTAGAGCCCACAAACAATAAGAAGTGTTGATGACAGCAAGTGAAGTGACGTGCGTGTCTCTGTCTGTTCAGCAACTACCGGCAGTTTTGGCGCGACCACAGGCGGCCTGTTCAGTCAGCAGACCCAGCAGCAGGCCGGCAGCCTCTTCAAGCCCTTTGGTGCGACCACCACCGCCCAGAGCACCGGCTTCTCTTTTGGAAACACCAACACGATAGGACAGGCCAACACCAGCAGCATGGTGAGATTAGCTCCGCTTCACTGTTCCTGACACATCAGGTTGAGTTTGATTGCTGCTCATTTTCACACAATTTCACTCCTGCAGCCACAAAAAGTAAAGACTTGCAGGTGGAAACCAGCAGACTCGGCTTCACTTTGATTCAGTTTAGCACAGTTTAGTTTTCGTTTAGCAGCCAAAGCACACGCTGTCGTCCAGTGATGGGAATAATGGTGTTACAAGTAATGGTGTTACTTTTTTCAGTAACAAGTAATCTAACTACTTACTATTTCTATCGTTACAACGGCGTTACTGTTACTAACAAGAAAATGCAGCGCAGTCGCGTTACTGTTTTTCAAGAAACAGACGGTTGAAGCTGTGTTCAGCTGGTTCAGCATCTTATATCAGCTGTAGGGAAGTAGCTGTAAGTAATCTGGATGCTGCAGCTTTAAGCAGCTGCGCGCTCCTGCGATCACTTTCTGCCCGACGACCACTTTTTGGCACAACACCTGGAGCTCAGGGGGCAAAACAATCACATGCTGTTTGACTGAGGAAGAATAAAGTAGTCGTGGTAAGCCAATCACATGACCACTTCAAGATGACAAAGCAACACGGTGATATATACCACAGTCATGATAAATGTGTTTTTCCTCAATAGTTTCGTCACGTTTCTCTAAGGACAGCGCAGCGAGCACGCTCCGCCTATGAGCAAAATAAACAAAACAAAAACAGCCCGTTGGTGGAAAATGCACCATGTCGACCAATCAAAACATGATATGGCAACATGACATTTTGTGTGGCATCTTGTTGAATGCAGAACAGTTGATTGTTCTGTAAATGGTTTGAAATGGTTAAAAAAAAAAAAAAAAAGGTCAAAGGTAAATGGCTGCAAATAACTTTGTTTGCAAAATGTGTGGATATGATTTTAAAACTAACAATTTATATTTGCATTTTAAGTTATGAAATATGATCAATAAACATGTTTGGTTGTTACAGTAGAAAAATAACTTTTTCTACTTGGATCTTATGTTTGTCTGATGTTAGATCAATTGTGTGAGTACAGTCTGTCAAAATGAAAACATGACTGTAAATTCAGACACGTGAGGTTGTGCTGAAAAGGATGAGACCAAACAAAGTAAACAGTTTTTAAAGGTGAAATGTGGAGGAAACATCAAAACTAGTCAAAAATGGCCGATTATACCCTGGACCCAGAGGGTTAAACATTTTTTTATTTAATTTAAAGTAACGCAATAGTTACTTTACAACTAATTAATTACTTTTAGAATCTTGTAACTCAGTTACTTTTTTGAAGAAGTAACTAGTAGCTATAATGAATTACTTTTTCAAAGTAACTTGCCCAACACTGCTGTCGTCTCAGTTTGACTTTCAGCTGCCTCTGCGTTGGTGCGGTGCAGCATGTTTTCTCTTGACTCTGAAGCTGTTTGAAGTCACAGTGAGGTTGTTTGGATGTTTCTTCAGGGTTTGTTTGGGAACACGGCGGCGTCTCAGTCGGGCGGCTTGTTCGGCTCAGCGCAGACCAGCACCGCCACTGGTTTCGGGACAGCCACGGGCCTGTTCGGCCAAACCAACACTGGATTTGGGAATGTCGGCACTCAGGTTGGGATCAGAGCAGACCCATTATTGTGTGTGTGTGTGTGTGTGTGTGTGTGTGTGTGTGTGCGTGCGCGCCCCCGGCGTGCAGCAGCTCCTCCCCTCATCAGATGTTTCCTCATCAAACTCTTGTTTGTGATGGCAAACAACTCTGTGTCCATACAGTTTGAAGTGAAGCACAGTCTGATTTCAGTCTGAAGGACACGGCGCTTCGTTCGTGTCCGGCCTGTGTGCGTTTTACGATTGTATGCTCTGCTGTTTGTGAGGACAGTTTGATATAAAGAAGCAACGACTTATTCTTTATTCTATGAAAGCAGGGAAAGGGATGGATGATCAAATGCAGCAGGACGTGTGCTGCAGAGTTTCAACCACATTTACAACTAAAGATAGAAGCTCAATAACATAGATTTTAATGTCTTTACTGGCAGAAGTTAGCAAGTCTTTTAAAAACCAACACGTTTAAGCATCATCCATGAGCAGAGCTGCTGTTACTGGTGTGGATTAACAATCTGTGAACTCTGACCTGTTAACGGTAAAATAAATCAGCGATTATGGTGTTTCATAGTGAAGTGACAGGAGGACAAAACTGTAAAAAAATAACTTATCATTTACTGATCTGTTTAAAGCTGGGTTGCAGCTCAGTGTGAGAGTCTTACCCTGCACCCTCGCTGTTAGCTTCCTCCACACTGTTAGCGCCAAACATCCCAAACCACGAGGTTAAAGCAGAGTTAACGGGTGCGCCTGTTTTCAGGAGGATGCCTTTAATGACTCGAGAACACACACGCACGTAGGAAAATATTTAGTATACACATCCAGAAATGCATACACTATTATATATTGTACATATATTTATTAGTTTCAGGTTGGCCATTCTTGTATTTTGCTCGTTTGTGTTGTTGTGTTTGCACATCTCTGTTGCTTGTGGGGCTCGCACACAAGAATTTCACTCGCATGTGCTGTACCAGTGTGCCTGCACATGTGATGTGACAATAAAAAGTGATTTGATTTGATTTTGAACAAATATCCCAGAGCACGCGGGGAAGCTCGTGTATTTCCAGGCAGATGCTTCTTTGAGCACTCGCAGCTCTTTTGTAGTCCTGAGGCTGAGTTTAAGTTTGAGTGATAAGTTTCAGGTCCTTTACGTATCCTGTGACTTTGGCTTCTGCAGCAGAGTTTATTCGGTAACAAGACAGCCGGGTTCGGCACCACCACCACCAGTGCCCCGTCCTTCGGCACCACCACCGGCCTTTTTGGGAACAAGCCCACCCTCACACTGGGAACCGGAACCAACACCTCCACCTTCGGTAAGTCAGCTGAAAATATGTGACGATGTCAAAGTTTCTGCGCCTCCGGCTCTTCAGCTCGTCCTGTTTGATTGTCTGGCTGCAGGTTTCGGTGCAAACCCTGCTGGAGGAGGACTGTTTGGGAACAAGTCCACCACTGGAGCGCTGGGGACCGGACTGGGAACCAGCTTCGGAACAGGTAACAGACCCAGCAACGGTACCCAGTAACTGCCTTGTTGCTTTAACTAGGACACTCACCTCTGCTCAGTCAGCCAGAAAAAAACTAAACAGTCAGTTTGTCCACATCCGTGTGTCCAGCAGTCGGCCCCGGGCAGACACTGTTTGGCAACACTCAGAACAAACTGGGCACCGCGCTGGGAACGATGGGAACGTTCGGAACAACTGGGTTCAACAGTGGAACGAGCACCCTGGGATTCGGAGCGACGCAGCCCGTCGGTGAGCGGCCACATGTTTTAGAGATGAGGACAGATTGATGCTGTTAAAACGTCATCATTTAGTTCGTTCATGTTTGTTTTATGCTGCTGGTAAAGATGTGACTGTTTCACGTCCCCACGGGCACACGTGAAGCGTTAACGTCTTCTCATTTCCAGCCCTCACAGATCCCAATGCAGCGGCTGCCCAGCAGGCCATGCTCCAGCAGCAGCTCAGCGTGCTGGCGTACTCACCATACGGAGACTCGCCGCTCTTCAGAAACCCGCTCTCAGACCCCAAGAAGAAGGAGGAGGTAAGGGTGGCGTAGCCGATGAGCTCCAGCTGCTCATGTACGAAGTTATTTTTAAATTGTATCGAGATCCAAAGATGAGGATTTGCTTCCAGTTTTAACTTCACGGCAAAGAAGCCGCCAAACTCGAGCTTCTGCCCCACAGTAGGCTACGTCCACACTTACCCAGACAAATTTGAAAGCTGTGTTTTCATTTGAAAACGCTCCACACTTTTCAGTCGTCTTCACAGAGTTGTGCGTCCACATCGAAATGGCCAAAAACGCTGACGTTCCAGTGTTGCGCATGCGTGAAACGTAAGAAGATTCGACCTGCCTCATTTCTGTCTGCCGCTTATTTACGTTCCGGCTCTTTGAAAGTTTTTAAATGGACTAAGAATGAGGTGGAGTTGTTGCTGCGAGTAACACAAAAGTGCAAAGTTGCAAAGTGAGTGAGAATTTAAAGGATTTGAAGAAAAGCTCTCTGAAACACGTGCAGACTGATGTTGATCTTTAACAGGGCCGTCAAAACTGAGAGCAAACAAAACAACTGCTGTGTAATGCCCTCCGCTGTCTTAGTTTGTCACATGACTGCATCATATGACTAAAATGTGTCATTATTTTCGAGAAGGCTCCGGGTTTGCTGTCCACACTGCAATGCAAACACAGCGTTTTCAAATGTATTCGCTTCGGAGAGCATCTTCAAAACGCCTCAGTGTGGACGGGAGGCAAAAACGCAGAGGAAAAAGATGTATCAAACAAAAACATTAGTGGGAGTAGGGCTGCCACCAATCGTTGACTATCAAAATCGTCGACCATTAATTTAATAGTCGACGCGTCGTTTGAAGCTTTGTAAGATCCCAAAAGACGCAGGAATAAGTAGCAGGATTTAAGAGTAATAACGGACTGAAACAGAAGATGGCAGAACAGGCGTTTCCGCCCAGCACGCCGTGTAATAATTACTCACAAAGAAAACGGCGCCGTTACAACTTCTGTCTAAAAATGTATTGTTTCATACATCGTTAAAACACTCGACTCCAGCTACACGACGCCCAGCTGGAAACACTTCGGGCAAGTCGAGCTGCCCGAGATTCACAGAATTTACAGAAAATGTTACATTTTTGTGAATTATATCGTTATCGGACGATAGAAGTCTTATATCGGGAAATGAGATTTTGGTCATATCGCACAGCCCTAGTTGATGCCTATTTTAATGTCTATTAGTGCCTCCCTTCTGTCTGTGTTAGTGTCCGATCTGTACTTAAAATGACTTGTGTTGTTTCTCTGTATTACTGTGAAGCACTTTGGTGAGCCTTCAGGTTTTTACACGTGCTATATAAATAAAACTGTATTGTATACCATATTTTTTGCACTATAAGGTAGGGCTGTGCTGTTCTAACGTTTGAGTCTAAGGTTTATTTTTTAGCACCTGACGGCCCTTTTTTGCTTCTCCTCTGTAAACTCTCTGCATCCTCTTTCACGTGATTCAGTTTATTTTGAAAAGTCTCAACAGGATCTTGAGCTTTATTGTGAAAGGTTTATGTGGAACATAAACAAGTGGACATGCGATGCTGTTACTTTTGTTGTTGTTGCTAACGACAACGCATAAAAACAGGCGCTTGTCCGTCCGTAGTGTGGTTATATTAAATATAAGAGAAAGAGAGAACTTTAAGAAATGAATATAGCCACTACAGTGACATCAGAACCATGAAAAAATATTGCTGTGAACAGTTTATTTTGTGACACCACAAAACAAACGATAGCGTAAAATGAAACGATAGATGTTTTTATATCGTCATCCGATATACATCGTTATATGAACAGCCCTACTATAAGGCGCACTTAAAATCCTTTAATTTTCTCAGAAGTCAACAGTGTGCCTTATGTATGAATTCTGGTTGTGCTTACTGACCTTGAACCGATTTTATGTGGTACATGGTGCACAGCAATCAGTCAAACTGTTTTAGTACAACTTTGCTAAGCTACGAAGCCGCGCCACTTGATGGATTGTCGGAGCATTAGGGCTACCGTAGTCAGGAGCCTCGCTGAGGAATCTGGGTCCTAAACTCCGTTTACTTCTGGTCCCAAAGTCAAACGAACACTGCAGCATCACTAAGAGTTAAAAACTGTCTAAATTCTTTCATCTTTGACAAAATGATCAGCGTTCTGCTCCACCAGGTGTAACATCCAGGCATCCATGAAAACCGAATTTATTACATTTAACAGAGTTAGAAGTTAGCAGGAAGTTAGCTCGCTAGTTTCCACCTAAGCATGATATAGCATGTTCTGACTGAGATTTATGAAAAATTCAAACGTACAGCTCTGCTATCACTTCCAACATAAATGAAGACAGAAAACTAAACAGCAGTGACGTTTGTAGGGTTACTGAAGTTGGGCTAGCTGGTATATAATGATGTGCTACGTGACCGCTAGCGACACAGCTATGTTAGCATAATATAAATACGCTAACTTTTTTCCACTGGATAAAAGTTAACGTGAGGGTTCCCGATGGTCAGGGACAAATGCAGTCGCATGGCAGGATGCTGTAAAAGGACCAAACTTCAGCCAGGAGAACAACTGAGATAATCCATGATGACACCATCAACTTGTTATTGTGGTATAGTAAAAATCTCGGTTTAGTTTATACCGCCCACCCCTAGTTTCTTTTGCTGCCGTCACGGCGGTTTCACTTCCTCGCTGTCGGTACCTCGTCTAAACAAACCATTGGGAGGCTCCGCCCCTCACAGGTGACGGGAACGTAGAATTTATTACATAAAGTAATACAAAGCTGTGAGGTAAATTGAAATCTGCATCTCTTCTTTGTTCTGACAGCGCCTGAAACCGACCAATCCGACGGCTCAGAAGGCTCTGACCACGCCCACTCACTACAAGCTGACTCCGCGTCCTGCGACCAGGGTGCGGCCCAAAGCGCTGACGTCTTCCGGAGCCTCCAAGTCGCAGCTTTTTGACGGCCTGGATGACGACGAGCCGTCGCTCACCAACGGAGCCTTCGTGCCGAGGTACACCTCCGCTCGCCACGCAGCGGCAAAGTTAAATATGACTGTGCGCATGCCGACAGGTAACGCTGTCCGTTTCCTCCACAGGAAGAGCATCAAGAAGCTCGTGCTGAAGAACCTGAACAACAGTCAGTACAGCAGTCCTCTGAACAAGGAGAGCGACGACCTTGCCTCGCCGTCAGAGTACCCACAGAACGGACACAGGTCTCGCCACGTTCCTATTGGCTGTCACGTCTCTGAGAGTCAAGTGTAACATGACCGTAGAAACTGCAGCGCTGATTTAGGCGTGAGCCACTTTGACGTTTCCTTTCTCTCTCCTCCCCTCGCCATGTTCTCCTATTTGCAGCCACGTGGAGGAGGAAGAGGAGCAGCTGAGGAGGGTGGCGGGCCCCGGCAGGCGGGCCGACGACGACCCGGAGGTCACCCAGTTCTACGTCAACCCCATCGCCAAGCCAATCCCACAGGGCCGCGCCCACGCCAGCCTGCAGGACACCATCAGCGACCTGAACATGCACAAAGGCTCGAGGAACGGCCTCGAGGTCAGAACCAGAACAAACATCACCGCCTCCCCAAGCGTGTCGTCGCTAGCAGAGAACGAGCGCCACAATAACGTAGTTACGATATCGGACGATGAACTAGCAGCTGTGAGATTTAACCACGAACACGAAACTAACCGCCGATTTAAGTTGAGCTGCAGAATCAGCGGCACAAATAAATCAGTGTTCGAGTCCCGAACATCAGCTGAACAAATTAGAAACATTAATCCCGTTTTGCAGCTCCTTTTCTTCACTGCTTCTGAACTTTTACATTTTGCTGCCACCTAGTGGCCCGAGGCGGCACAGCACGCTAGAATCACGGCTAATTCTGAGCTTTTTGTTTTTTCAGCTGAGCAACGATGACGTGTCTGCGTCCTTCGGCGAGGAGTCTCTGCAGGAGGAGCGAGAGGAGGAGCAGCAGCTGTCCCAGCAGTCTCCGCACCCTGCAGGTAACTGAGCGTGCTCGCTGATTTCAGCTTCCGTCCGCATTTCCTTTGCTGGACGGTAAAAGACGCGCGTTTGCTTTCCTGTTTTCAGGCATCGTTCTGAATCGTGTGGGCTATTACACCATCCCCTCCATGGACGAGCTCGCCGACATGGTGGACGAAAACGGGGAGTGCATCGTGGAGAACTTCACCATCGGCAGGAAAGGTACCGCCTGCGCACGTGTGATGTCATACTTCAGTCGCACGCTAACAGGTTTGAGCTGAAGTCGGCTCTGATTGGACAGCTGTCTCACCGCTCTTCACCGATCTGCTTTTCCAGGTTACGGCTCCATCTTCTTCCCCGGCGAGGTGAACGTGTCGGGACTGAACCTCGACGAAATCGTCCACTTCAGACGCAAAGAGGTCATCGTGTACCCGGACGACAAGAGCAAGCCGCCGGAGGGGGAGGGGCTTAACAGGTGAGCGACAGGAGATGACGGGAAACCTTACAAACCAAAACGAACATGTCAAAGGAAAAAAGATTTCAGTTTAAAAACAAGCTAACTTACAGGATTCGTTCACCTCATTTTTCTAAAACTAAGGACGGCGCTCGCTGCTGGCCAGCGAGAAGAAAAATCCACCCTTCCCTATTGGTGGAAGAATTTAGCGTATCGGCCAATCACAAAATGATATGGCAACATGTGACATCTGGTTGTTTAGGAAGAGGAGGAAGTTTAGGGGACAGAGTTTTGAGATGTGTTGTTCAGCGTGTGAATGTGTAGTTAGTGTTTCGTTGTGTACTTATTGTTTCGACGTGCACAACAAAGCAGTCGGCAGCACCGCACTCTGAGGCGACTGCTGAATGTCACCGTTCTGCCAAAAAGCCACCGAAGGCAGATTATGATGTAAACACTGCCTCCAGGTGGGAAACAGGAAGTGATGTGCTCTTCTGTCCTGTGATGCTTTCGTGGAGTGGCACAAATCACGTGTGTGGCAGAACACGGAGTTGTTCTATAAATAGGTTTAAATGGTTAAAACACTTGAACTGCATTTTTAGATGAATGGATTTATGGAACTTGTTTGCATTTCAAGTCGAAACCATGAAAATGGTTTGTTAAACATGTTTGTGGTTGTTAGAGTAAATATTACTTTTTCCTACTTGGATTTTATGTTAATGTTAAAATGAAAAATGATACCAAAGGAAGCGAACAGTTCAACAGTAGTCGAAAACGTGCGATCATACCCTCGACCCCACAGGGTTAATCAACCTGTGGCGTTCTGCCTCTGCTTCCTGTCCTGATGTGGATCTGTGTTTTCGCAGGCGCGCGGAGGTGACTCTGGACGGCGTTTGGCCGAACGACAAGACGGCCTGCACCCAGATCAGGAGCCCCGAGCGTCTGAGCGACATGAACTACGAGGGCCGGCTGGAGAAGGCGTCGCGCAAGCAGGGAGCTCGCTTCCTGGAGTACCGCCCTGAGACCGGGTCCTGGGTGTTCGAGGTCAGTTTCAGATTAAAGCACGCTCGCTGCTCGCTGCTGTGGAGCGACACCTGTTGATCTGATGAACGTCAGCACCGTCCTCGTTCGTTGATGTTTGAATGTTTTCAGCAGGTTCAGATCCACAACACTTAGATAAAAATGATGGAGTCACTTCTGTTTGTGTGGTTCTCAGGTGTATTTGACTCCTCCCCCTCTTTATTCCTCAGGTGGCGCACTTCTCCAAGTACGGCCTGCAGGACTCGGACGAAGACGAGGACGTCCCGCCGAAAGCCGAAGCCAAGAAGCTGAAGACGCTCCCTCCCTCCCGGCTGCAGCAGCAACAGCTTCCCCCCTCTCAGCAGCAGGTGGCGCCACAGGCTCAGGTAGAGCAGCCCGCGCCCTCCCACACTCACCCTCCTCCTCCTCACTGATGCCACTGATTAAAGGAGCGCTTCACCCAATGGTGTGCTTGCAGGTCGATTTTAACCAGACGTTTTCTGTCTTTTGTTTTTTCATTTTAAAGTTTGAAACTTTTTGATTTTGATCATTTTCACTCGGAGCAGCTGTGCAGCGTCAGCGCTCTGCCTGATGTGGAACCAGTTCCACCAGTGGCTCTATAAAGTCACCACTGATTCGTGGATGCAGATTACACATGACCCTGATCTCGCATATTAATCATTTGGGAAATGTTGGACAAAGGCAGAACTGGCTCCACGGCGCCGCTGCGAGCGTGTGACGCTTTAAATCCTTTTACTGTCAGACGTTTATGAGTGAAGGAGTTGTGTGACATAAAGGTCAAAGGTCAGGAACGGAGCGCTCAATAAGGAGCCGACTTTGAGCTGCTGTAATGAAGTCTGAGAATAACGAGACGCATTCAGGAGTTTTACAGGATTAACGAAGGAAGTTCAGCGTTAACGATGACAGAAGGGCGAAGAATGTCGAGACAGAATCCAAAATATTTATATTCAAAGCAAAAAACTCACTTTTTTCTTTTACCAATAAACTGAGAAACAAGAACAGACACATCTCTTCATGTTCGGCGAGCGCTGCGCTAGTCCGAGCGGTTTCCAGAACTAAAGATCGCAGGCGCTCGATTCTCCGAGAGTCAGAAACAGACGACAGGCTTATCACCTGTGAGAGGGTCGCGAGGTGAAAGGTCGGGTCAGCCTTACAACCAGAAGCCGTGAAGTAGAAGAAAAAAAAAAAGGGGCGTTTCAGGGTCAGAGTTCTTCGGAGGATTTAAAGTTGTCAGTTTTCTTTGTGGCAGCGCCCGGGCGTCCAAGCGCCTCTCACTCATCTACGCAAACGTTTTGCTGTTTTGTGTTCTTGTGATGTTTAGACGCTGACAGACTGTTTGATCTTTGTAAACAAACTCAGTTTATATCATGAGGGAGATTTTTATAGAAACCTGATTTAAATTGTGACAAAATGTAACATTTCCTCGTTGAAATGAATGAAAACAAATAAAGTTAATGAAGACATTTGAACTTTGGTCTGTAAACTTTGTGTGAAGATGGTCGTTACTCCAGAGAGAAGCTCAGCTCTGATTGGCTGATAAAGAGGAGAACCCGCCTGTTTTATTCCCGCCTGGTTTGACAAAAATGTTTTTTGGGCTGTTTGTCGGTGAGCGCTCGGCTCGATTCAGAGATGGTTTTATTTTTACTCATCTGAACGTCTGAGGTTGGAACACGACCGAACACGGCACAAGAAGAGACGTTCAAACGTTTTGTCCAGGATCCGACATGAAGGTGTGTTAAAGTAACAAAACCACAGGTAACACATAGAGGCGGGGCCATCAGGTGGCACGATCTCTGAACTCCGCCCACATCGTCTATAAAGAGCACGCTCTGTAAACTCTGAATATGAAAACTCTTAGAAACAGCAAAATCACTGCCATGTCTGTTTGCCTTTAGGCCATCGCCATCATGGAGCACCAGGGCGGCGCCATCGAGCTCGACAGCGACATGGCTGACATCACCCAGAGCTTCCCGACAGAGAGCATGCTGGGAGGAGAGGAAGACTGCGACCTGCTGGCGTGCGAGACGGACACGACGATCTCCAAGCTCGGCGGTCTGGCCTCCTCAGAGCTCGACGGCGTATCTGCATCCGGCCACATAGCCTCTACACTGGGGATCAACCCACACACGCTCCAGGTACAGCTATGAGCTCCGCCCACAGGAAGTGCATCACAGGGCCTGTTGTTTTTTTTGTTTTTTTAAAGACCAAATGGTGAATAATGTATTATAACATTATCATACATAATGTTATATGAATGCAGTCCATGAATGTGTGACTGGCAGGAAATGGTTTTGGAGTCACGTGGCGATCCGCTCTGACCTCCTTTAGCAAACATGTTTAAACATGTTTCAGAGACGTGAGGATGCATCAGGGGGTTACCGAGGCAACCAGAGCCTTTTACTTCACTCTGCCGTTTGTCTGTTCAGTAAAATTGTCTCGTCTTCAGATCATGAAGGCGTCTCTGTTTGCTGAGGACGACGATGACAGCGACATGTTCCACGATCACGCGGCGATGAAGGTTTCCACGGACGTCTCGTCTCCTCGCCTCGTCCTGCCGGCCGCTCAGGGCCGACCCTCTGGTATGAAACGCTCGCTCCCTCACACGATGTTTCTCATCAGTCTGTTAACAGGCTTCAGTAAAAATGGCGGCGACGTAATCAAACTTCTGTCTCTCTGCAGTCGGCGGTCTCCTTCAGGCTCGATTCACCTCGGGCCTCTCTCAGCTGTCAGACTCTCCCCGCCCTCTCCTTCCTCCATCACGGCCGTCTCCAGCCAGCGTTGAAGCCCCCCGCTCTCTGCAGTGGGCGGGGCCTGGCCCGTCCCCCTTCACGCTGCCCTCCCGGACTCCGGAGCCTTCATTTAGGACGGTTGGCGTTCGGCGGCTCGGCGGCCCCGTCCCCCTCAAAGAGTCGATCACTCACGGGAAGGTTGGTGCTCAGGAGGTCGGCGTTTCCTCTGAAAACACCTCGAGTGCTCAAAGTGACGGTCACGTGTCACTGAGTCCTGTTAACGCTTAGAAATCCAGTTTAGAGGTCAGAGGTCAGAGTCTGTAAAGCATCATCTTCATGTGAACGGCAGGTTCTCCGAGAGGAGACAAGTTCTCCCCCTAAGCTCAAAGTCGGGCCGCTGTTTTTCAGGGAGGTTTACTCATGGACACCGGGCTGTTCGCCGTGCGCTCCTTCCGGGTCGGGTGGGGTCCCGGCTGGACGCTCGCACACTGCGGCAGCCGGCTGAGCTCGCCAACGTCCAAGCAGTTCGAGCACCAAGAACTGACGGCAAAGACTGACTTCAGCTTCCTGCCGAAACCTGCCAGGAGCAAACCGTAAGAGCCACGAACACGCCGCACGCCAACACATCAGCCAGGCTGCGTCTATAGTTACCATGACAACATGGCTCCATTATGTGAGGTGAACCGTACAGGCACATTTTCATCTGCCTGTACGGTTCACCTTGATGTAATGTGCCGTCGATCTTAAATGGTTTTACTTCCACGGCGCGCCCCTCCTCCTCGCCGGCGAGGAGGAGGGGCGCGCCCTCCACAGATCAGCTCCATTAAACTGCTTGATTTGGTTCTGCAGACTCACAGAAAGCCCCTACAAGGTAGTGGTGGAGCAGGTGGTGGGTCTGGAGCCTCCCAGAGGGAAAACCATTGAAGAAGAGGAAGATGAAGCGAGCCAGGCGGTGCTGCAGCGCCCCCTGGAGATCTGCCTGAAGCACAGCATCGTGGAGGTCCCCGACAGCTCCGCTTGCCCTGCGGTGCGACCACAGCCCGGCGTGGCGGCGCTGCACGAGTATGCCGAGTGGATCGCCGAGCTGAAAGACAGACGAGGCGACACTGAGCGTAAGTGATGACATCACAGCCGAAAGATGATGCGTTGGTGTTGGCGCCGGTTTAAACACTCTCTCTGCTGCAGCGCTGCTGGGGTACTGGGCCGAGGTCTGGACTCTGTGTGCGGCGCTGTGGGGCCGGCTGGGCCCCTCGGATCAGGAGGCCGAGGTGCTCAGCGAGTACGAGCAGCAGCTGGAGAGGAGGCGGAGCTTCTCGGCCTGGCTGTCCCGCGGTGCCTCCCACAGGGTGGAGGAGGAGGTGGCTTTGGCCGGGAAAGGTCACCATGTCGACGCGGTTTTCAGCTACCTGACGGGAAACCGCATCAGCGAGGCGTGCCGACTCGCCCAGAAGGAAGGTGAGGTTCACTCGCTCAAACAGGAAGTAGCAGCGATGAGTGTTGAATGTGGCGCTCAGTAGACACGGCGACACGTTTTCCCGTCTGTAATGAAACCTCCGACTGAACTGTTTGTCCGGCCAGGAGACCACCGTCTGTCCCTGCTGCTGTCTCAGGCCGTGGGCTCGCAGTACTGCAGGGACCTTCTCGCCCTTCAGCTCGCCGATTGGCACCGCATGCAGACCGACTGCTACCTGCCCGAGGAGCGACTCCGCATCTTCGCTCTGCTCGCCGGGAAACCGGTATGACGCCATGACCAGAGTCTATAAAGCTAATGTCACACATGCAGTATCTTCTTCTGTGGTGTTAGAGGTCGTCAGCTAACGACCTGAATTAGTTCCACCTTCTGCTGGTTTTGGCGCATCATGTCCTACCAGGAAAGAATCAACAGCGTGTAAAACAAGAAATATTTTCACGAGCTTCTCTCGTGGTTATTGTTCAGTGACTTCAGTCGTTGCATCCATGTTAATAATGCTTGTAAATCATAAAGCTGACGTCAGGGTGAAATCAGGGCTCCTGCCTGCAGAGATCTGCACAACCTCCACTCAGTCTTCAGCTGTGGTTGGATGCTGACGGTGTTCTGTGCAGGTGTGGCAGTCCACCGACTCTTTGGTGAACGTGTGCGGCGAGCTGGACTGGAAGCGCTGCGTGGCCGTCCACCTCTGGTTCATGCTGCCCCCGACTGCCTCTGTGGCCGACGCCCTCGCCAGATACGAAGCCGCCTTTCAGGTGAGCCGCCGCTGATTTTCTTTGACTTCATTTCTGACTGTCGAGCGTTCAGGTTACATTTACACTCGTAAAGCTTCGTCTTGTGTTCAGCAGAGGGCGACGGGTGTAGCTAGTGACCTGCTTGTGTTCGTGCTGATCGGTGATCGTTGTTTCTGTCCTGCAGGGCTTGTGTGAGGCGGGGAAGTACGCCTGTGCACCCCTGCCTCCATACCTGGAGGCGGAGCAGCCAGATCTGGAGGAGGCGTCCAAACGGCCTCTGTACGACCTCTGCTTCCACCTGCTCAAACTCTACAGCGACAGGTAACCAGGCTTCAGCCGCTGGTTGGGTAAAACGTGCAGAGCGCTACTTTAACGCTTCTCCTGTCGCCCTGCAGACACTACGGCCTGCAGCAGCTGCTGGAGCCTCTCGCCGTCACCTGGGAGCGCCTGGACTACCGCCTGAGCTGGCACCTGTGGGGCGTCCTGCAGGCGCTGCACTACACCCACCTGAGCGCCCCACGGCAGGGCCTCCTCCACGCCAGCTACGCCGCGCAGCTGGAGAGCGCCGGCCTGTGGCACATGGCCGTCTTCATCCTGCTGCACATCCCCGAGCACGCGTACGTTCACCGCGCCGCCAGCAGCTATGGCGTTTCTACAGCAGCTCGGCTCTGAGCCAAACAGGGCTCAGGTTGTTTTACGACTCGGAGCTTTGAATCCTCGAGTCTCATGGAAACAGCTGACGGCTCTCAGCTGTAGGCGTGTTGGCTCGGTGATCTTCAGTAACAGTCGAGTTGAACGTGATCGTTGCGCTCCGGCCCGCTTTGTTCTGAAGGCCGTCCTCACTTTAGATCTCAGCTCGTTGTTTCCTGTCTGATCTTCTTCTCTGCGTCTTCAGTCAGAGGGAGCGAGCTGTGAGGGAGATGCTGGCGCTGCACTGCCCCCTGCAGGAGACGGAGGACTCGGTCCGCAGGGAGCGCTTCCTGACTGAGCAGCTGCTGATCCCGGAGCAGTGGATCCACGAGGCCAAGGCCACCCGAGCCCACCGCGACGGCGACAGACACCAGCAGGCCCTGCACCTGTACCGAGCCCGATACTGGAACCAGTGCCACCGCCTGCTGATCCAGCACCTGGCCTCAGGTAGACCCGCCTGTTTGCACACGCGGTCTGAACCACGTCCTGCAGAAGAGTCAAAAACTTCGGACTCCTCTGATCTGAATAATTAGCATCATTACATGGTTACATTAGAGAGAATTAAAGTTGGTTCAAAAACACGATGAGCCAACAAGTGCTGTGTTTTTTCATTCATCAAAGTCTAAAAAGCTGAGGCGCTCGAGTCCACACATCACGCTATGTTTCATGTGTGAGATCAGTTTGCTGAAACTGAGTTCAGAGTCTCTCTCCCCCTCTCAGACTGCATCATCAACGATAACCACGACTACCTCCTGGAGTTCCTGGAGGGTCTGGCGCTCCCCGAGCACTGCGCCACCATCCAGGACTGGGACACAGCAGGGGGGGTTTACCTCGACTACATCAGAGTCATAAAGACTCTGCAGCACATCCAGCAGGTACCAAACACCTCTGAGTGTTTCTGATGCTCAGCTCGATGAGGGCGACTGTTCTTTCAAAGTAAAAGTACTTCATTATGATACTTATTGAAGTAGAAGCACAAACTTACTGTAAGTGTAAAAGTAGTGATGCAGTAGTTATAGAAACACGTTTTCAGCTCAGGTTTTTCTTTTCCTCACATCTCTGGCGTCTGCGGCGTTCACACGAGGCGATGTGATCGCAGCTCGAGCTCATTTCTGGTCGTCTGCATTAGAGCGATGAACACGAGCAGCATCGAGTCTCTGCTTCACGCAGCACGCCGTGGTTTCATCCAACAGTGTTTGGAGAATAAATCTGAAAGCAGGGCTGTAAAATGCTGTGAAATGTTGTAAAATGCTGTAAAGTCTTCACGTGTTTTTGTAACTGTTTCGTCCTCACGCCGAGTTTGATCTCGTGTTTCCGTCCTCGCTGTCAGATGGAAAACGCCGGCTACGAGCTGGAGCGTCTCTACACCGATGTGACGTCTCTCTGCAGCAGGATCGAGCTCCTGCCCTGCCGCACCGCTAAAGACCGCCTCGCCCAATCAGGTAAGAGAACAACTGCATCTTTGTCCTGATTGGCTGATGTCAGACGGAGAGGAGGAGTGTGTGACTGAAACTGTCCAGGCGCGCAGTAGCTGACACACGCACACCTCTCTAACAGAAACGAGTAGTTTAAAGTCTGAACAGCTTCCGCAGCTACATCAGGTGATCTAACAAAGCCCCGCCCCCTGGTCCCCTCCCTTTCTGCAGAAATGGCGAAGCGCGTGGCGAACATCCTGCGTGCGGTGCTGAGCCTGCAGCAGGGCGATACGGCCGACTCCCTCAGCATCCCGCTCGCCCAGCTGGCGCCGCACATCAGCCGCCTGCCGATGCCCGAGGACTACACGCTGGAGGAGCTGCGAGGCCTCACGCAGTCGTACCTGCGACAGCTCATCGTCAGCCAATGAGAGCGCAGAGCGGGACGAGAAGCTTCGGCTGCTCAAACGTCTCGAAACTGACACCATAAAAGATGAGGCGAGCAGTGTGTGACCTTTAACCCCACGTCTGTCAGTCTTTTAGCTTGTGCTCAGATTTAAAACCAAACAGGAAGTGACACGAGATTTGCAGCAACATCAAGAAAGCAGTCAGAGAAAAAAGGTTCAAATACTTCCTGAGTGATCATCAGAATTTATTCTTCCTCACTTTATCTTCAATGAAATAAAACGAGCTCAAACGTGATGAAGGGCTGCTGCAGGTTTGACCCGCCCACCAGAGGCCGCTCCACCGCTGACGTTCCTCTGCAGGAGCCTCAGGCTGAGGCTGGAGATGATTTTTCCCATCAAACACCTTCAGTTTAATCGTTCAGGGTATTTGTTCTTTTCCATTCTTTCATTAGCTTCTCCTGAAACATCAGGATCATTTGATCCGACTCAAACCTGCTGACTTAAAGCCGACGAGTAAATATTAATAAACAGGAAACTGGGGGAAGAAACGGGAGCAGTTCAGAGTAAACAAAGCTCAATCTTTAACTTCCAGAAACGCTCCCCGCTGACAGCAGTCTCCTCCTCTTTGTGTTGGACTCGACTCGTTTGACCTCTGACCTTCAGAGAGCGGGTCGACGTGGTGTTTCCCCCTCGGTGGGTTTAGAAGCGGCCGTCTGTGTGTGATCACAGAGCAGGCGGCGGTGGATGTGTAAAATGTTGACGCTCTATTTTTGTAGGTGTGTTTCTGTGTGGATGTAACTCAGATCGTTAGTGTCGCAGCTTTAAAGTCAAGAGTTTCCTCCCAAAGCGAGCCGCCGGCCCGAGGTTTCGCTGTAATTATATAAATATTGTATATTTTTGGAAATCAAACGGGAACATCAGGTCGTTTTTATCCCTCGATTATTATCAGATCGGATGCAAAGTCTTTGGAAGTGAAACTCTGCTTACTCATTTATTTTTCTGTTGTAGATGAACGCCAACAATGTTTTTGGGTTTTTGTTTTTCAAAGTGAAATCGGTTGGACTGTTTGAAACTGTTGTTCACTCAGCGATGCTGCAGTGTGTGTGTCTGCTTGTTTTCCTCATGTTTGATATTTTTAATAAAGTCAAGTAGAAATAAACAGGTTGTTTCACATTATTGTTTTTTGAGCTCGGGATCAACTAAAGCTAGCTGGGAATAAACGTGCTAACAAAGCTAGCTTAAAAAACAAACCCAGCAGACACACGAGGTCATGAGTGAAGCAGTTTCACCTGCACAGGTCAGAAACAGACATTAAAGCCACAGCAGAACCAGAGTTGTGGGTTTAATGCCCGTCACGAGCGTGTCCCCCCGTCACGAGCGTGTCCCCCCGTCACGAGCGTGTCCCCGTCAGACTGACGTCCTCCGTGGAACCTGAACTCGCCACAGAGCTCGTTCTTTATTGGTCTCTGTGAGGAGCACAGTTTGTCCTGAGCTTGCGTGTGGTTGGTCAGGTGACGGCACCTCTGAAGAATGACCCCACAAACCAACCTTCAAATTAAACCATGACCAGAAAAACTTAGCTTTATTGTTTCAGACAGGAAAAATGTACAAACGAGTTGACGTGGCTTTGAGGCTGGAAGCAGCTGGAGCTGCCTCTGGAGCTGGATCGCTTATTCTTTTTGGGCTTCGATGGTCCACCAAGTGCAGCCTGAACAAACCACCATCACAAAGTTAAAAGATGAGCTGGCAGATCAGATATTTCAGTTGTCAGATATTTCAACCAGAACAGCGTTTGAGGGGAAAGCCAAGCGGGCACTCTGGTTTATCTTTTGAGACAGTTGTTGCCTTTTATTGGATCTGATGGCAGAGAGCCGACGGCAAAGGGCCGCAGGTTTGAATCCAACCCGGACAGCTGCATTCACCTTCTGTGGTAAACGGTGATCTGCTCACACCATGAGCTAACCTGGCACTCAGCAGAGACATGGTTAACCTGGCACTCAAACTGGTCTGAGTTGAGAAAGTACTGAATAAAACTTTTTACAATGTTATTGCTTAATCACTAAGCTTCTAGAAAAGGTTGTGGCTAAGCAACTTGCGATAAGTTTCAGTCCAGCTTTCACAGAGCTCACTCCACAGAAACAGCTCTTCTTTGGGTCTGTAGTGACATTTTGATGAGTAATGATGCAGGAAAATGCTTGGTCCTCCTTATGTTGGACCTCACATCAGCTTTTGACACTGTTGACCATCACATCCTCTTCAAAAGGCTTAAACATTGAGTTGGTGTATCGGGTACTGCCTTGGAGTGGTTCTCCTCATATCTACATCACCGATCTTTTTCTGTGGTGGTCTCTGGTTTTAGGTCATCCTCTACCTCCCTTACTTATGGTGTCCCTCAGGGTTCGGTTTTGGGGCCTTTATTGTTCTTAATATATCTTCTCCCCCTCCAGCACATAATGGGCTCTTTTGAGGACATGTCTTATCACTGTTATGCTGATGATATTCAGTTGTACGTTTCTTTTAAGCCCCAGGATTTATCTAATCTTCAGCTTCTAAATGATTGCTTAGATTCCATCAAATGTTGGATGGCTGCAAATTTCCTCCAATTCACTGAGGGGAAAACTGAAGTCCTCATATGCGCTCCGGACAGATTTTTATCCCAGATAGTGAAAGCCCTTGGTCCTCTCTCAGTGTATGTTAAATCCTCTATCAGGAATTTAGGTGTCACTTTTGACTCGACTCTCACATTGGATGGGCATGTGAAATCTCTGGTTTGTTTTTATCTTGTTTTTATCATTTAAGAAATGTGGCTAAGTTAAGCCCTATTTTATCTCGCTCTGAACTGGAGATAGCTATACATGCATTTATTTCCTCATGCTTGGATTATTGTAACTCTTTGTTTATGTGTCTAAGCAAAGGTTCTCTGGATCGTCTGCAAGTTGTGCAAAACGCTGCAGCTAGGCTCCTGACAAAATCCTCCAAGTATTCACATGTGACACCGTTGCTATTTCAGCTACACTGGCTTCCTGTTGAATTTAGAGTACATTTTAAGATCCTGGTCTTGACATTTAGAGCCTTGTATGGACTGGCACCAGCCTACATCTCTGATCTGCTACAGCCCGATGTCCCCAGCAGGTCCCTGAGGTCATCTGATCAGGGCTTACTTGCTATAAAAAATACTAAGATGAGAACTAAGGGTGACAGAGCTTTTGTCACTGTGGCCCCGAGACTGTGGACTCTCCCCCCCAACATTAAGAACTGTGGCCTCAGTCGTTGTTTTTTAAAAAAAACAACTCAAAACTCACCTGTTTTTGGTTAAATTTCTGCCTGTTTTATACTGTCTGTTTTACCTTTTTATTATTTGTTATCTTATGTGCAGCACTTTGTGATTCTGTCTAGAAAGGTGCTACATAAATAAAATTTTATTTATTTTATTGTAGTTATTACTACTTTTATGTTCACAGCTCTGAATGAATCTTCAGATGCTTTTGGTGACTTTTTTTACTGATCACGTTAAAAAAAAAAAAAAAAAAAAAAAAGAAGAAGACTGCTGTTTGCCCACTCACAGGCTTTTTCTGCTTATAATGCAATGCCAGGTGAGTAGTTACCGTGGAAGCTTGTGTGAAATGCACTTTAATGTCTCTCCCTATTTTGCCGTCGCCAGAGGTTGTAAAAATACAAACATTCTGTACTAAATAAAGTTCTGCAGCCTTCTATCCGCCAGACTGCCTGAGAACCAGAGTGACGAGCAGCACAAGGCACATACTAGATTAAAGTAAAGCGCTATACAAATACAGACCATTTACCATTACTCTCTGACTCCTCATGTCTGAGTGGAAGGCTGAGGCAAAGCAGCAGGCATTGAACAGAAAAGTGATGTTAGTGTGACACAACTACATCATAAATGTAGTGTTAGATGCTAAACGTTAAGATACTTTCAATTAAATTGATAAAATGGCGCCGTGTTACAGATGTGAGAAACGGTTTGGAACAAAAACGAGAAAAACAGGACGAGCTGTTTGAAGAGTTCTGCTCTTACACTGCCTGCATACAACAGCTGGAGCTTCAGCCTTGTTATTTTTTTGCACAAGAAGACCTTTAAAACATGTTTAAGTGTACACTTTCCAATGGTAAGAAATCTGACAACAAGTTGCAATCAGACAAAATCAGAACATTTAATCAGAAAAAAAACGCAGTATAGAAAAGACGGGGTTTGATTTTCAGGCAGAAGTAGATGCTTTCATATGGATGTATTACAGCTGCGCGAGAATTTGAATTGAATGTAAGATTTTAATGATTTATATGCTTCTGAGTAGCTTGATCTATATTATTCTAGTGATAATATCTATGAGATTTATTTTTAAATCTTCAAAATCATAATAACTATAGAACCAAACATTTTCAGCCATAATACATAAAGTACCATAACAATGAAATATTTGAACTGCATAAAATGTCAGCCATTACATACTTTGATAAAGTTTCATATAATGGCTGGTCCTCTCCATGCTCTCAGCTACTCTCAGGTAATAGTACAAATATACAAATATTCAGCATAAAACCATTAATCACTTTTTTTTTTCAGAGATGGATTATTATTTTTATTCTTAAGTTCATTTGACTTTTTATTCCAATGGATACGTTCCCAGCACCAGGTGGTGTAGTCACGGGAATTCCTGAGCTTCCAGGACTGATGATGATTATGAATATTCTGCTCAAATCAGAATAAAAACAGAAAAAAACTCATTTGCAAGAAACACAGAAAGAAAGAATAACTGACATCATATAATCAGAAATGTCCTCTACATTAAATGATAGATTTAAGGAATCATATTAAAAATATTCAGTTTAAAAAAACAACTTTAGTAAAAATAGATGAATCATGTGGCTGCAGCCCAGCCTGAACAGTGGACGCCATCTTTACTTCTATTTGACGGATTTAATTTTGATGATCTGGTTTCCTTTGATTTCTACATCTGCTGAGAACGGCATTTTATTCAGCAACCTGTCCTCAAAGCCGCCCCCCAGGCTGACACCCAACGCTCCTGCCAGCAGGGATGAAGCCACCACAAACGGCTGCACCTCGTTGTTATGGCTGAGCTCCGCCTCCAACTCAGTCTGCGTCCCGCTGGCTCTTATGATCCCGATAATCTCGATGGTGACGCTCTGGACTGCAGCACTCTGAACCTGCACACAAACATCAGGACAGGCTGAGAATCTCATAAACAGCTAAAAAGCTAAACAGGTCGACAGGTAGCCCGACATTTAGAACCACAGAGAGCTCACGAGGCATCGATGACTGGTTCAGAAGAACCCCACACTGCCATTAAGACCAGGACCAGATTCTTTCTGAGTGCTGCTTTTAAGTAAATGACAGAGAAATATGACTGGCTGCCTTCAGTGAGTCTCTAATCCTGCGCTCTGCTGAGAAGGTGATTGGCTGCAGACTCCCATCTTTGCAGGACCTGTACACCTCCAGGACATTGCGGCGTGCAGCTCGGATCTCAGCTGACCCTTCTCACCCTGGACACAGTCTGTTTGACCTGCTCCCCTCAGGCAGGAGGCTCCGGTCCATTCGCACCAGAACCTCTCGCCATAAGAACAGTTTCTTCCCCTCTGCTGTTGGACACATGAACAATAACCATATGACTGTTCCCGCCACTAACACATGACCCTACGCTGTGTCACTGCATCATTCCATGTTTGGCACTGATCACCACCTGCACTCATGCACATATCTTTCCACGTAGCACTTTTAATTCTTATCCCTACTTTTATTTGTACATATCTATTTAAGTGCTATTTATGACACTATGTTTGCACTGAAGCACCGCAGCAATTTTCTAATGTTGTAAACCTGCTCAACATTTGGCAATAAAACCCTTTCTGATTCTGATTCTGATTCTGCTGATGACCTGCTGGTTAGTGGAAAATAAACTCTCAGAATAAGAGTGTGGGGGGGTTAAACAGAGTTGTACAGAGCTGAGAGAGTCATCAAAGATACCCATGTTACTGCAGTCTGTGTGTCACACGCTGCCTGGATTAAAACCAGCAGCTACCTTTAAAATTTTGGTGGAATCTGTTGAGTTCAGCGATACTGAATCCTGGAAGAGACTGGTCTTTACGTTGGTCACCTTGGCAACGTCTCCACATGATACTCCGCTGAGATG
This sequence comes from Aulonocara sp. 'chitande type north' Nkhata Bay, assembly GCF_057382095.1. Taxonomy (NCBI): domain Eukaryota; kingdom Metazoa; phylum Chordata; class Actinopteri; order Cichliformes; family Cichlidae; genus Aulonocara; species Aulonocara sp. 'chitande type north' Nkhata Bay. The sequence goes on from NC_141353.1 coordinate 9,774,338, forward strand.
CTTGATGTCTTCACCCCACAAGGTGATCCTGATTGAACCGGTGTTGTCTTCAAGTTTAAAATCTTGCTTGTCTTTCTTTCCTCGTCTGTTCTTCACTTTGGTGTTTTCAACGGAGCCGATCTGCACAAAGCAACAACATGTGAACAACTCAGGATACAGAGACTCAAATCCCATAATCGGTGATCACAGACTGAATCTGAAAGATGGACTTTAACTGTTTGGTTTTTGTGTTGTTTGTTTGTTAGAGATGGAAGTGAACATATTTAGATGAAAGGTTGAAGCTTTAACTAATCAGTTAACAGCAGCTGAACTTATCGTTGGAAAAGTGACTGTACAGAGGTCCTGCTGTGAAGGTGAGTCGATCTTTCAGAAGATCCACACAGCTCATCAGCCCGCTGTAGTTTAAGCTGAGCTGGAGATATCGACAGGTCTTCTCTTCACTCAGTTCAAGTTTAAAAGGAATTTAAAGCTCATCATATTTCAACAATCCGAACTTCTGGACCACAGTCAGGCTTTCTTTTGTTTGCTGGCTCAATAAAGCCAGAAAAACCAGTCTGTGATAACAGGTATCACAACTGTTAACTCTGCCTCTCTGCCTCGAGCGCCGTGCATACTTAGGTAAACACACGTGATTAATACCTCATGTGACTCTTCTGCACAAAATGGATCAAGAACCACCTACTTCCTCCCCTCACCCCCAGCCGGTTACAATAGATGGCCGCCCCTCCCTGAGTCACAGAGGTTTCTTCCTGTTAAAGGGGAGTTTTTACTGTCACACTGAGCAGGTGTTTACTTTGAGGAGGTCACCTGATTGTTGAGGTTTTCTCTGTAGTATTGTAGCGTCTTTGCCTTACAATAAACTGTTGCCACAAATCAGACAAAAGTAATGCTTCAGAAAATCATCATTCAGGTGATTTGATCATCACAATCACACAGAAGAGTAAAAGAGGCACATATGTATTAATATATTTATATCACCACTCAGTGCTCCTGTTTATAATGTGACAGCTGCACAGTAGACCTCCAAGACTTGAAACTACACACAGTTTAAAGTCAAATGAGACTTGGGAATCTCTTCAGGCTGTTACCAGATCAGACTGGGAGGAATTTTCTTGTTTAAACAGGAATTTTAGGTAATAAATATAAAACTGTAACTGGTCAGTTTCTAAGTGTTCCATCAGCAGTGAACAAAATAAAACATTTATACATTTAATGCATCACCATGTGAATATGAATACATGCAATCTGCTGCCGTAACTTCATCACACATTAAACATACTGCAAAGAAAACACGGAGCTTCCAGTTACTGTAAACCGACACTCTGAACATCAGCTGCTCCAGACCAGGTGATGTGTTCAGCATAATTTAGCGATAGTGCTTCATCCCGGTAAAAATACAAACACTGTTGTGACACTGAAAACTCAGACTTCAGGCTCAGCTGACCTCACTAACACATTAATCTGGCTTCATAGCACACCCCTCTGAGCTTGTGAGGAAATGGCCGCCCAAATGTTCTGCAGAATATCTGTTCACACTTACCTCTGTTACTTTTCCTTCAACACTCACTGATGTCTTCTCCGCTGATCTCTTGGCCTGTTCGATGGAGAAAACTGGAGCCTGGAAATCAATGAGCATCCGAGCTTCCATCTCCAGATTCTCAGGAACATCAATCTGTGGTGTCTTCGATACTTTGCTTAATTTGGTGACTTTAATGTCATTTCCCTCCATGATGACCTCTCTGAACAGGTAGCAGCTCTTCTCCTGGATGTCTTGGTAGCGCTCTCTTCCATACACCATCACTTTAATACTGGCTGTTTCATCGGCCACCCCCAGGTTAAAGAAAAACTTTTTCTCCTTGTTTTTGGTTTGATATGTACGCAGACCAGATTTCTGCACGATTTTGCCACCAATTGCTTTGTTTCCAGGGTTACCACTGGCCTTTAGTTCGCCAATGGATATTCTCTGAACACAGATGGAGAGACAAAAGTAATAGCCCTGATAGTGGCCTAGCAGGTTTTGACCAAAATATTACTCTATTACTGATCTTTATATTTGTTCACACATTAACAGCTCTGTTGTCCCATCAAACAGAATTCATTCTAACATTAGTCAGCTAAAAGTCACTACACTATTACCTGGTTGTTACCTTTGTAAATACATGGATGTTGCATGGTTTTATTTCCACCACTGCCTTGCTATGACAGAGAGCCCCACTAAAAGTTGTAATGTTTAAACAGGATTCAGGTAACACTGAACAGGAAGTGCACCAAAATAAAGGAGTTTATTTTTCATTCCTGATCTAGTGATCAGGTCTAAGGAAAAATATTTCCTGTTGTTTTACTTAAAGGAAATTAAGAGAAATCCGCTCACCCATGACTGGCTTTTCCTGTCCTGGAAAAGAAACTGTGTGTAAATGCTCAGTTTGTCATGATGGAAGTGTGGAAAAACTTAACGTTTATGGATGTGTGGTTGTTTGCTGGAGGTGCTTTGATAAATGATGTGAAATATTTCATTAACCTAACTGACATATTTAATAACTGCTACCTTTTGAGGCAATCTCCCCGGTTCGTCTATAAAGAACAAATAAAACGGTGAGTTTTCATACTGTTCTCTTGTTACTGGAGGAAGTGTTAACATGTTTCACAGAGCTGACCTTTCGCTGTCAACTTCCCATCATTTTTGCCTTCAGCCTCTTGCTCTACATCGAAAGAATCACTTGCAGCACTGCTCTTACCTGTAACACACACATCTCATCATAACCCCACCTTCAAACAGGTAAATATCAAGCACAGTTCAGCCGTTATTTGCAAGTCTACCATCCCAGCAAGATGCAGTTCAGCAGGTTGTGTCTAACACTAAAGCAGACCCAGTGTCACGCTTTTAGTATGTTCACTCACCAGCTTCAGATTTCATATCCTCTGCCTTTGAATCAGTTTCACTAAGTTTCCTCTTCGTTCCTAAAAGAAATGTTTCAGAGTTCAACACAGATTATTAGATTATCATTATTATTATTACTATAAATCTGACTGGTTTACATGATGTGCAATTTTTTATTTATTTTGGAATAAAATGCATTGTTCCACAGATGGTCACAGACAGTCACCACTATCAAAGTAGCTTTAGGAGTATAACTGATCTTTGTCTGTGTGGGGTCTCAGTCATCCAGGTGATGCACCTGAGCTGAAAGCAGCTGCTCTTCTATTTTAGAAGCTTGAAGATGTTTCTGAAGTCCACCTGGAATCCATCCTGACATCCCTCCCAGGTGATTCATGTGGCTCATGGGATGCTAACATCTAACATGATTACAGGGAGTATCCATAACTCTATGGACCACCTGCAAGGTGACAGCAGCAGCAAACCCCACCAGGGTTTGATGCTGCATTTCAGATACCTCAAGACTCGGATGTCAGGACTCGGGAGTAGGGATGGGTATCGTTTAGGTTTTAACCAGTACCAAACCGGTACTTTTGAAATGGTGCCGGTGCTTAAACGGTGCTCAAACGGTGCTTAAAGAATGAAGAACACAAAATTGGTCCAAAAACCTCTCATGTTTAGCTGTTTTTTTGTAAAAAGATAACAATGTTAGCCTTTTCTGCAGCTATGGGGCATATATGGCATCACTCTTGGCTGGAAGCAGTGCTTGAACAATGGAAAAAACACAAACTTTGTCCAAAAACCTCTCATGTTTAACTGTTTTCCACTTTTTCTTTGGTCATTTTAGCCTTTTTGGCCAGGGTGAAGGGAGTATCTGCCATCAAACAAGAAGACAGCCGCATGTAGCTATGATGATGTTTGCTAGTTCACCTTACATGCATTAATGTAATAACGTGGTTAGCCTACTCAACGTAAATTACACACGAACAACATTAAGCTACTCACGCAGAGAAGAACGGCTGCTGCTGCATCATCATCCTCATCATTTCTGCTACACTGGCAGGGCTAGGGGCCAGGACTCTCCTCTTCGTGTTTTTGGGGGATGTTGCTAACTCCGGGTCTGATGACAGGCACCACACCCGCAGTAGATGTGCTCGGTGTGAGGTCTGGCAGCAAGCTATCAAATACGGCGCATTTCTCGGCTTTTAAAAAAACGCTATGCGTCGCCAGGTGTTTCATCAGATTCGAGGTGTTACCTCCTTTGACAGTATCACAGTATCAGCTTAAAGCACTTGTTGCTGCTGAGTTTGCATCTTTTGCTGTGAAGTACAGCCAGACTTTGACTGCTTTGCCTTGGGCATTTTTAATCTGTAGCTCTGCTCTAAAAGAACATACGTACCTGGGCTCGCCTACTACGCTTGCAAAGGTAAAATGATTGGCTGGTATGCAAAGTGTGTGACATCTCAGGAAAAAAAAACACCGAAATGTGCGCTGCTTTTCGGTCTGGTTACTACCGTTTATGTCAGAACCGGTGCCATCATGGCACCAGATACCGGTACCCATCCCTACTCGGGAGTCGTGTCAGTTCCGAGTTAGTGCGTTCTCATTTTAAAACAATGTTGGCTAACGTTAGCACATTAAACTGGAAAAGCACCTTGTTTTCTGTGATCACTTGCATTAATCATGAAACTCACAGACCTTCTGCAGGAGCCTGATATTAACCAGACCTCATCCCACATAGCAAGCAGGTCTGGCCCGGATCTGGTATCAAGCCGGCACTGCTGGCTGACTTCTGGCATGATAAGACATATGTCATCCAGATATGGGCCAGGCCTGGCATAGATGGCACTGTTTATGTGATGGCATGCCACATCTGGCTCGATTGTGGTTTGGTTTATGTGGCCCAGGCTCATAGAAAACAGGCCTGGCCGGGATCCGGCATCAAGCTGGCACTTCTGACTGACTGGTGTCATGGCAGGGTGTATGTCAACCAGATGTGGGCCAGGTCTGGCAACGAGGCCACTGTTTATGTTCCTATTTTAGTTAGAACACTCAAATGCCATGTTGCAATACTATACTGCTATGGTAGCCAACGTTTCAAATGCAGTTTTGACAAGTTTGTGAGTGTACGCTTTATCCAAAACCTAGTGAGGGTTTGCTCATCTTTGGCACTGGATGGCTGTAGCTCAGGCGGTAGAGCAGGTCACCTATTGATTGGAAGGTTAGTGGTTCGATCCCTGGCTCCTCCAGTCTGCATGTTGTGTGTATGAATGTAGTTAGGCAGCACTCAGTTAAGAGGAAGTGTGTGGCATGTTGTATAGGGCACTTTGAGTAATCTAGGAGAGTAGAAAAGTGCTATATAAGAATCTGTTCATTCACTGTCTGAACAGTTTTGTCATGTTACTTTTGCACTATTATGTACATGTTGTTATTACATGGCTTTATTAAGGTACACATTAAGCTGACATCTGGGGCCAGAGCTGAAATTTTTCTGGGCCAGAACAGGGCCAGCAGTGTGTCTGCAACTGGCCCGTGGCTGCTCACAACTTACACATGGCCCACATACCGCAAAGAATGACGGCCCTTTGGTGGCCCAGACCAGGTTTGCCAGAGGTAATCCACACATGGGCCAGCAAAGGACCAACAGTGTGTCTGCAACTGGCCTTGTGCTGGCCCATGTGTGGGCCACCTTTGGCAAACCAGATCTGGGCCACTAAAGGGCCGTCATTCTTTGCGGTATGTGGGCCATGTGTAAGCACATTGTGTGGACCAGAGCTGGACCATGCCAATTTTGCTATGTGGGATGGTGTGAACTCACCTTTTTTCTCAGCTTCTGCTTTGCTCTTCAGTTGGTCCACAAAGGGGCGCAGCAGGTCCTGGACTCCAGGGTCTTTCCTTATCTTATTCATTGCGTTCTTGATTCTCTGGATAGACTCGTTCACTCCATATTGCTTAATGATTTTTTGGGGCATCTCTCTTTTTAATTTCTTCGTCTTCTTCTGTTTTGGGATTTTCGAAACAAACTCCCACATCTTATCGTACTCTTTGTCATCCAGCTTTGCAAGGATTTCAGTCAGAGCTGTTTCCCACTGTTTCTCTGAAATCGCTGCCATCTGCGACACAAAAGCAGAAACACATTTCTTTTTACGTCAGTGCATTTATCTGAAAGCTACTACTACAGTTTATTTTAGTTTTTACCGTTTTCTCCTTTAAACTTTATTTCAATAATTGTTAATGTAACGCAAAAGTTCACAAAAATGAGAATGAAATGAAATCAGTGTGTAATGTCACAGCAGGCCCGTCTTTTATAAAGGGGTGGGCAATTAATTTTCAAAAGGGGACACAGGAGAAACTGGAACAGTTGTGGAAGCTGACTCAGTAAACTGAACTCTGCTCAATATGAATATTTTGTCTTTGTAAGCTGCTGCTGGTCTGAGTATCTACGGTAAGCTGTTTTCTGATAGGGGTGTTTTTTGGTGGCTGAAGTGGGTCAAACTGCATCTAAATTTATTCTCACGTGAGCCAGTAAGCAATTAGGACGTACAAGCTCGGGTCTGTTTTATACGGTCTGTGGTAGTGATATAAGCTGAAGTACCAGCTTTTCTGGTACTTTTCTGTTTTCTTTTTATTAATGTAGGGTCTCTATTTGGTGCTATAATATATTTAATACCGTATAACCTGAGATTAATTAATGAAGGAGTGAATCATCTGCTTAGAAAAAGTTCATGCCTTTATTGCTAAAAAAGTAAGCTCCAGCTAAAGGAAAATAAGATGAGCTCCTGATGCTGTCCTGCAAAGTATTACAGAAATTATTGCTGTGACTACGCCACACGTGTAAATGTGTGCATTGCTTTTAGAAATATATACTCACAGTACTGTGCAAAGGTCAGAGCCACCCCTCATTTCTGTATATTTTGCTTCCAAGCAGCCAGACCTTCTTGTAATTTTTTGAAGTGCTCTTGAGCAATAGTTCTCCAGCTTTCTGAAAGCCTTTAAATTTTTCTTTAGACACTGGCTCTTTGAAACAATATGTTCTGTTTATGAAGCCACTTCTCTCTGACTTATGAATGACTGAAGTATAAAAAGGCTCCTAAGTCAAGGGAGAAGGTTGAGTTAGGAGCAGGGGAAGTTTGGATGTTCGCTCAGTTATTATTCATATAATTTTAAATAATTTTAAATAATTTTTTAATTCCATCCATCCATTCGCATCTGCTTATCCTTTTCAGGGTCGCGGGGGGCGCTGGAGCCTATCCCAGCTGTCATAGGGCGAGAGGCAGGGTACACCCAATTTTTAAATTAACCCAGAAAATGTGACTGAAATGGCCACATTATCTCTTGATGTTCTCCAGATGTTGGCAGAGGTTCAGAGAGCAGTCAGACTCAGCGTTAGGTGGACTCTGCCTTCGAGACACTCCCGGGAATGTTTTTAATGTTCTTACTCCTGAGAACATTCACACTGAGCGTGTTCAGTTCATTTCACTTCAAACTTTCTTTAGCTGAGAAGTCGAGCCGAGGCATCCAGGTGATGAACGTACGTCAAATTCAACTTCCATTTTTATCTTTTGTAACTGTTTTCAACAGGGGGAGTAACAGGAATGACTCATCAGCTGTTGTGATCCAGCTGTCAGGAATGTCTTAAAGACATAAAGACCTGGATGGCCTCTAATTCTCTGCTTCTAAATTCAGATCAAACTGAGGTTATTTTACGCGGCCCTGAAAATCATAGAAATATGGTATCTAAGATAAGACTTTGAGATAAGACTTTATTGATCCCAACGCAAAAATGTCTCCATCGTGGGATCAATAAAGTCTTATCTTAACCAGATTCTTACTCTGGATGGCATGGGATAGCTCAGTAGGTAGAGTGGTGGCCCCATGATCGGAAGGTCGGGGGTTTGATTCCCCTGAACAGCTACCCTGAGGTACCCCTGAGCAAGGTACCGTCCCTACACACTGCTCCCCGGGCGCCCAATGGCTGCCCACTGCTTCACTGAGTGAATGGGTTAAATGCAGAGAGGAATTTTCCCCACGGGGACCAATAAAGTACACTTTCATTACCTTGATCTCCAGTAACACTGTGAGGAACCTTGGAGTCATTTTTGACCAGGACATGTCCTTCAACGCCAGAGCATTCTCTTTCCCAACGCGCAACATACCGACGATTTGTCAGGTCCCGAGGCGTCCCTCAGGAACGCGAAAGGTAACCTTCAACATCCCTATGATACCCACCAGGTTGTGGATGGAATCCAATAGACTGATGCTCCCGGCGGTAATACACGTTCCAGCTGTGTATTCCAGCCCTAACCATAACCTTAATCATGTTAGATAGTGTTTTCCAAAGCGATTAAAGTGAAATAAACATACATGTGTAGATTCATTCCAAACGGTTCTCATGTTTCCTCATTTTTCTGAACGCGTAACATAGGGACATGTTGGGTGGCCGAAAGTGTAACATACAGACGATTTGTCACCTAGCGTAAAATGTTACGCTTTGGGAGTGAGAATGTGTTGTCAATGCACATATTAAACAAATATGTAAGACTGCTTTCTTCCATTTGTGCAACATCTCTAAAGTTAGAAATATCCTGTCTCAGAGTGACGCTGAAAAACTAGTTCATGCATTTATTACTTCCAGGCTGGACGACTGTAATTCATTATTATCAGGATGTCTTAAAAACTCCCTGAAAAGCCTTCAGCTGATCCAAAATGCTGCAGCAAGAGTCCTGACAGGGACTAGAAAGAGAGAGCAGATTTCTCCTGTTTTGGCTTCCTGTTAAATCCAGAATTCAAAATCCTGCTCCTCACATACAAGGTCTTAAATAATCAGGCCCCATCTTATCTTAATGACCTTGTAGTACCATATCACCCTATTAGAGCACTTCGCTCTCGCTCTGCAGGCCTACTTGTTGTTCCTAGAGTATTTAAAAGTAGAATGGGAGGCAGAGCCTTCAGTTTTCAGGCCCCTCTTCTGTGGAACCAGCTTCCAGTTTGGATTCAGGAGACAGACACTATCTCTACTTTCAAGATTAGGCTTCAAACTTTCCTTTTTGCTAAAGCATATAGTTAGGGCTGGACCAGGTGACCCTGAATCCTCCCTTAGTTATGCTGCAGTAGACATAGGCTGCCGGGGGATTCCCATGATGCATTGGGTTTTTCCTTTCCAGTCACCTTTCTCACTCACTATGTATTAACAGACCTCTCTGCACTGAATCATATCTGTTATTAACCTCTGTCTCTCTTCCACAGCATGTCTTTATCCTGTCTTCCTTCTCTCACCCCAACCAATCACAGCAGATGGCCCCGCCCCTCCCTGAGCCTGGTTCTGCTGGAGGTTTCTTCCTGTTAAAAGGGAGTTTTTCCTTCCCACTGTCACCAAAGTGCTGCTCATAGGGGGTCATATGATTGTTGGGTTTTTCTCTGTATCTATTATTGTACGATTTACCTTACAATATAAAGTACCTTGAGGCGACTTTTGTGATTTGGCGCTATATAAATAAAACTGAATTGAATTGAATCCCATTCTACAGCATATTCATCAAAGGTGGGTCATAGTGGAAGGAACCACATGCCTTCAAAGCTGCATCAGAAATATTGGATTCCTGGTGCTGGTGCTTTGATTAGAAGCATTATGTTGAGATGTGTGATCTGCAGAAGGCTTCATGGAGCTGCAAGCCAGCAGCAGATGGCTGACTTGCTCGATAGCAGAGTGACCCCTGAGAAACCCCCATTTAGCTTTGTTGGAGTGGACTATTTTGGTCTATTTGAAGTGAAGCGTGAGATAAGTCTTGTGAAGTGCTATGGAGTTATTTTTTCTTGTTTGGCGATAAGAGCAGTACATATTGAGGTCGCCTCAACTCTTGACACTGATTCTTTCATTAACGACTTACAACGTTTCATTGCAAGACTAGGTCAGGTTCAATTCCTGTGCTCCGACAATGGGACCAACTTTGTTGGTGCAGAGTGCAAACTGAGACGAGAGTGGAATCAGGAAAAGATCTCTGATGTGCCATCTTGAAGGGAGTGACATTGATCTTTAATCCTCCAACTGGATCACACCATGGCAGAGCATGGGAACGGTTAATTTGTTCCATCAGAAAGGTCCTTAATTCCACCCTGTAGACACAGCATTTAACAAAGAAGGACTCCAAACTGCTCTTTGTGAAGTCAAGTCAATCCTCAACAGTAGACCCAATACACTGGAATCGACCGATCCAAATGATTTGGAAGCTTTAACACCAAACCACCTCCTTCTTCTCAAGTCCAACGCATGTTTACCACCTGGTCTGTTCCAGTTCCAAAAGTGATCTCTATGCATGAAAACGATGCAGACAGTTCCAATATACATCTGATCTGTTTTGTAAAAAATGGATCAAAGAACACTTGCTATAACTTCAACAGTGCCAGAAATGGGGGAGGATTAAACACAACTTTGTTCCTGGAGATGTGGTCCTCATGTTGGATGACTCTGCACCTCGTGGTTCCTGGATCATTGGGAGAGTCAAAGGAGCTGCGCTAGACCAAAAAGGGCTTGTAAGCCAGGTCTGGTTAAGACCCCAATCAGCCATGTATGCATACCCATCACAAAGATATCCCTTCTTCAGGAGACCTCCGACCCATGACGACGACACCTTTAACACAACTTAACATGACTTATTTTGATTTGACTTTAACACTATGAGATGTACAGCATAGACTGACTATATATTTAGGCTAAGTGCTGGTAACCTCTGGATGACTGGCTGACCATGTGCAGACAGAAAAAGAAAAGAAAAGAGAAAATGACTTTAATGGACTCTTTGAGTGTGTTATGCTGTCTCACTGGGTGTCTGTGATGTGATGTAGGGTAGTTATGGTGTCAGATGTGTAATTATTACTAGGGATGGACCTATCCAACATACGATATCAGTATCCATCCGATCCTGACCTAAATTACTGGATCGGCTATCGGGGAGAAATAAAAAATGTAACCCGGTCCCTTAACCTCCTAGGACCCGAACTCTTCCACAGCAGTATTTTTAATTTCTCTTTGATATTTGGACATATTGGGGCCCGATGAATGTAAAAACAAAGAATTACCAGATTTTTTTTTTTTACCTTATTTTTGTTTTTAAGAAAAATAAGAGCCATATGAGGATATTCGTTTAAAATTTTGATAGAACAGTAGCAGGATAATGTCCTCGTAAGTGGATATCAGGCCCTTGTAGAGCAAAATTGAGTATTTTGGTCTAAATAACCCAAAATGTGATGTCCACATATGTGGATGCCAGGTCCTAGGAGGTTAAATATCACAAAAGCACCTCACAAAACTTGTGACATGACGTAACCCAGGTAGTGACCTTAGCACACTGGAGCAGTTTGCGTCATGTGATAGAGCGGCTGTTGTGTACGAGACCTGTCGGCGGTCTGGAGTTACTTCACACTGAAAGCAACTGGAGCTTCGCTACGTGCTGCCAAACTGGCATTTCATCTCCGAGAAAGCTATACCAGAGAAATAAAGCATGTGTGTAAGTTCATCTCTGAATGTTTGTAAAGCATTCTCACGTTAAGCTTAACAGCCGATTTCTGGAGCTCGGACGTCTGTGCGTTGCCATGGCTAAGTCTGATCGTACGATGGATAGACTCAAGTTTTACTTTGAAAAAACTGTGCTGCAGGCTAAACAGTTCCATTGTTCGAACCCCCCCATGAAAAACACTTTTTTTCATACTTGTGTTAAGTTCTGTATAGAAATTACACAAAATTCAGTCTCAGCTTAAATGTGATAGAAACAGCTCACACTGACATCTTGATAACAGATGAGTGTCATGAAGCTCATGGCGGCGCGTGCACACGCAGCGGCTTCTCTCTCTCTTACTTGAATATTGTATATTGCATAGCTTTTTTTTGTTATACGTAAAATTGTATTGTATTTATTTAAATTTATTTAAATTTTTACTTTTTAATTATTTTATTTGCATTTTTCTAATCACTAGGGTTTGAGAGTAACGCAATTTCTATTCTGTGTATGTCCTGTACATGTGGCAGAATTGACAAATAAAGTTGACTTGACTTGACTTGACTTGACTGTGTTTGCATTTGCACTGCTTTACACTCTGCATGTTTATTTATATTCAGCTTTAAGTATAAAAGGGTCCATTCTACAACCTGTTTTTTTTTAGTTGTTGAATATAAACTTTTTTTTTTTTGCTGATACTGCACTTCCTTTTTTCAGAACCAAAGAGTTTTCAAAATCTGCATAAAATTGCGTTTTAAATTAGTTTTTGAATATTAGTTTAAATATTTCGATTTAAAGTTCTGCTAAAAGTTTAAATAAAAAGATCAGTATTGCTGAACTGCGAAATATTTTGGGCGCAGTGTATGTTTTTGCATACAAGTGTATTAGAATAACTTTAGTGTTTTGTTTTTTTAAATTTTTGTATGAACTTATTCATTCAACCTGCTCACACAGACATGTAGAGCCAAATACTGTCAATAAGGCCTCTGCAATGTTCTGAAGACAGTTAAACCTGTCAAGTAGTGACGTCCAGCAGGTGAACATGCAGCTCCATGAGCACGCACAGCTGTGGATTCCAGCTGCTTCGATGTTGCATTAACTGGCATTAACTCAGCCAGTTAATGCGAGACAAATCCAGCTGCTCATTAAAGCTTTCTGGTTTGATCAGAAAATAAAACATTGGTCTAAACACCTGAAAGTCCCAAAGATGCATTGCGTCTGAAGCCTATGAACGTATCCGTGTATCTCCGTGGTGCTGATGCTGAGCGGACAGCTCCTGAAGCTTTTGAAGTGTCGGAATGTGGAAAGCTAACAACGTCCCTCTTACTAGTACCAAGTTATTTTTAGCCAATTACAAGTTGAATCTGGTACTTGGGTTTGTTAGTTAAGGTACCGTCATTAAGAAGAGGCACAACTAATGTGTCTATGCGAGCTGATTTGCGATGTGCAACGCTGGCGCGGCCATTTATGTTTTGATGCACCTTCTCAGATTAATTCACTGCGTGTCGTGCCCAGGGCTGGACTGGGACAAAAAAACAGCCCGGGCTTGACTAAAGACCGGCCCCCCAGGTATTAAAGCCATAAAGCCTTTGAATGAAAACAAACCCTGTCGTGACAGTGATGTACAGTCTTGTTGGTACAGTGGGGCAAAAAAGTATTTAGTCAGCCACCGATTGTGCAAGTTCCCCCACTTAAAATGATGACAGAGGTCAGTAATTTGCACCAGAGGTACACTTCAACTGTGAGAGACAGAATGTGAAAAAAAAATCCATGAATCCACATGGTAGGATTTGTAAAGAATTTATTGGTAAATCAGGGTGGAAAATAAGTATTTGGTCACCTCAAACAAGGAAAATCTCTGGCTCTCACAGACCTGTAACGTCTCCTGTAAGAAGCTTTTCTGTCCCCCACTCGTTACCTGTATGAATGGCACCTGTTTGAACTCATCATCTGTATAAAAGACACCTGTCCACAGCCTCAAACAGTCAGACTCCAAACTCCGCCATGGCCAAGACCAAAGAGCTTTCGAAGGACACCAGGAAAAGTATTGTAGACCTGCACCAGACTGGGAAGAGTGAATCTACAATAGGCAAGCAGCTTGGTGTGAAAAAATCAACTGTGGGAGCAATCATCAGAAAATGGAAGACATACAAGACCACTGATAATCTCCCTCGATCTGGGGCTCCACGCAAGATCTCATCCCGTGGGGTCAAAATGATCATGAGAACGGTGAGCAAAGATCCCAGAACCACACGGGGGGACCTGGTGAATGACCTGCAGAGAGCTGGGACCAAAGTAACAAAGGTCACCATCAGTAACACACTACAACGGCAGGGAATCAAATCCCGCAGTGCCAGACGTGTTCCGCTGCTGAAGCCAGTGCATGTCCAGGCCCGTCTGAAGTTTGCCAGAGAGCACATGGATGATACAGCAGAGGATTGGGAGAATGTCATGTGGTCAGATGAAACCAAAGTAGAACTTTTTGGTATAAACTCAACTCGTCGTGTTTGGAGGAAGAAGAATACTGAGTTGCATCCCAAGAACACCATACCTACTGTGAAGCATGGGGGTGGAAACATCATGCTATGGGGCTGTTTTTCTGCCAAGGGGACAGGACGACTGATCCGTGTTAAGGACAGAATGAATGGGGCCATGTATCGTGAGATTTTGAGCCAAAACCTCCTTCCATCAGTGAGAACTTTGAAGATGAAACGAGGCTGGGTCTTCCAACATGACAATGATCCAAAACACACCGCCCGGGCAACAAAGGAGTGGCTCCGTAAGAAGCATTTGAAAGTCCTGGAGTGGCCTAGCCAGTCTCCAGACCTCAACCCCATAGAAAATCTGTGGCGGGAGTTGAAAGTCCGTGTTGCTCAGCGACAGCCCCAAAACATCACTGCTCTCGAGAAGATCTGCATGGAGGAATGGGCCAAAATACCAGCTACTGTGTGTGCAAACCTGGTAAAGACCTATAGTAAACGTTTGACCTCTGTTATTGCCAACAAAGGTTATGTTACAAAGTATTGAGTTGTATTTTTGTTATTGACCAAATACTTATTTTCCACCCTGATTTACGAATAAATTCTTTACAAATCCTACCATGTGAATTCATGGATTTTTTTTTTTCACATTCTGTCTCTCACAGTTGAAGTGTACCTCTGGTGCAAATTACTGACCTCTGTCATCATTTTAGGTGGGGGAACTTGCACAATCGGTGGCTGACTAAATACTTTTTTGCCCCACTGTATATGTATGATTTCTATACATTTTACATCAGATAAAAACTTTGGTTGTAAGATTCAGATAATTAGACATTTAAAATGAGAATAAGAAAGAAAAGTATTTCTTTGTGCCCCCCTTTCCCTGTTAATGCCCTACCTGCCCCCCTGGCAACACTTTGCTAGACCCGCCCCTGCACAGTTACCAGCTGTCAGCTGCTTAGAAAAGGATCCTGGTGTTATTTGTCTCTCAGAAACAGTTCATAACTTCAACTCATTCATGTCACCTAAAAGGTAAACCTGTTTCTCCATCACCTGTTCAGCTCTGATGATCCAGTAACAGCCCGTTCTCACTCCCGAGGCGTAACATGCCGACGTTTTGTCACGTCCCGCAGTGTTCCTGAGGAATGCGAAAGGAGACCTTCGGCGTTCTTATGGTATGCAAAGGGTTATGGCTGAAATCCAGTGCAATGACACTCCCGCGGTAATAGATGTTCCAGCCCTGTATTCTAGACCAAACCATAACCTTATTCCTGACCTTAACCAGGACTTTAATGACGTTAAATAGCGTGTTTGTAAGCGATTTGAAGAAAAAGAGCGAACATGTGTAGATTGAGTCCAGACGGTTCTCATATTTGCTCATTTTTCCGAGGTCGTCATTTAGGAAGGTGGTGGGCAGCCGAAAACGTAATATGTTGACGATTTGTCATAACTTCTTAACTGAAGTTCAGTTCACCTGACACTCGGACCGGCGGCCGCCTGGGGTCTCTGCTCCTCCTGCCTCCCCTTCCTCTCATCCACCTACTGGCCTCCACCACTTGTTAATTTTACTGAATCTGTGGAAGCTCCGCGATGCCACCACCAAACAACTGAGTTATTTTTACACACCGACCAGCATCTGGCCAATCCACCACCTTTCCGTGTTTATACCGTTACAAAAAACGTGCCTAGGGTTGCCGACCCCTGCTCTAATGTTAGAGATTCTGCAACTGGCTTTGGGCTGTGCAGGGCTCTCTCTTCCGGAAGATGATTGAATA
The DNA here is from genome assembly GCF_057382095.1 of Aulonocara sp. 'chitande type north' Nkhata Bay. Classification (NCBI taxonomy): domain Eukaryota; kingdom Metazoa; phylum Chordata; class Actinopteri; order Cichliformes; family Cichlidae; genus Aulonocara; species Aulonocara sp. 'chitande type north' Nkhata Bay. The sequence goes on from NC_141353.1 coordinate 9,789,960, forward strand.
AAAAATAGGCTATATAAATGTTTTGACCATTCTGAGTCGGGTTTTCTCTGTTCTATCATGGGGATAAAAGAATCGGGTTTAATAATTGTAAAATAGACTATATCGCATTCATATTGGTATCAGCACATATCCAAATTTATGATATCAGTATCGGACATAAAAAAAAAGTGGTATCGCGCCATCTCTAAGACTACGTTCACACAGCAGGTCTTGATGCTCAATTCCGATTTTTTGACCAAATCCGATTGTTTTGTCTGCTTGTTCATGCTACAAATAAAATGCGACAGCAAACGCGCTCTAGTGTGAACGCTCAAAGCGGCCCGCATGCGCAAAAGAAGACGTCACACACAGCGCGCTCTGTTTAGACCCAGAGCAACAGTGTTGTTTGACTGATGGCCCTTAATATAAAGACTTCAAGTTTCCCAATTTTTGCTTTAAGGTATTTTGTTATTTACCAAGGGCGTAGATTTGGCATGGACGGAAGGGACGTGTCCCCACCAATATCCAGCGATTATTGAATTGTCCCCACCAATAATTTGATCTCTTCGAGTAAAGAAAAACAAACCCGATAGAAAGAAAAAAACGATCTGTCAGCGTCTCGTTCACCCAGCGGTGCAGAAAGAGTTAAATTACGTCCTCTACTGGAGTCCTACATCATGTGACAAATATGGCCAATGTGATTGGCTGAGCCTTTCAGGGAGCTCTGTTTAGTTTTAGCAGCGGCAAACCTGCGCTGCGAGGAGGAGAGGAGGACGGCAGCAAAGAGGAAGAAGCTGGATGAAAGAAAGTATTTTTCAAATAAACCTGTAAGTCTCTTAAAGTCAAGATCACTCATAAAATGTGTCCGTCATAATAACGTTACAGGCTATGACCTGTATCATCTAAAACTGTATGTAACCATGAATAAGGTGTTTTGGAAACTAACTGCACAGCAGGCAGCACTATTAGTTCTCTCAGTGTCAGAGCAGCGTTTCTAATTTTGATTGGAACTGTCAGAGAAAACGGAGCCTCGAGCAGCCAGGATATTAGTTTACAGAGGCTGTTAGAATTATATGTCTAACGTTAAAATGTTGGTGACACAATAATTTCATCCTAATGGCACTGACGTATTCATAGGGTTCATTTTTGAGACAATATATCATGAGGTAGTCATGATTTTGCAAATATCCACCTTGTAGTGCAGGTTGCACAAATTGTTTTAAAAATGCACTCAGCCTACAAACATTACTGATGAGTCAGGATCTGCACAAAGTGACAGAAACACTGAAGCAGCTGCACATTTTATTCTTATTGTCATGTATGTCCTGTTTGTCAGGTGAAAGAGGCAGCTCTGCCATGTTGGAGCTCAGAGGTGAAGAGGCGAGCGCACAGGTGACTGTAGATTAACTGGTATTTATTATCATGACAATTGTCAGGCTGCTGATGTAAACTGATTCATTAGTGTATGTTTGACAAAGAATCTGAATTGACACGTCTCACTTTTTATCTGGCACAAATCAATGTGTTATTTTATCAGGTGGCAATATGTCCTAGTGCAGTCAGAGGGGAGGAGCCAGGGCCAAAGGTGAGGCACATCAAGCACATAGTAATAATTTTAATCTGAGGATAAAACGCAGGTACTGAGGCTGAAAGAAGCTTCAGTGCTCTCAGAAGACTAAAAACATGGCTAAGGTCAACAATGACCCAAATGAGATTAAACAATGCTGCTGTGTGTCCACCAGGAGACACTGGACAGTATAGATGGAAAACCAATATGCCAGCAGTTTATCTCAGCTAACGAGAGGAGCAGGCCTGTGTTTGGCTGCTTCACACAGTGGACATTGAGTTGCTGTGTGGGACACCAATAGTCCATGTCTGTTGCTGTAACAGTAGTTCATGTATAGAATAAAAAATCCCAGCTCACTGACTTGATCGGAGCAACAGTGCCTAAACTGTTGCATAATGTTGCTGAGAGATCTTCGACTCTGTGTTAATCTTAGACGAGTAGTTTTATGGACAAAACCCAGCAGGTCATTCAGTGTTCCCTTAGTGCTAATGTATAACAGATGTTGGTGTACTATAACTGAACTAATGTTGTTAAGTCCTTCAAGTCATATTCTTTTATTGTCATGACTGTATTTGAAGCTATTTTTATTTTTGTATGATACCTGATTTATATGGAATATGGCTGAAGTAAACTAAAGCCTGAAATACTTAGTCAGTCATTTGTTTAATAGTAATTTAACATCATATAATTCACATATAAAACTATGAACTGTAATTTCAAATGGTTTAAAAGCAGGTAGAATAGCACATGTAGGCAAGTAGGCTATATTTCTCCTTTTGTTATCAAGAAGCAAAGACAAAAAGGGGGAAAAAAGAAACAGGGCAGGATTCGATGGTTGAATCATCCGTCCCCACCAACGCCAAAATCAAAACGCCCTTGTTATTTACATAATAATGTAAATAACCTAATAATGATCCTTATTGCTGTTTTAGAGGAGCGGTGCTTCAAAGGATAGCTGCAGATTATACAGTACAAATAAAATGTTCAAGTTTCTCCAACGTTGTCTTCCCAACAGTTTCACTGACATCTACACGGGATGGTCAGGAAGCGTTCGCGATGTCTTCTCCGGCGCTGATAGTCGGCGTCTGTCTTGTGTCAGTGACATAAAAGACGGATTTAATGCAACGTGACCATCAAACAGCAGTCGCTTTCTGAAACATCAGATATGTATCGATTCAGTACCACATATGAAAGTGACCCAGAGCGGATTTGAAAATATCGGATTTGTGCCGTTCACACTGTCACACCATGATGGGATATGTGTCGCAGAGGGTCAAAAAAGTCGGATTTGATGCGCTTTCGCCTGCAGTGTGAACGCAGCCTAAGTATTACTGTAATTAGTGGAACATGCGGCTAAACATGTCACCCCTGGTCTGATTGGGGAGGGAACCAGAGAAAACTACAAAGCTGCACACCGATTCAATATTGATTTTAGTGACCTCCGATTGGCGTAACCGGGTGTCATTACTGCCGACGTGAATTATGATCTTACTGAATTTACGTTTACTCTTAGTCAGCAGTTTTAAATTTCCTTCAATGTCGCCTGCTCTGGCCCCTGGAAGACAATTGACTATGGTTGCTAGGGCTGGGTATCGTCACTGATTTCTAGAATCAATTCAATTCCGATTCACAAGGTCCCAAATCGATTCGATCCACGATTCGATTTAATTCGATTCGATTCGATTTAAATCTGGGAAATTTTGACAGTCAGAAATATAATTCAGATCAGAACATTTACATATTTTTGTATCTATAAAAAGGAAGCTGACACTCGCAAGACTTTATCCAAGCTGTGAGCATCACAGCAGAGGCCTTTGTGTCAAAGTAGCTGAAGATAAAACACAGAAAAACATGAAGGTGATTTTCCTGGCCTGGGATTTTATAAAAATATTCTGCAGTACATCAAAAACGAAAGAAAACCATTAATTAATCAACATTACCTCTGACGTTACAGCGGTTTTATTACAGACACAGCATTTTGCATTTTGAATAATATTAAAAAGTTTAAATTTGTTCAGTATTGAACAGCAGAAATGAGGTTTTCTTTTCGGAAGAATGTAAAAGGGAAAAAAACAGCGGCCGACAGCCTGTAAACAACAGTAGACTTGTGCGTAACAAGCAAGCGAATAATGAAGAAAGCGAAACTGTTCGAGAGAGAGAGGGGGGAGAGAGGGGGGGGAGAGAGAGAGAGAGAGAGCTGCGCATCGCAATGGAAGCAAAACAGTAAAAGAGTGAATTCATGACGATGTTTATGTGAAGCGTTCGGATCTTCTTCTGCTGCTGGTTCGGTCAATATTGTTTGGAGAGAGATCAAACTAACATCAGCGCATAAAGGGCGTGAACACAAAGCGCGGACCCGGATCAGCGAGCTGTCGGCTTTCAGCCCCGACTGTGAGAAAGGCGACATCTAACTGATTCTGATCCGCGGGTCGCGCTGTGTGTTTAAGTCTATGTGCAGAATCCCTGTACCTGCTCTCATTTACTGTTTGGTGGTTCTTGAAATTTTGTGAGATGGCATTTCGGACAAAATAAATTTATATTAAAAAATCGATTCAGGATTTTAATGAATCGATTTTACGTTATCCGAGCCAGAATCGATTTTAATCGATGAATCGATTATAAAAACCCACCCCTAATGGTTGCCGGCTCTAGCTTCACATGTCTGAGAACAGAATCACCAATAACCAGAGTTGGACCCCCGGCGGGTGTGTCGCCGAGTGGGGAAAAACGGTTAGACACATGAACAGTGTGAGTAAATACTGTGAATATAACTAGCAGGTGAATCAACAGAGAGTGTGCTTTGGATAAAACACTTTAAAGATTACAATATGAAATAAGTTATCTATAGGTTTCTAATTAAATTGGCTATGCAGATAAGATCCACAAAAACACCACAGTGTTGTAGGAACAGGAAGTGATACTCGCAGAGAGAGCATTTGTTGCTGTAAGATTCATTTTCTCAATAATGCTCACCTTTCCTTGTTTTCTTCTGAAGTGTGTGTGTTTCAGGTATTGTCAACAGCAGGGAGAGATATTCAACTTTTGAGTCCCAGCACGTCCCAGAGTTATACCAACAAATGGCAGATACCGCCTTAAAAATGGTTCTACAGCCAACTTGCGACCAGACTCGTCTGTGAGACAGTTGCGCATGCGCATGGTCTTCTGGGCAGTGTAACACAAATGACTCATCAGCTGTTGTGATTGCAGCTGTCAGTGTTGCAAGTGTAATAAATCGTTTATATAGAGAGCTTGCTTTTAATACCAGGTGTGTGTCTGAAAGGAGGGCATGAGGTGGCACAAGCCTCCCCAAGTATGAAATAATAGGTCTCCTCCCCCATGAGCAACGATCCAGTCACTAGTTCTTGTCCACAGAGCAGAGCCCCACTTCCTGCTTCCTCATTTCATAATTTGCACATCGTGGATTACTCTCTGCCATGCCTCTCCTCATGTTAGCCCCTCCCACCGGCGATGTGAGCAGAGGACATGAAGAAATGATAAGACAGTCGAGGCATTTAACCAAATGGCACACTCATTACTGATGCCAGTTTGACACAAACAGATGTTTTCTGCTGTGTATCAGTGCTCGTTACAGTTTACATTTAAATGCTTTTAATTAAATTCAGAGCACAGTGTTAAGGACATCAGACCTCTATACTCAAACACAGACACACTGAAGGAATGAAAGTTTGTGGAGACTCATAATACATCTAACCAAGTCACCTCCCATGTGCAAGGTAACTTTAAGGGACTCCTTTTTATTGTTGTGCCCACCTGAAAGTTGTGTAAGGGGTGGATCAATCCAAATATTGGTAATATCGATATGTTGTTGTTGGTATTGGATCAATACTAGCATGGCTGATTGCTAACTTGCTTGTTTCTCTCTGAGTTCAGTACGTTTCTCCCATTTCATCACCTGAAGCTGAATGAAAAGACGAGGATATTCAGGTCTAGGAACAAGGAGGAGCAGATACATATAGAGAGAAGGCGGACCGAGCTAATGAGCTGCATCAGTTTTTCAGGTTCAGTACTGGACCCCCTGTTGCCTCTCCTCACACAACAGCAATCTTAACACAGCCATCAAACAATCCACCACTCCACCTGCTGGTGCGAAAATGAAGCATCACACTTAATATCAGGTGATTTTAATCATGTCTTATTAAAAGAAATGAAAAAAGCTTCATTCTAGTCTTCATGTGTATGCTTCCTGTCACACTAGGTTGGAGCTCTGTTATGGATCAGTAAAGGACACGTATAAATGTTTTACAGAACAATGTGGAAGCACTTTATGATGTTTATAAATCTGTAATTCCTCCAGATTTAACATGAATGTTTACTGTAATGTTTCTGTGTAAGAGTGGCATTTAAATTATCTAATAACCTCGGGTATTATAGTGAAAATACACGGGCTGTGTTATGGAGTGACTTAACCTCACCGTCTTACATCATAAGTAAAATGGTAAATGGCCTGTATTTGTACAGCGCTTTACACAACATTCAGTCACTGGTGATGGCAGCTACATTGTAGCCACAGCTGCACTGACAGAGGCGAGGCTGCCGGACACTGGCGCCACCGGGCCCTCTGACCACCACCAGTAGGCAACGGGTGAAGTGTCTTGCCCAAGGACACAACGACCGAGACTGTCGGAGCCGGGGCTCGAACCGGCAACCTTCCGATTGGCAAACTCACAACTCTTGAGCCACGATCACGACACAAAACCTCAAGAAGAATATAAATTATTTTATTGCAGATGATGAATTTTCCGCTGTTCAGCTGTACTTGTATAAAAGGTTGCTGCCCGCAAGAACAAATAAGCCTGAAACACTGCAGGGCACAGGCCTGTGTGATTGTATGATGGAGGCAAGTGGGTTTAATTTAATTTTTTTTTTTAAAACACCAGAAACAGAAAAAACTCTACTGAATATTCAACAAGCCAAAGAGAACAGGAACAGGAAACACAGCTTTAATGTGGTGTGATGATAAAGAAATGGTTCAGACACAAAACCTCAAGAACACCAAACAGACCTGTAACCCATGTTTGGAAGCAAAATCAAAACCTGGTCAAAAAGTACAACCAGCAAAAAAAAGGCCTCGTTAGTTTATTACTGACATTCAAACTGTCTACTGAACTGCTTTTAAAGGAACAGTACAGTTAGTAAAAGAAAGGATTAAGTCTGGAAGAAAATCATCTAACATTAAAGGTAACACCGTTTATCATTCACCATTTAACGGGAAGTCATTATCAGTCAGGCGGAACAATGACGACTGTATTTGGTATGCAAAATTTAAAAAATGTATGTACAGAAGCAAAAAAGTGAAGAGAGATTCCATTTTCTCCTTTTTGTCTCAATGATTTTTGGTAATTACAAACAAAAAGTAGAAAAGCTCTTTCATGTGTAATGTTAGTGATTACTTCATCATCCACAACACATAACTATGCATGTAAGATAGGGAAACAAATAATGTTTTTATCTTATCATCTAAAATGCCTCAAATGTTACACAGAGTTTAAGAATACTTACAGTAACAAATGTATTCGTAGTAGTAGTAATAGTATTATTATTATTTACAGTACTGTGCAAATGTTTTAGGCAGGTGTGAAAAAATTCTGTAAACAGAAACTTTTCAGAAATATAAATGATTGTTTTTTGGCCCCAAATATATTCTGCAGAAGGACATTGACCCCAAACACACAGCCAAAGTCATGAAGAACTATCTGCAGTGTAAAGAAGTCCTGGAAGTGATGGTCCAGCCCCCACAGACCCCCGATGTCAACATCATCGAGTGTGTCTGGGATTACATGAAGAGACAGTTGGATGTGAGGACGCCGACATCCACAGAAGATCTGTGCTTAGTTCTCCAAGATATTTGAACTACCTACCAGCCGAGTCCTTCAAAAACTGTGTGCAAGTAAATAATTGGTAAATGGCCTGTATTTGTATAGCGCTTTTACTGGTCCCGCCTAGGGACCCCAAAGCACTTTACACTACATTCAGTCATCCATCCATTCACACACACATTGGTGGAGGCAGCTACAGTTGTAGACACAGCTGGGGCAGACTGACAGAAGCCATATCGTGCCATCGGCCCTTCTGGCCAACACCAGTAGGTGAAGTGTCTTGCCCAAGGACACAACGACCGAGACTCTCCGAGCCGGGGCTCAAACCGGCAACCTTCCGATTACCAGGCGAACTCCCAACTCTTGAGCCACGATCGCCCTGTAAGTGTACTTAGAAGAAGGCAAAGGGTGGTCACCACAAATATGGATTTGATTTACATTTCTCTTTTGCTCATTCACTGCATTTTGTTGATTGTGGAAATTAATGACTAACTCCTCCATTTCTGAAAGCACTCTTTGTTTACAGCAATTTTTCTCACATGCCTTGAACTTTTGCACAGTACTGTATATAATATAGAAGAACCATACCTGAGGGTAACTGTCCAAATGTGTTACCTCCACAAGAACAACATACCATATTACCATGTTTGTGCCTGTTCTTGGTGCTCCTCTTTGTTCAACCACTGAAGAACTCCAAGCACCTAACTTGTTGGAGGCAGAAGCTAAAAAAAGATGCAGTCACTTAAAAAGTTTTTAAAAATTCTGAAAAAGTTCCTTCAGTCTGAAAGTGCCTCTGATCCATCAGTTATTGGAACACTGGGAAAATCTGTAACTTCCAAAAGTGCTACACAAAGTGCCTGAAACTACTAACTCAACAACAACCAAAGACCGACAATCTGAACAGAGGAAATAATGCTGAAAATCCAACAGACCAGGAAACACTGCGAGGTTTATCTCACATTACTTCTTACTACTTAGCCTTTTTCCTGTTTTGCACTATAATTTTGTCTTTCAAAATAAAAGGCTGAACTTCAAAACAAAACATTCAAAAAACGTGAGAATACTACTGAAATATGTGTGTCCATTTAATGGTCATTTACACAATGAGCTTAGAAAAACAGAGTGAGACAGGTAAAATTAAATAATCATAAAAATACATTTTTAAACCTTTTTAATGGCCGTAATTTTCTTTCCTTGCATTGTAGCCTCTGCTGAGATCGGCATTGCCTCGCGGATTCTGGCTTCAACGCCTTCATCCATTTTGTAGCCAAGTGCCTCTGCCAGGAGACGAGTCCTCACAAAACACTCCTTCAGCTCCGTTTTTACATCCACCACCAGGTGAGTGTTGCTTTTATTGAAGGATGTGACTGCTTTGATTTTAACTCTCCCAGTGTGGACAGGTGCACTCTGAACCTGCGCAGCTGCCTTGGGAGTTTTGGTGGCTCCATTCAAATTCAGGGATGAATCACTGTTCGCTGGCTCCTCCAGTTTAGCCTCTGATGGTTCTGAACAATCAGACTGAAAAAGAGCACAAGGTTACCCAAAAACCCCAAATTACAGAGCCCCCTAATGGTCATGTGGTACTAATCTTTACTCCTTGTTTGTAAATCTGTTAATCCAATCCTTAAATTTAATGTATTAAAATGTTAGCTCCTCCTTTTAAACACACTCTTTGGTTTCTTCCCTTCACTAATCTGTTCCTTTGGTTTATTAATCTGTAATCTTGATTTACTAATATGTCCCCTCAGTTTATTTCCATTATTTTTAAGCCATTCCCTTGTACTTTACCAAGCATTTGAACAACAACTGACTTGTTAAAAAAGGAAGAAAATCAAAAACATTTGCACTCTGCAGTCTGGAAACAGAAGCTACCTCGGGAGCGTTTGTGGTTTCAGCTGACTTCATAGATAAATCGTTGTTCTGCGTCTTCTTCTTTTTGGGCTTAATTGTGCCGACAGGATCAGTCTGTGGAGACCAAATTAAAACAGGAAATCATTTACAGTGTAATTAAACACAAAATAATTGTGATGCAATGATGGGGCCATATGGTAAAACCAAATATAATTATTTATTTAATAAATATTATTGATAATTTTTAAAAGAAATGTTATATATTAATATGTAAAAATATTAATAGACATATGAATACATTTTGACCTCTAATTGAGTTTCTCTACTACATCCTGTCAGTTATGGATGTTAACTGTGAGAGTGTAAACTGCCATTTGATAAACTTTTTGTTTGGTGAATTAATCTGTTAGTTTACTATTGAGTTTAATGTCCGGTTCCCTTGATGGATTAATGTCCCTCTATTAATCACTTCCCTGGGTTTATTAATTTGTTAACTCAGTACTATTCGGTTTCTTTGTTTATCAATTAGTTCTGTTGTTGGTTCACTGACCTTGATTTATTAATTAGTTCCCTAAATTCATGAATAAGTTCCTGTGGAGCAGGGAAATTATTTTACTGCTAGTGTTAAATAATCATCATCATTACCATTGCATTAATAATAGAATCTGCAGCATTGATATTGTATTCAGAGGTTTAAACAGTGTGTGTGTCTTTTAGAAAGACTAAGTTGCAGGAGTTGACAGGAAGTTGCAGAGAGTTTGCAGGACTGAAACCGAAAGTCATTCTGAGCAGGTTAGACGAGGCTATTTGAATTACTAGGTTATTCAAATTGTCTGTTATACTTTTATATTCTTTTACTAAGCTCTTAGTAGAGGTTCTTGATTAAAACATTTATTCAACATAGTACATATAGTTTCAGTTAGGTTATTACACATAAGGATGAGCCTAATCTGTTCCCTTTTTTCTTCATTAGTTCCCCCAGTTTATTAATTAAGTAATTAATTTGTCAACTCAGTATATTATACACCTTTCATTAATTGAGTTTAATCTCCGGTTCCCTTGATGGATTAATGTCCCTCTATTAATCACTTCCCTGGGTTTATTAATTTGTTAACTCAGTACTATTCGGTTTCTTTGTTTATCAATTAGTTCTGTTGTTGGTTCACTGACCTTGATTTATTAATTAGTTCCCTAAATTTATGAATAATTTCCCTTGAATAATTCATCTGTTAACATAACTATAGTAATCGGTTCTTCAAGTTTATTGATCTGTTCCTTTAGTTTTTTAGTTATCTTTAATTTATTAATTTACCTCAGTTTATCAATAGGTTCTCTTAAATCATTGCTTTGTTAACTCAGTTTATAAATCTATTCCATTCTTTTACTACTTACGTTTATTATTCAGTTCCTTATGTTTACTAATTACTTCCCTCGTTTGATTAATCAGTTCCCACAGTTCTGGTTCCTCAGTTTACTAATCAATTCTATAAAATTATTAAGCTGTTACCTTGATTTGTTAATGTGCTCCCTCAGTTTATTTCCTCTCTTTTATTAAGCTGTTACCTTATATTATACTAAAAAACTGAATAAAAACTAGCTCAAAATCTATTTAAACACATTTACACCCCGCAGTCAGTAAACAGAAGCTACCTCGGGAGTTTTGGTGGCTCCATTCAAACTCATGGATGATACAGTATTCATGGGCAAGGGGCTGAAAACAGCAGCTACCTTTGGAGTTTCTGTGGTTTCAGTTGATCTCAGGGATGAATCTTTGTTCTCCATCTTCTTCTTTTTGGACTTCATTATGCCGGCAGGATCAGTCTGTGGAGACCAAATTCACAACAATCATTAATTAAACACAAACTATTTGTGATGCACTGCAGGGGCCATGTGGTTAAAAATGGTGGTTTATTTCTTCTTACCTTACGCTGAGAGTTTATCCGTTTACCTTTAAAAGAAGAAAAATGCTGTTAAGATCTGTCTTCTGTTCAAGAAGCAGAAAACAAACTCTAACTTCAAACTGCGAGCTGATTCACTCTGTGATCAGAGACTAAGCTGATCACAGTATGTTCAATCAGCTCCTTGGTTTAGTAGCTGGTTTAAAAACCTGCCGCGGATGTAGTAGTAGTAGTATTTATTTATTTATTGTCATTGTCAAGAACAATGAAATTGCGTTTGGGGCTTCCATACAACCCAAAAAAAGAAGAAAATAATAAATACCCCTTAAAACCCAAGTGTACATATTTAACCCAGTGTGACTCCAATGCAATAAGACAATCCTTAGCAATAATGTTCGTAGAAATTCAGACAAAGACCTGAGAAACATGACAAAATAATGACAAAAATGTTTTCATGTGTGGACTGCAGACAGGTCAGTGTAAGTGCAGAGGTACTTTGTTCATTGTCTGCTGAAATAAGAAACAGCAGGTGTTGCCTCAGTACCGGTCTGCAGGTTTCTCTGTGTGTGCAGAAATTTCAGATTCTCTGAATCCTTTAATGAACTTTTAAAAACAGGGTTTCTTATGATAAAAGCTTGGTCCTGCCACAGACTGTCTGTAGAAGTGTGACATTTACACACCTCACAGTGTGACCTCACCCTTCTTCTTCTTTTCCTGTTTGCTCTTCAGTTTGTGCACAAAGGGTCGCAAGTGTTTCTGGACTGCATCGTCCCTCCGAGGTATCCGATCTAGTGCTTCTTTGACTTTCCGGATGGACGTTTCCACTCCGAAGCGCTCAATAATGTTTTGGGGCAAATTTTCTTTGAACTTAGTGGTTTTCTTCTTTTGGAGGATTTTCAGAAATGTCAGCATCTCATTGTACTGAGGGTTGTTCAGCTGCCCGAGGATGGCAGTCAGAGCTCTTTTCCAGTTTGTCTCTGAAATCGTTGGCACCTGAGACACAGAGAGATACTGGACTCACACAGCTGTGTTATTTTAGATTATACATTAAAACAGTAAGTTTAGAAAATCAATCCCAGTGTAACTCCGGCAGTGAAGAGATCAAGAGACAGTGTCTTCTGAGTCTTTTTCATTTCTCTGTTATTGTCATTCAAAACTTCACCGCAACTATAAAAGTGAAGACAAGTCCAAAATCTGGAGGCAGGAATTTGTATGTTGATCTGGAAATAGTTGGAAATCTCTTTCTAATCATGAAATGACACCTCACATTTATCTGTTGACCCTTTTCAGGGGCCCGACCCACAGGTTGGACTAGTGTACCTGTATTAAAATCAGAGTGAACAATAAATACTAAGATTGAGGCTGTTTCATGCAACAATCCTCTAAAACCACAGACCGTATCATCTTGCAGCCTCCATCAGTTTATCAATCATGTCCTGTGACTTGTTAATCAGTTCCCTCACTTTATAACATGTTCCCTCTGTTCCCTTGTATTCTGAGAGCAGTGGGTACCTTGTGAGTCTTGGATGCATCTCTGTTTTCCATCTTCTTCTTCTCCTTGGACTTTTCTGCTGTCCCAGGATCAGTCTGAGGAAACCAGCAGCTCAAATCAGAGTTATGTTGATGTACTGCAGGGACTTTGTGTTAAACACTGTATGAAAATATGAATAATCTGTCAGCATGGTTTCAGCTTCTCTGTGTTAATAAATCTTATCAGTTACTTATATTTGTGTTCAGTTGATGAATCTTTTTTTCCATAATCTGTCCCCTCATCTCATTATTATATTCATCTGTTCCCTTGGTGTCTCTGTGTTTGTCACATCATCACCTTCCTCCGCTTCCTCTGATTTGAGGAGATATAAAAGCAGCAGAATAAATGACCATACCTGACGGAGGGAGCGGTTCGGTGATGATGATGATGATGATTTCACTCTGACTTTGTCAGGCTGGCAGCTTTTCTGCTTGCCTATAAGAGAAGAAACTGTGTTACTCTGGTTTGAAGGTAAAACCCTCAAGTCTGTCGGTTTAATATGATTGTTTGTGGATCAAGTCCGATCCAAACTGGCTTTTGGAGCCTGTACTGTCAGCTCTGTGGTGGCCAGTGAGCCTCATCTTGTGTTTGAGGTTGAGAGATTACCAGATATAGTCAGGCTCACCTCGATGCACAGCCAAACACCAGCCCAGCATCAGATGTGCAGCCACATGGAGACTCAGCTGAATCTATGAGCAGAGCTGTGTGATCACAACCTGGGCGTGAGTTGGATCTGGTGCCCTGCTGTGCTCTGGTGTTTAGTGAGGACGTGCTGGGAGCTCTGGTATGACCTTCAATGAAGAGTCAGTATGGGCCGAGTTACCGACCTCAACTACTGAGGCAGCTACATGCAGCTATGGCCGTAAGGTTCCTTGGTTCCTGTTGTGGCATCAACAATGTGGCGCCACAAGCTAACCATCTCCAGTCGAGTTTGATTAGCTTTTATAGCCTTTGAGTTTTTGAGTCAGCTCACAGACATCAGAAGGTCAACCAGAGTTGCTTTGATTGACGGGTCTTTGCTACACTGCATGGATATCTGGGTCAGAGCCTCTGGATTAGCGTGGTGGTCCCACGTTTTAAAGAGGGGGACCAGAGTGTGGTTCCTGCAGTGATCAGGACTCACACTCCACTGCCTCCCTGGGAAGGTCTATGTCAGGTTACTGGAGCAGGTAGATCATCCTCACATTCTGGATGATGCACTTTTCATCCCAGCTGGCAGCACGGGACCAACACTTTACTCTCACAACGTGAGGAGGTTTGGCTCCCTTATGTCTCTTGTGGTCTCCTGCTATGGATGTCTTGTAGGAGGAGCTCTGGGAGGACCGAGTGTCAGGCCCGTTGTTACAAGTTATTCAGGGATATGCAGGAACTGACAGTAATCACACTTGAATGCAACCAAAACAACTGCACCAAGACCCTTTGGACGACATGGTCTCGGTCCTGTTCCAAACAAATTACCAGGAATGCTACAAGGTTGAAACAAAGCGCCTTCCCGTAGCTACGCTTTGCATTCTGGGATGCAGCAGGATGCCATAGATGTCAGTACAGGCGAGCAACCAGCTGTTTATGCAAACTCTCAATGTTATCTACAAGTGCAGTTTTTTACTTTTGTGGCTGCTGCCTTCAGACATGTCTAGGGATGGGTACCGGTGTCCGGTGCCATGATGGCACCGGTTCTGACATAAACGGTAGTAACCAGACTGAAAAGCAGCGCACATTTCGGTGCTTTATTTCGGTGCTTTTTTTTCCTGAGCTGTGATACACTTTAGATTCTAGCCAATCATTTTACGTTTCCGAGGATAGTAGGCGGGGCCAGGTACGTACGTTCTTTTAGAGCAGAGCTACAGATTAAAAATGCCCAAGGCGAAGCGGTCAAAGTCTGGCTGTACTTCACAGCAAAAGATGCAAACTCAGCAGCAACAAGTGCTTTAAGCTGATACTGTGATACTGTCAAAGGAGGTAACGCCTCAAATCTGATGAAACACCTGGCGACGTGTAGCGTTTTTTTAAAAGCCGAGAAATGCGCCGTATTTGATAGCTTGCTGCGAGACCTCACACCGTGCACATATTGGACCCGGAGTTAGCAACATCCCCCAAAAACCCGAAGAGGAGAGTCCTGGCCCCTAGCCCTGCCAGTGTAGCAGAAATGATGAGGATGATGATGCAGCAGCAGCCGTTCTTCTCTGCGTGAGTAGCTTAATGTTGTTCGTGTGTAATTTACGTTGAGTAGGCTAACCACGTTATTACATTAATGCATGTAAGGTGAACTAGCAAACATCATCATAGCTACATGCAGCTGTCTTCTTGTTTGATGGCAGATACTCCCTTCACCCTGGCTAAAAAGGCTAAAATGACCAAAGAAAAAGTGGAAAACAGTTAAACATGAGAGGTTTAGGACAAAGTTTGTGTTTTTTCCATTGTTTAAGCACTGCTTCCAGCCAAGAGTGATACCATATATGCCCCATAGCTGCAGAAAAGGCTAACATTGTTATATTTTTACAAAAAAACAGCTGAACATGAGAGGTTTTTGGACCAATTTTGTGTTCTTCATTCTTTAAGCACCGGTTTGAGCACCGTTTGAGCACCAGCACCGTTTCAAAAGTACCGATTTGGCACCGGTATCGGATAAAACCTAAACGATACCCATCCCTAGACATGTCTGACCAATGAGTGGACTCAACGTTCTCTCATGGTTAGAGAAACATTTTGGTTCACTTCGGTTTTTCTGTGATCAGAAAAACCGAACTATAGGTATGAAAACAACATTAACCTTCAGCAGAAACACTGTGACTCCATACAGATAGATGTTCACCTACCAGCTTCACCCTTTCTGCCCGCTGACCTCAGAACAGTTTCACTCTGTTTCCTCTTCTTCCCTGAAAGTCACATTTTTAAAGGTTGAGCACACAGGTTGTTAAAGTCGTGTGAGGCAGCAGTTTTCTCCACAAAGTAAGCATGAAACCCTCCCAGTGGTCCCTGGTTTAATCTGGGAACATGTGATGTGTATCTGGCACTTTCATAAAACATTTTTCGACCTTTCAAGAAATGTGGAATTACAATAAATTATAAATAATTAAATCTTAGATTCTCATTTTAACATGAAGAAAGAAAAAAAGACCTAAACATCAAACATCTGTAAAAACCTCTTTATTATCACTTGCACTGACCTTTAAAGCTTCTGCTGTTGCTCACAGACCATCTGTAGAAACTTCACATAAACATCAGGTCACAGGATGAACTCACCTCTTCTTTCACTCTCCTGTTTCTTCTTCAGTCTTTCCACAAAGGGGCGCAGTCGGTCCTGAACTCTTGGGTCCCTCCGAGGTATCCGATCCATTATTTTATTGATTTCATGGACAGATGTTTCCACTCCGTAGTGCTCGATGATTACTTGGGGCATCTCTTCTCTGGGCTTGTCCGTCCTTACATGTTTGGGGATACCCGACAGAAAAAGCATCTTCTTGTACTGTGACCCATCGAGCTCTTCGAGGATCTCGGTCAGAGCTATTTTCCACTCTTCCTCTGAAATCGTTGACATCTGACACACGGACAGAAACGCTCTGTTACACCAGCTCCATGAAGCCAACACACTGAGAGGTGAAAGCACACTGTGCAGTTTTCACTGCACCTCACATTCATCTGAGAAGTTTCATTTCTACTTTCAGCCTTGTTTTAACACTTATTGAAACGCAGTTTAAAGGCCCCGCCCTCTGAGAGCTGTCATGTAAACACAGAGTGATCTGTGTGTTCTGTTTCCAGCTGTGGGAAATCGACTCGGCAGCAGATCAGAATCACGAACAACAACATTTACACAGAGACTCTATAGTCAGTGTTTCCTTTGCACTGAGCCTTTCTATTCTCCATGAGGGCAGGTGTTGTTCACCAGGAGGACCCGAGGACCCCGTCTGTCACACCACTGACCTGCTGCAGGTCATTTTGTAGCTCCGGCACTGCTCATCCTGTTCCTCCTTGCACTAAGGAGCAGGTACATACGACACACACTGTATACAGGCTTTTGCAGAGGTGCTTTATTCATCGTCTGCAGAAAAAAAAGCTTCCCTGAAACAAACTTCCTGATGGGAGGAGATGCTGCCCGAGGACAGAGCTGCTGTGCCAATGACACGCACTACCAGGAAACAGAACCCATAACAGGCGACAATCTGCTCTCACATTTCTTTGTTCAAACCACAAGATCAACAATAGTTTATAAATGTAAAATTCTTAACTATAAAACATTTCTTTTGTAACGGCTTTCAGGGAAAAGCATTTAAATAATACTCACTCCTGCTGGTTTTCAGCCGCAGCTTAGTTTACGAGTTTCAGAGCAGCAAACTGTTTGAGGAAGGCGGGAAAGCTGCTCAGTGTCATATTTCACTACGCAGCGTCTGTGTGATGTCAGCGCGCAGGTCGAACATACCAACTTACCTTTTATATCGTTTGCTTGTCAAATACACACTGATCATAACAGATACACACACACACACACACACACACACACACACACACACACACACACACACACACACACACACACACACACACATATATAAATACAGAGACAAATATAAATAAAAATAAAATATACGAAGGGGATAAATAGAATAAATAAATAAGTCTGCACTTCACAGTCAAATATTCCAAATCCGGAGCTTCCTACAGTCTTTGTGTTTTTGCACCAGCTGTCACTGATGTGCAGGGTGGGTCATTTATATGGATACAGCGTAATAACATGGGAATGGTTGGTGATATTAAAGTCCTGTTTGTGGCACATTAGTATATGTGAGGGGGCAAACTCCTCAAGATGGGTGGTGACCATGGTGGCCATTTAGAAGTCGGCCATCTTGGATACAACTTTTGTTTTTTCAATAAGAAGAGGGCCATGTGACACATCAAACTTATTGGTAATGTCACAAGAAAAACAATGGTGTGCTTGGTTTCAACGTAACTTTATTCTTTCATGAGTTATTTACAAGTTTCTCTTTGTTCACAGCCATTGACATGTCGAAGAGGTTAACACGTGAGGAGTGGATCGAAATCGTGTTGATATCTGGTGAACGCAGTAACCGGGTCATTGCAGCAGATTTCAATGTAAGACACCCTACGAGACCACCCATCTCCCATGCTACAGTCAGCAAACTGCTTGCTAAGTTTCGTGAAACTGGTTCAGTGTTGGATTTGCCAAAATGTGGACGCAAGAAAATGTCTGTGAAGGTTCTCAGTCATCCAGGTCATCGTAGTCTAAGGAGCTTGGAAAGAAAAGCGTCTGGACTTCTTTTAGTTGCTTGAAGACGTTTCACCTCTCATCCGAGAAGCTTCTTCAGTTCTAAGGTCAAATGGTGGAGAGTCCCAGATTTAAACCCAGAAGGAGTTTCCCCCCAAAGAGGGACAAAGGACCCCTGATGATCCTCTACCTAATCACATGAGCCAAGGTGTGAAAAAACCCGAAACCCTGGCTGATTGAAAGAACTCTGTGAAAACAGGTGTGGGTCACAAACTCTGTGATCAAGGCATTCCTTTGTCCCCCTCCCCAGCCTCTCGAGGTTCTGGGGGGAGGCTGTAGTATTTTATCACAGGCACATCCCTTGTGAAGGTTTGTTTGATATTTGGTAAGCTTCCTGCCCTTTTTATGGTTTCACTGTGTTGTGTATGGTGAACCAATACAGGAATTGAAGCATATATTGGGTGTGGGGGAGATTACCCCCTTTATGACCAAGGATGTTGTTAGAAACAGTTGTGATCAGGAGGTCACACAAACGCACCCCCATGACACACACACACACATTCTCACATACACACACATACAAGTTCTTGCACATGCTTTTACACACACACACACACACACACACACACACACACACACACACACAGTACCTTGTCTTTGTAACCAAGGGGGGTTTTACGAGGGGAGATGCTTGTGCAAACTTGTGTAAACTATTGTAACTGTTTTTTCCAATAAAAGGCAGCAAGCGGAGCCCACAGCGTAGCACTCGCCGCACGTCACTGGAGAGTGGCGTTAGTCGAACATCCCTTCGGCGGATATTAGCTACTCACAAATGGCACCCTTACAAACTCCAGCTACTGCAGCATCTCAGCGAGGACGACCCAGATCGGCCGCAGAATTTGCAGAATGAGCAAAATAAAAATTGGAACAGGACCCTCAGTTCACGCAGAAGATTTTGTTCAGTGATGAGGCAAACTTTTATGTGAATGGTGAAGTTAACAAACAAAACCACCGCTATTGGTCTGACACTACCCCACATTGGATGGATCCCTCCAAGACTGTTGGAACAACAAAAGTGATGGTTTGGTGTAGAGATGGACCGATCCGATATTACGTATCGGTATCGGTCCGATACTGACCTAAATTACTGGATCGGATATCGGAGAAAAATAAAAAATGTAATCCGATCCATTAAATATCACGAAAGCACCTCACAAAACTTGCAACACGCCGTAACTCACCTCAGAACGTTAGCACGTCGGAGCAGTATGCATCACGTGATAGAGCGGCTGTGGCATGTGGGGCCTGTCGGTGGTCTGGATAGCATGTGGAGCTTTGCTAGCAACCCGGCATTTCATCTCCGACAAAGTTATCCCCGAGAGAAGTAAAGCAAGTGTGTAAGTCCATCTCTGAATGTTTGTAAAGCATTCCCACGTTAAGCTGAACGAGCGACTGCCTCTCGCTCTCCGGCTGCTACTTCAATCATGAAACTGCTTAATGATCAGCTGATCGGCTTTTCTGTCGGCAGTCCGTCTCTCTTGTTTGTTTTTGGCCCACTTTGCACCAGAAAGAGGAAACCAGCGGCTGAACAACAGCAGAACGTTTAAGCTTGATAAGCTGTTGTTAGAATTTATTTAATCTTACTTTCTACTCGAGGATCTTTTTCTACGCAGCTGACAGCTGGTAACTGTGCAGGGGCGGATCTAGCAAAGTTTAGCCAGGGGGGCCGATAGGGCATGAACAGGGAAAAGGGGGCACAAAGACATACTTTTCTTTCTTATTCTCATTTAAAATGTCGAGCTTTTAATAAATAATTATCTGACACCCAAAGTTTTAATTTGATGTAAAAGGAATAGAAGTCAATTACTGTATATAGTAACTATTAAGTCTAATATATATACCCTAGTAAGCTATAGTACTTTTTCCTTTGGGAAGGTACCATCTGTGCAGTCTGCAATTTTGTTGAAGAAAGATGTTGAATCTATTTAATATTTCTTGAAAAATAATTGATTTCTGTGCATTTTTTTTCACACTGCATCAAATTAAGGTTGATTACGTCGATTAAGCATCATGAGGTGGAGCGTGAGGGGTGGTTCCCTATTTTTTATTTATTTATTTTTGTTGTTGCTGGGAGTTGGAACCCTATTAGTTAGGTTGCTTAATATTTACGCTAAGTACTCTTTAAAATACCAGAATAGGGAGGATGGTGCAGGTTTAAGTTTATTAGATTGATCAGTATTGCTGAACTATGAAATATTTTTTTTTGTATACAGGTATAACAGAATAGCTTTAGTGTAGTTGTTGTTTTAAACTTGAGTATGAACTTGCAGACTTGCAAAATGCAGCAAGATATTTTAAAAAACAGTTTTGTTGATTAAAAAACACTATATCGGATTCATATCGGTATCGGCAGATATCCAAATTTATGATATCGGTATCGGACATAAAAAAGTGGTATCGTGCCATCTCTAGTTTGGTGTGGTATATGGAGTACAACGATAGTGGGTCCATTCTTCATCAATGGAAACCTCAAGGCCACTGGATAGTTGAAATTGCTACATGATGATGTGTTTCCCTCTTTATGCACTGAAGCTGGCACGTTCCCTGAGTTTTTCCAGCAAGATGGTGCACCACCACATTATGGGTGCAGGTCCGAGCATTCCTAGATGAACACTTTCCTGGAAAGTGGATTGGTCGTCGTGGGCCAGTTGAATGGCCCCCAAGGTCTCCCGATCTGACCCCCTTAGACTTTTATCTTTGGGGTCATCTGAAGGCAATTGTCTATGGTGTGAAGATACGAGATGTGCAGCACCTGAAACTACGGATACTGGATGCCTGTGCTGGCATTTCTCCTGCAGTGTTGCTATCAGTGTGTGAAGAGTGGGAGAAGAGGGTTGCATTGACAATCCAACACAATGGGCAGCACATTGAACACATTTTATAAGTGGTCAGAAACTTGTAAATAACTCATGAAAGAATAAAGTTACGTTGAAACCAAGCACACCATTGTTGTTCTTGTGACATTACCAATAACTTTGATGTGTCACATGGCCCTCTTCCTATTGAAAAAACAGAAGTTGTATCCAAGATGGCCGACTTCTAAATGGCCATCATGGTCACCGCCCATCTTGAGGAGTTTGCCCCCTCACATATACTAATGTGCCACAAACAGGACTTTAATATCACCAACCATTCCCATGTTATTACGCTGTGTCCATATAAGTGGCCCACCCTGTAGGTTGAATATTTCTTTGACGGCTTCACTCTCCTCTAGTTTTGCTCCTTTACTGTTTGTCCCAGTTTACGTTATAACTGCATGTTTGTATTTTGAATATTGTCTTTTTTAGTGTTTGCTTCCTGACTAATCTCAAAACAACTAAAGGAGGAAGCTTAACACACAGCGAGACTGAGATAAAGGATGGTAATGATATTTCATGGTGGAAAAGCCACGGTGGGCCGGCACCATGAGGAGACTCCATGGAAGCAGAGAGCTGGGAAAGAGTCACACAACAGAGCTGAGCTCACTGCCTCTGAGCCCCACGAGTGCTCGCCCTGCTTTCTGTCTGCACGAGGATCTGTGTCACTTTACTGCTGACTGTTGCTTTTCCTGTGACAGGAAATCAGACACAGGAGGATTTTGTAAACAGATTTACAGAACAAACAGTTAAATCAGAGCCTTTTTTATTCCAACATAAACATTCCATCATCCTCAACATCAGAGCCATTAGTTATGATTATGAGAATCTACTGCATTACAGCACTGACAACATGAATATAAACGTACAGTT
Source organism: Aulonocara sp. 'chitande type north' Nkhata Bay (assembly GCF_057382095.1). Lineage (NCBI taxonomy): Eukaryota > Metazoa > Chordata > Actinopteri > Cichliformes > Cichlidae > Aulonocara > Aulonocara sp. 'chitande type north' Nkhata Bay. The sequence goes on from NC_141353.1 coordinate 9,811,632, forward strand.
CTTACACACAGGAAAAAAGAGGACAAGAAAAATCAGAATAACCAGTTAGGAAAGAAGAAAGAAACAGCACACATTTCATGATTCGGAATATAAAACTGATTCAAGAGAGATTTACATTTTTTTATTGAAACTCAAAATCTGCAGCCTGAACACTGGAACTCATCTTTACTTCTCCTTCGCTTTAATCTTCATGATCTTGTTTCCCTTTATTTCTACATCTGCTGAGAACGGCATTTTCTCCAGCAGTCTGTCCTCAAAGTCGCCCTCCAGTCTGACACCAAACGCTTTTGCCAGCAGGGATGAAGTCACCACAAAGGACTGCACCTCTCCGCTGCCGATCTGTGCATCCACCTCTGTTTCAGTCTTCTTGGTGTCTTTGATCCCAATGATCTCGATTGTGACGTTCTCGACTGTGGCACTTTGAACCTGCAAAACACCAGATTGACCGTAGAGATCAGGACATGTTGAACCAATAAAACTGAAGAACTTGTTATTTAAAAAAGTGAGCAATGATGATTTCATAGTGAGTCTCATCCTGCAGAAGAACTCCAAATCCACCATCTTGTCCTGCAGCAGACAGTCCTGGTTCTGCTCAGGTAACAGCACATGAACATGTTCTGGAGTCACACTCCAGCTCACAGAGCAGAGCAAAGACTGATGTCACCAGCTGGAGTCCAAGATGGTGGAGATGAGTCTGTCGGACCACAGGGAGACCCTCACAGTGAACCACCTGGTGGGGACACTTAGAACAGGTACGGCTGGATTAACTAGAGAGCAGAGACTCAACAACAGTGAGGAAATGTTCCAGTAGGAGGTCAAAGCTGACAGTCTCTGCTTTGAATCAATACCAAATATAAAACACATTTCAAACTGAAGCCAGAATCAGAAATTACCTTAAAAATTCTGGTGAAATCTGTTGAGTTCAGCGATACTGAATCATTGTAGCGACTCGTCTTTACATTGACCACCCTGACAGAGTCTCCAGGTGATATTCCTCTGAGCTGTTTGATGTCTTCGCCCCACAAAGTGATCCAGATGGAGCCTGTGCTGTCCTCAAGTTGGAACTCTCGCTTGTCTTTCTTTCTTCGTTTGTTCTTCAGTTTGACTGTTTCAACGGAGCCGATCTGAACAAACCAACAACATGACAACAACTCAGAGACCAACAACTCTCCTGTGCATGTTTATTTCTGCTGTGAAGTTTGGAATCACAAATTCAGCCTCAAGCTGCTGTTAGAGGAACTTTAGCTGTTGCCACTGTGATGGCTTCATTGCTCGGCGCCAGAGTTTGACTCATGTAATAACAAGAACCTCCATCTAGGCCTGGGCGATATAGAGTTTTTAAAAAATATCGATATATTTTTCTATGAGATATAAGATGTGACAATATCGTTTATATCGATATTGTCTATGTTACGTTATAAAAGAGGATTTCAAACTCCAGGCTGTCAGTCACGCAGTAGAAGTTGGGAACAGAGCAGCTGTCAAATCTTTGTTATTACGCTCAGCGTCTGTTAGTTTACAGTTTGACTGCACAGTTGGGAGCTCTTTGTTATGCACAAAAACAACATTGTTTTATTTATGGAGCATTATTATTTAATAAATGCTCATAATTTATTTTTGAGTAATTTTTCATGTACATCTGCGCTGTATGTTAATAAAAGTGCCTGTGTGACATCTGGGACACCGCTGTGACTAAACTCTGTTTGTTCTTACTTTATGGCTTTAAAAAAAAGAAGATCGAGATATATCGTATATCGCCATCCAGCTAAAGAATATCGAGATATGAATTTTGGGTCATATCACCCAGTCCTACCTCCGTCCATTTCACTCAAAGACTATTAAAGGTTAGTTTAAAGGTTGATGTCATCAGAGTTTCACAGCCTTCAGCAGGACACTAAGCTAAACATGACGAGCGCCCTCACAGCTTCACTGCAGCAGATTCAGGTCACACTTACCTTTCTTACTGTTCCTTCAACACTCACTGATGTCTTCTCCGCTGATCCGATGGCCTGTCCGATGGAGCAAACTGGAGTCTGGGAATAAACGAACATCTGAGCTTCCATCTCCAGGTTCTCAGGAACATCAATAGCTGGTGTCTTTGATATGACGCTCTTTTTGGTCACTTTCATGACATTTTCGTCCATGATGATCTCTCTGAACAGGTAGCAGCTCTTCTCCTGGAAACGCTGATAGCGCTCTCTTCCATACACCATCACTTTAATGCTGCCTGTTTCATCAGCCACTCCCAGGTAAAAGAAAAACTTCTTCTCCTTTTTTTTGGTTTCGTATGTACGCAGACCAGATTTCGCCACAACTTTGCCAGCTATGACTTTGTTTCCAAGGTCACCGCTGATCTTTACATCATGGATGGATTTCCTCTGCAGGCAGATGGAGAGTCAGCCCGCAGACAAACTTACATCACAAAACAAGTCAGATGCTGTGATCATCCAATGAAAACTCAAAAATTCACTCACCCATGAAGGGATTTTTATCTCCTGAAAAGAAAGAGTTAAACAGTAAGTCACTCATAGACTGAATATTGTAAATGTTCAAGAAACTGTTTTCAGAAATGTGCAAACAGTTATGTGGGAATCAAATCCCTACCAGCCCACAGAGCTGATCTCTTTGGTGTAATTACTTCTATCATACAGAAAGCATAAATGTCCACAAGTTAATAAAATTATGTAAAACTTGGTGTAACGTGACATGCAGTATTACATTAACTTGAAAAAATCACAACTTCTACCTTGTCAGGCTGAGGGCTCTTCAGTCCATCTGTAAAACAAAGTAAAATGACAAAAGCACAAAGGTAAAGTGTAAAATGCATCCAGGACAGAAACAGCTGCGTGATGCTGCTAACAGAACGCCAGCTCTTTACAAGCACAGACAGCATGCTAATGCTAAGCTAGTCAAACACCCAGAGTCACGTCAAAGGTGAGCGTATGCAGACTCCAGTCCAGCAGCCAGAGCCGAACTTTAACAGGTAACAGTCAGGCTGCAGCCTGTTTGTACCGGTTCCTGTACCAGTAAAAGTAGAATGGGAGGCAGAGCCTTCAGTTTTCAGGCCCCTCTTCTGTGGAACCAGCTTCCAGTTTGGATTCAGGAGACAGACACTATCTCTACTTTCAAGATTAGGCTTCAAACTTTCCTTTTTGCTAAAGCATATAGTTAGGGCTGGACCAGGTGACCCTGAATCCTCCCTTAGTTATGCTGCAATAGATGTAGGCTGCCGGGGATTCCCATGATGCATTGAGTTTTTCCTTCACTCACTATGTGTTAACAGACCTCTCTGCATTTAACTATTAGTTTTTATTAATCTCTGGCCTCATGCACAGCGTGTTGTTTCTCAATCTCCCCCCTCAGCCAAACTGGTCTCAGCAGATGCCCTCCTTCCCACTATTGCCAACCACTTGCTCATAGAGTTTCATGTAATTGTTGGGGTTTTCTCTGTATTATTGTAGGGCCTTTACACTACAATATAAAGTCCTTTGATACAACTCATTGTGATTTGGTGCTGTATAAATAAACTGAATTGAAATGGATCTAAAAAATTTATACTGAGCATTTTAAACAAATGACATCACTGTGTGTTGGATAGTTAGCTCTTGAGATGGAAAGCAGCACTAAAATCCAGCAGCACTGTTTCCTCCAGCACTTACCAGTTTCAGCCTCTCGCTCTTCATCTGAACTTGAATCACTCACAATGTTGTTCTTCTTAAAGCCTGAACACACACAGCTCAACATCAGACTTACATCAAATAAAATATTTATTCTCATGATTGTGGCCACAGCTCAGTGGCTCTGCCACAGTTTCAGGGTGTGTTTGCCTACCAGCTTCAGCCGTTTTCTCTGCTGACTCCGATTCAGTTTCACTGCGTTTCCTCTTGTTTCCTGAAACAGAAATGAATCCAACTTGTGAGAGCATGTGTGTGTCAGGTTTTCACTGAAGAGTCAGTCAACATAAAGTCGGTTTCTTTCATACCTACACAGAGCAAACGTAAAAACACTAGCAGTGATTACTGTTCAGTCTGTTCACATGTAACTCTGCATCTGCAGCAGCTTTATAAATAATACATAATTTAAGCACTTTGGTAAGAATATCTTACCAACGAGTCATAATCTGCCTTCAGCAACTACAAGGAGAGAGGTTACACCCCGTATATATGGACTTCCAAAGATCCTCAAAGAAGCGGTCCCACTCAGACCCACTGTTAACAGTATAAACTCTGTCACCTACAAAGTTTCCCAGCACCTTATCATCACTTTACTTCCATTTGTGAGAACACATCCCATCACATCAAAACCTCCAATAATTTCACCAATGAGATCCACAAACTTGCACTGGACCCAGATGAAACCACCGTGTCCTCTGATGTGGTCTCTCTCTTCACGACTACAACAAAACAGCTCCTTAGAAAACAAAATCAGTTTCAGCCCCGATCAGATTTCATGGTAACGTTCACACTCTGATAGGCACCTTCACTCACAGCCTTTTTCCACTAGTACCTACTTGGCTCGGCTCGGCACGCTAAGTTTTCCATTTTGCAGGTTATGGTACCAGGTACCTTTTAGTACCAACTCCGCCGCGGTTTCTAAACAATCCAAGGCCATCTGGAAAATGTGATGTCAACAGATTGCAAGCCACTGATTGGCTGGTCTGGTTGATGAGTCATTTGAAAATCAAAACTGTCATTTTTGAAAGCCAGCAACAAGGAAAACTGCTGCACAGGAACAACACTGTGGTCCCAGAGTCTGAGTGAGAGTGACATGACTCCAGCAGATCCCGGGAATAACATCGGACATCTCTGTCCAGAAGAGCGCAGTCCTGGGAACAGCTAAGATACTGCAGGACCCTCAAGCTCCCAGGCCTCTGGTAGAGGACCCGAGCTTGAAGGATAAACCGCCCACAGGGGCGAGAGGGAATTTTTTTATACATACATATAAATATTTAAAAAAAAAAAAATTTCTGCTTTTGCCACTGTGCGGTTTGGGATGAACTAGACAGGAGAGTGAAAACAACACAACCTACAAGTGCCGCACATTTATGAACTTCTGTAACAGATATGGGAGAAGATTTGATTTCTATTGTAGAAAGAAGCCACGGCTGTGTTCAGCTGTTATATCTGCCAAAGGCGGCTACTCTGATGAGTCAGAAGTTTAGAATAGATTTTATTCTATGAATTGATTCCACAATTTCTTTCTTTTTTGTGTCCCGTTTGGATCTTTAGCATCAGAATTGTTGTCTTAAGGCCAAGAAAGATGCCAAGCGGATTTATTTTACCAAGTGGATCATCATGGCCTTGCCATATTGGTCCATTTGATTGACCTTTATTATAATTATGAATTTATTTTATTTTCAGTTGCTACAAACGGGACAGACATGACTGTGGGAAAGAATGAAAGAAAGAGAGGGAGAGAAAGAAAACCAAAGGGGAGAAGAGACGGTGAGAAGGGGGGAAGAGAGAAAAACAAACAAAACACCTGGATCACCTGTATGGAGAAAAAAAACAGAAGAGAAAGCAAACAACAAAGAGCAACATAATAAAAACGGCACCATCACAATAAACTAGCTAGCAGTAGATATCAGTAGATACTAAATAATAAACGATGTTGTGCAGCACGCAAGATAGACAGCGCACAATGTGCTTTGAGGCAGCAGCCAAGAAAGCTGTAGTCCGCGTCTGTGAACACCTGTGTGCACACCTGTGTGGATCAGCACGCTTGCATTCCAAAGGTTTCTCCATGTAACGATCCACGATTTCTTTTTAACTCCAATTGCTTTTTGTACTATGCTTTACTACTTTTGACCAGAATAACACAAAAAACTTCCACAAATGCTCGATCCACTCCTGCTAATTTGGAATTTGTTCAATTGCTGCTTTACAATGAATAGTTTGGTAGGACAAAGTAATAAAGACAATTATAATAAAACGTTAGATTCAAATTTGAATATATTTAAACATGATTTATTCTATTACACATGAGATTCTTTGGAAAACCTGTAGACACCTGACCAAAAAAAAAAAGAAATATCAATGAGTGAACTCACCTTTTCCCCCCTCGTTTTCTTTGTTCTTCAGTTTTTCAACAAAGGGGCGCAGCTGGCCCTGGACTGCTTCATCCTTCCTTGGTATCCAGAGCATTGCTTCATCGATTATCTGGATAGACGTTTCCACTCCGTACCACTCGATGATTGTCTGAGGAATGGTTTCTCTGCACTTGATAGTCTTCTTCTGTTTGGGGATATCCAGAAATCCCAGCATCTTTTTGAGCTGTGACTTATCCAAATCCTCAATGATGAAGGTCAGTGCCTTTTTCCACTCTGACTCTGAAATTGATGACATCTGAGGCACAGAGAAAATAATAAGCAAAACATACTAATACTGTTGTATGTAGCATATTAAAGCCTCTAAAACCTTGTAAAAACATATAGACTAGCACAGAGCCTTTGTAGTCTATATTTTGGATGCTTCTTATTCCACTCTGTGTAGTGTGGATACATGTTGTATGTATATATCATGTGTACTATGGTACCTCAAAAACTCTGGAAAAAAAAAGCATGATGAAGTCGATGTGAAACAGACAATGAATCTGCCGTTTCTGCCGGTCAAGCACCGTAACAAGTTTAGGAACAATGCTACAAATTAAAATAAATTTGTCATCAACTTGGAAATTTTCTAATTTGAATCTGGTGAGTTACACAAAGTGGAAGAGATTACAATGATTTCAAGACACACTATCCCTACTCAAAGTAATCTAGATTCCTGAACTGAACTTGAACAACATGAAGCAGCTGAGCTGCAACTTAATCTACACGAACATTTTAAAACGAAAACTAAAGATGCTTTTATGAGCTCATTTAAATCGATCAGCAGCATTAACTACTCAAGTAAAGTTAATTTATTTGGCTTCGTGCTGCGCATTGCCAACATTTTTAAACTCAGGCTACGTCCACAATAATAAGTTTTCTTTAGAAAACGCATATTTTCTCTCCGTTTTGGCCTCCCGTCCACACTGAGACGGCGTTTTCGCTCAAGGAAAACGCCGTGTTTTGAAAACGCTCTCAAAAACGCACACATTTGAAAACGGTGCTTTTGCGTTGCAGTGTGGACAGCGAAACCGGAGACTTTGTGAAAACGATGACACATTTTAGTCATGTGATGCAGTCATGTGACCAATTAAACTGAGATAGCGGAGGACATTATACAGCAGTTCTTTTGTTTGACAGCCCTGTTAAAGATGAATATCAGTCTGTACTGCTCCACAAAGCTTTTCTTCAAATTCTTTAACTCTCACTCGCTTTTGCAACTTTGTACTTTTGTACAAGCGCTACATACGCTTCATCATATGTCCTCGTCTTAGCCTTCGGGAGACTTTCGTTTCATTATCTGCGTATCTCTCCGCCTTTTCATCACTATTAAATATTTTTCTTGAGGGTTTGTTTACTGCACTTCAGATCTCCTGCTCTGTCTGTGTGCATGCCCGGTGCAAAAAAACCCAAACCCTGCCACCTACTGTACTCTATGTGCAATTACACTTTATTCTAGAACAGGAAAAAAAGCCTGTTCCCAGGGGTCACACTATTTGAGAAGGACTGACTTAAACTGATAGTTTTAGTTCTGGTGTCCTTGTTTTCCTCTCAGTTATCGATTCTGTCACTATTTAGCTAACATAAAGTAATCTATTATTCTAAGTCTGCCACTCTAAAATCTTGCACTGCTCAGGATGTAGTGCTGCTCACTCCTGCCACTTCAAGATACATTTATTTATACATGTGTGTATTTATATAGATTTACTCTGTTAATACTGTTAATTACGGTGCTATACTGCTGAGTAACTGTCTCCTGCTCATCAAACACGTTATTGCAATGTTGACCGTGTGCTAACTTGCATATGACAAATAAAACAAAGAAAACTAAAACTAAGTCTGTTAGCAACAACCAGCCGACCCGATGACGTCACGCTTCGCTGACCGAAGATGGCGCGGAACATGTTTTAAACATTTTAACCACGTAAAAAACCCTCACTGCTGCTTTCATACTGCCCGGCAGGGGCAGAGCATGGGGGTGGCTTACTGGGCTTAAGCCCGGATTGTTTTGTCAGAAGCCCGGGATCTTTTGGAGTGTAATTTTTTCATAGTTAGATGCCTGGCTGACAACTGTATAAAACAAAAAGTGCAAGCAATATTCGAAGCTCACAGTGAACACTGTGGGAATTTACGACTGTGCGTGAATCCCCCCTGATATTGGTATGATCCGAACTCAGACACTAAGCGACTGAGCGAGGGGGCGGGGCAGCTGCTGCCTGCGAGTGCGCTGTTGGAGAAACGGAGCTAGGCAGACAGAGGAGAGCTTAAGTTTGACCAGGTACTTAGGGCTGCACGATTTTGCATAAAATGAGAATCACGATTTTTTGGCTTAGAATTGAGATCACGATTCTCTCACCATTTTCTTTTCCAGTATAAATATTTATTGCACTTATTAACTGCACATCAACTTCGTAACAGTTGAGACTGAACATAAAAACAATACATAAACATAAAAACAACAAATGTCTCACGTTTTGTTGTTGCCAAATGTTGTACTGCTTGAAATTCCGTCTCCACCGTTGCGCGACGCTGCGTGTACAGAGCAGGTAGTGCAACAACAGAAAAATAGTTGCGGGACGGCACTGTGTAGCGTTTGTCTAGGGTGTTGATCGTTTTCCTAAATCCCTCGTTTTGCACAGTGTTGATGGAGCCATATCTTTGGTCAGGTGATAAGTGATAGCCTCCGTAATGTCTTTGTGCCTGCGGGAGTTCGACGTGTACAGGGAAGCACTGTATAAGGTTCCCGTTATTGATGTTTGGGTGGTTGACCGGGACGGATTTTCTCCTGTCACTTTCTCGTCATCCCTGACGTGCTCTCCGTTGTTTTTTCCTGCTAATTTTAGCATCACACGGCACAGCTTCTGTATCACGTGGTATAAGGCTCTGCCCTTGTCATTTGTTGAGCAGGAAGAGTGAGCGCTTGTTTTCATGCAGATTACGTCCCGGACCAAAATGCGGTACAATCGTCGTCTTTTTTTTTTTTTTTTTTTTTAAATCGTTGTCATTTGGAAATGAGATCGCGATTTTCTAACGATTAATCGTGCAGCTCTACCAGGTACCAAAGCAAATCATTTGTACCGTACAAATAATGTAAATATGACGGTGCATCACCAAAGATTGATATCAAACTGATCACTTGACCCATGTTACGTTACTCGCTCTTCAAGTGAATCAACAAATGGCGAAATGAAAAGCCGAACAACAACAACAGCTGTTTCTATAGAGAGTCTTAGCTTACGTGTGTTTATTTCATATTCTCAGTTCTTACCCTCCCCGACTAAATCGGTTTCAGTTATGTACTGAAATATAAGAATGGACATTAGAGGCTTCTTTCAAAGAAAAACTCAGGTAAATGTTATTTTATATATTATGCTTTGTATGTTGTTCAGTATATTTCTATGCAAAACAAGAGGGGTTTCAGTACACAGCAGGATATTCACATTTGTAACCAGATATTTACACTTTAGGGAGAAAACATAAAACATTTTTACTGCACAACATCAATTTAGAGTAAACTTTTGTTTTAGATAAATATTGAAACATCTTTTGAATGAGTTAAATGTCAGAATAAAGAGAGACAGAGCTTCTATTTATCATCACTTTGATCAAATGTAGGAGTACATATACACTAAGTTTGTTAATTAATAAGAAACTGCAGACGATTCCATTCTGAGCTGAAGAAGCTTCTGATTGGTTCGTAGAGTCCATGTGAGTAAATTGGTGGCACAGCTGTGGATGCATATAAGACACCCCCAAAACACAGAGGCTGTTTCTGTGACATGGGAACATCAAGAGATGTCAACAAAACAGCAGGAACAGAACTGTGGAGCTCCATAAGTGTGGCTCAGTTTGAATACAATTTGGTGCCATTTACAATTAAGAAATACAGACAGTTTCTCTCTTTACTCTTAAAGTTAACAAATATGTTTTTATATTTATCTAAAAAATAAACATTTAGTCTGATTTGATGTTACAATTAAAAAAGTGTTTTTATCTGAAGAGTAAATATCTGGTTTCAACTGTAGATTTGATGATTGTCAGCACAAAGAGGGAACAAGAGCAGGTGAGACACACCTGTTAGTCACATGGTTGTTTGCCAAAAGTATCACCGTATCACAGGTCCTCATGTATCTCGTACCTCGTGTTTCTTTTTAGGTTTGTTATTTTTCAAATTCTATATTTATTAAGTTATGCAGCTTGTTTGCACAACAAGGCTGAATAATTATATAAACTTTTCTCAATCTAAATATTGTACTTTGGTATTATTAAAAAACAAGTGTAGTGCAGGTCTATGATGATTTTTAGTGCTACTATCATCTAGTTCTGATTCTGGTTCTGTCTTGGTTAAGTCCTCAGTAGTCCTGATTTTGAACTGTTGTAGTCCTGTTTTATTTCCGGATCAGTTCTGGGTCTGGTTGAATCGGGGTTTAGTCCTCGTGTCTTGATACAGCCCGACTTTGTTCTGCCTCGCTGCTTAATTAAAAAACTAGTTTAAGGTGTCCTGCACATGTGATATATACTTTTCCCTCTATGAAGTCATTCTTTTTTGAACAAAACTCAAAACAGAGCCTATTAATCTTTCAGTCATTTCTAACCCCCCCCCCCCAAAAAAAAAAAATCCCACATGCATACCACCCTTTAGGGCTAAGCCCCGGGTGTTTCAAATGTCTGGCTCCGCCTCTGGTTTCTATCGCAGATCAAATGAAGTAAGTTTTGTTGAACATGTTTTCTCTGTGTTCCAGTAACAGCATTAACACACAAACACATAAAACGTGTTCGCCTACAGAGAGTCTACACGGAAAGCATGCCGTCCGTCAGAGTCCGTGAAAACAGACACGGACACTCCGACCTGCTCCCGACGCGACGTGTTCAGGGTAACACGGTGATTTAGCGGGTAAAAAGCAACGACTGTAGAAAAAGAGACTTTCGCGAAAGCGAGCACTAACATAGCGTCGTCTCGTTCATTCTCCAGCAGTAAAACAATCAGAAAGTAGTGAAAGAAGGCTCACCTTTCTTTGTTTTCGTCCACAGCCTGTTTCCTGTTGCTGTCACTACTTCCCGGTCTCCGTACATTTGAGTTTGGCGGTATTTTCGCACCGGGGCGGAGTCAACGTCCGCGTGCCTGCCTTTTTAAAAAACTTAGTAATAATAATTGTAGTATTATTACCAGAGCTCTGCTTAGCAGTGATGTGCGATACCACTGATTTGCCATCCGATCCGATACCAAGTAAAATTCAGGGTGGTATCGGCGATACTGATCCGATACTCTGTGCAAAAACTTTTTTTTAACTGTATCTTTTATTGTATCTCAAATTATAGATTCATAATAATTACAGGACTTCAGATTACTTGTTCTTATCACTTAATAATGCAGAATTATCATACAGAAAACTGAAGTTGTGTGCCATTTGAACACGTTGCCTGCCTGCAGCACTAAAGGACTCCTCGAGAGACGTCTGTCTCGCCCCAGCAGCACCTGTCCCTCTCCTCGTCTTCAGTTCGCCTCAACATACGCTCATCATATTCTGTGATATGATTTACTCTGAGGTGTTTGACGAGGTAAATGGTGTTGCCAGAACACCTCAGTTTCTTGCCACATGTATCACAAACCGCATCTCGGCTGTTTGTGGAGGTAAAATACGTCCGCACATTACTCCATTTACACCCAGCCATTGTTGTGAGTGCGCACGACAAGGGGCTGCAACACATTCATACAGAGTATTTCGCACATGACTATTAAAGGCAGAAGAGGAAGTAGTCCCTTCCAATGTAGACAATCCAAATGATATAGTTTCTTTCCACTGTGTTCCTGTTAATGATAAACTACAAATTTACCCTACATTACTAAATTATCGATATTTTAATATGAGAATCGATTCTAGAACATGAATGATTGGTATCGGAGGAATCGATATTTCAGTATCGATCCACACATCACTACTGCTTAGATTATTCAGTGTAGGAATACACCCAAGGCATTTCACCCCCATGTCATACTGTGTATGGTTGTGTGTGTGTGACAAATAAAATTTGAATTTGAAAAAGTAAAGCAGCTGCCTTTCTATTACATGTTTATATGGACAGTGTGGATACTGCACTTCTCCACAGCCCGAACTCACCGTCTAACTTCTCTAATACTGGAAACTAGCTGTTATAAAACTCCAGCATTCACTTTAGTAAAAAGATGAAATTCAATTTTGGACTTTGGAATATTGATGACTCACATTCAGGTTTTATTAAAAAAAAACCCTCACAAGGCTCAGTTTGGTTTACCCTGACGTTTTTGAAGAACAGACTTATTTTAGTTTCAGATGTTTACAGAGTAACAGTAGATATATTGTAGCACAACTTTATATTCCACACTCACTAACCCAACTTGGATTTGGTGGGTATTTAAAACCCAGGTTTAATATTTGTAGAGGAATTCATTGATGACATCCTTTTCCCCCATATTGGTTTTTAGTTGTGCACAATTTCGTTTCAACACACTGGACAGGTGACACCATTTTATTTTTAAAGGAAAGCTTAAATTCCTATCGCTATTAACACTAAGGTATCTTCTAAAACATCAAGTCTCCATCTTAGCATCAAAAAATGTGAACTAATGGCAACTAAAGATTGTTCTGAAGCAAATTCTGAAAATACTCCAGTAAAAAATATATAATTTAAACTAAAGATCAACACAGAAGAAGTTTCTTAAAAATGTTACTTTCATAATTAAAACCAAACCAAACAAAACGAACCCCATTTAAATCCATGAGGAACATTTTTCCACAGTAACTGAAATGAAGACGACTCCCTGTAGTTTTCCACTCACACACTTTATTGCAAACGATGTTCCAGCAAACACAGACCCACATCAGAGACACAGCACCGCCTCATGTCCTCCGATCTGTTCGAGCAGAGGACGCCCGAGCGACGCCTTCGTCTTTGTTCTTGTGACACGATAAAACCGCCTCAGCTGATGGTGGAGGCATCCTCGGGGCTCCGCCCCCCGTTTCCTTGTTAATGTGATTAATGTGGCGAGCAGACGTGAGTGTTTCACACTTTTGGTCACTTTCATGTCCAACGGAAAGGAATGAAACAACAATTCACCCAACAACAACAACAACAACAACAACAAACACGTAAATACAAAATAAATAATCCAGGTGATACCTGACCCCGCCCCCTTTTTAATCTTAGCCAATCAGATTTTCCAGCGTTGAGATATAAATAAACTTTATGGACAGGAACCAGGTGCTCGAGGTCAAAGGTCAGGCCATCGCCGCAGGTCTTTATGTCACCATGTACTCCTGCCGCTTGTTGAGTCGGACCTGGCAGAGCGAGATGGCGCCCACCACCACGTAGACGGCAGCGGCGATGAAGCAGTTGATGCCGACCTGGTTGTAGAGACTGTAGATGTTCTGAGGGGGACTTTTACTGCAGGAAAAAAAGAAGGAGAAGAAGAGTTTATCTGCTGTTTGTCATCGGTCAGACTGTGTCACGTCCATGACGCGTCACAGCGTCTCAAGCTCGGGTCGAACCGACCGAGCAGCTTTTAACCCCCAACTCACTCGTTATGGATGTCATCCTCGGTGAACGGGACGTCTTCGATCAGCACGGCTGACTTGGCGCTGAAGAAGATTCCCAACATCGCCTGCAAGAGAGCAAGACACGGGGTCAACATGAGGCTCGGGGACCCGTCAGGGCCACAGCTACGAATCGAACCTCGTCACTGAGTTTAAATGTTTTCTGTTCACTGCTTCAACCGAGGATTTATTCTGATAAGAAAAGCAGGAAGTGATCTGCTAAATATTTTAACTGACAGACCTGAGACCTCAGAACCTTTAAACAGGGTTCGTACAGGTGCTTGAAATCCTTGTAAATGCTTGAATTTTAATATTGTCTTTTCAAGGTTTGAAAAGTGGTTGAATTTCAGATGTGGTGCTTAAAAATGCTTGGAAGTGTAACTGTAGTTATTTGTGGTGAATGAAATATCTGATTGAATAGTTTTCTTATCAGACAGAAATAAAATGAGTCGCAAAATGTGTTGATGCATCTCAGTCATCCAGGAAAGTTATAAACATTACTCTTACAAACAGGACATTTGCATAATGACTGAAACCAGCCCACTGAAGGAACAATGGGCTGGGAGGATATCCACTTACGAGGACATTATGGTGCTACTGTTTTATCAAAATTTTAAACGAATATCCTCATATGTGGCTCTCATTTTTCTTAGAAACAAAATTCAGGTAAAAAAATAAACAAATCTCGTGATTCTTTGTTTTTACATTCGTCAGGTCCCAATTAGCCCAAATTTCAAAGAGAAATTAAAAATCCATGCCATGGAAGAGTTCGGGTCTTAGGAGGTCAAGGAGGGTGAAACCAGCAGAACTACATTCAGATCGGCCTACGTGGGCTCCGTCTATGTACCCGAGAAGTACTGGAATTCAGTGATTAGCCAGTCAGCGTTGAAATGCGTTGAGAGTTTTACCAACTTCGAATAAAATTAGCAGCAAGAAATTGCTCATAATAACATTATATTTAATCCAAATACAGAGTCCCCACTGGTAGTTCCTTAGCCTTCCAGGAAATAGTCGGTCCCTTCGTGATCTTACCAGCATGATGACGCCCCAGATGCTGATCACGATCCCGCACGCAGCCATCTTCGGCCCGCAGAACAGCAGCGACGGCATGTCCGCGTCCCTTTGATCGATCAAAAGATTATTATTATTATTACTATTATTATACTCTAAACTGAAAGAGGACCCATCGAAGAACGAAGCCTCTCGGTCAGCTGATCTCACCGCTCGGCTTTATTCGGCGAATGTCGGTACTGTTCGTAAGCCGCAGGCCAGCGACCAATGAAATATCCTGTGCCCATACACTCCGCCTTTTCCTGTCAAATTGGCCAATGGCGTTTAAGTTGCAAAGTCGCGCATCATTCTCTGTTTCCCGTTTGTCTTTGTTGTGATATTTATAATTTTTCTTTCTGAATATGTAATTCATAAATGACCAAATTAAATCGCAACTTCTCATCGGACGTGAGTCCCGCACAGCTTCGCGAGTTTAGGATCTTAAATCTTGGGAATCCCGCTAACGGAAGTCAGCTAGCTAAGATCATAGGAGCTAATTGTAGCTAACAGCTAGCTACCGTTTGTTTCAAAATAATATTTTTTTTCACCTGAGGCTCAGAAATGACGTCAGCCTCTGCTAAGGTAAGCTTTCACCTGCTTATGTTTTTTTTTCTTTTACGTAAGTGCAAAAATTGAGCTTAACAGCCAACTTGTAGAGAACCGGTCATGTAGCTGCACACATAACTCAATTGAATTCAGTTGCTGCATCATGAAGAAGAGCTTCATGAAATATACTTTAATATCTTTTCACCCCTAAATTATAAAAAGTAGAGGCAAATTCGGCACATACTGAACACTCAGAGCTTTTTTTTATTTTTGCGCAGAAATCCAGTTGATTAGAAGCAGTGCGGTACTATCGCCTCACCATGACAGCAAGATGTGTTAAAAGTGACGCTGTGTTGTTCTTATCAGAGACAAATGATGAACCAGAAACAGCTTTCAGATGCAGCCACACATCGCACTGACTGTACTGCAGAGAGAGTCCTGATAAATCAGCTCACTGTTTCAGCTCAGAGTAAATCTGCTTTGTGCTTCACTTTTTCCTCAGATTGTTTAGAAATGCAGTGAATGAGTGTATATGCATGTGGTGCACACCTGATCCAGGTTGTGATAGGTCTCCATGTTTACAGTGAGGGAAACACAGCTGGTGGTGTAGCACCTGAGTGTGCAGTTAAAGGTGGTGTGCAGCGTAGATCATGTCTACGGTCACCGTTTAAATCGGAGCATTGATGGCTGTGTTTCCTGCAGGTGGGCGAGATCTTCTCAGCAGCTGGCGCAGCTTTCACCAAGCTGGGAGAGCTGACCATGCAGCTCCACCCAGTGTCCGACTCCAGCCCTGCAGGGTGAGACAGACACACACAGAGGAAGTGGCTGCATTACTGACACAGTGTCAGTTGGTTGCGACCAAACACTACAGCTAACTGTAAACTATAAACTGAATGTGAGCCTCACACACATGCAGGGGGGATAAAACACAGCTGGAAACGAGCAGCGTGGTTTCACGTGTTTGGACGTGAGCGGTTTGTTGACATGTTTGAGTTTTTCTGTGAACTGATGCCGTGTTTGTGTCCTCAGGGCCAAGTGGACGGAGACAGAGATCGAGATGCTGCGATTGGCTGTGCGTCGGTTTGGAGACGACCTCAACAACATCAGCACGGTGATCAAAGAGCGCACAGTGTGAGTGTTAAAGGAGCAGTTTGCCTTTTATTAATGAAGACGTTTAGTTTTAGAATCGTTCAACAAAAACAGGAAACGAGAATCAGACGAGGTCGCCGGAGGAAACGTGACAACACGAAGGGAATCAAAAGTAAAGGAGGGCTCCGCTAACGCATGGAGGTCACTTCATGTTTGCTGTTTGTGTTAAATGGACGGAGGACATGAATGTAGGAAACACGAGTGAGACTCTTTGGTGTCGGGTTGTTGTTGTAGGACTGCAGACGCAAAACTCATAGATACGCCAATAAATGCTCACGTGACACGTTTAAAGGCTTCACTGTTGAATATTTTATGTTAAAAAATTTCAAGCATTTCCTTTAAGGATGTAAAAGGCAGATTGAACTTTGATTGGCTGATGGCCGCTCCTCTTCCTCTGCAGAGCTCAGATAAAGAGCACGGTGAAGAGGAAGCTGTATGAGGACAGCCGGGTGCCCATTTCCTCCGAGTCTCCCAAGAAGAGCGTCAAGAAAACTCCAGTCGCCATGACACCCACCCCGGCGCCCGCCGCGTCCGCCATCATCTCCGTGCCGACCTCGCAAGTCGTGGCTTCCACTGGAATGCAGAGCAGCCCCTCCCTGGCCCCGCCCATCAAGAAGCAAAAGACAGCAGGTGAGATCCGCTGCGTTTTTCTTTGATCTGTGTGATGTCACAGAGAGGGGACGATGATGGTTAGAAAGAGGGGGAGGAGCTAAAGCAGCTGGTTTTAGACAGGTTCAGCTGAGGCCCAGGAGCAGATAAAGAACCGTGCACCTCTGGACTTCCTGCCACTGTGTGCTGACCTTTAACCCCCGAGGCCTCAGACGCTCCGAGGTTCTCTCTGTTAATCCGAGCTGTCCTTCTGCCTGCAGACGTGACGCTCAGCGCTCTGAACGACTCGGACGTCAACAGTGACCTGGTGGACATCGAAGGCCTCGGAGATGGCTCGTCCAATAAGAAGCTGAACTTTGATCAAGGTCAGTGTGGCGCAGGTGTGAAGGCGTGGAGCTCCTGCAGACTCACTTCAGTTTGTCCATAAACTCCTCTTCTCTCCTCAGAGAGCCTCAACCTGGACTCCAGCCTCATCATGAACTCCAGTGACCTCCCCCTCCTGTCCCGCTGACCTCTGACCTCTCCAGAGCCGCCTCACTTTCTCACTTTGTTTTATTTTTTTCCTGATGAAGCTCGAGTCGGACTTTTCTTCTGTTGTAGTGACGCAGATATTTTTTTTATTTTCAGTCAGTTTTAGTTTCAGGTCAGTTTGTGAGCGTCGTTATCGTGAAGACGTTTGCCTGCAGATACTCATGTGCAGATTCACCTCTGACCTCTGAGCCTCCAAATTTGACCCCACCCCTGACTTTGACCTGCACCGCCCACCTGAATCTGCAGGACGTGGTGCCAGCGGCCAACCTCCACCTTCAGAGTAAACATGATTTGATGGTAGGAGGTTCAGCGCTCTCCTGGATGTGTGAACGCCACTACACAGTGCGTGGCCCCTCCCACACCAGCATTATGAGTGCTGACCAGCATCATCACTACGACAACAAGCCGACCAAAAAGGCGGCCGTGATTTTTTTCATGATTGGCTCGTTTCAGTGTGAAGCACTGAGAGGGTCGACTCTGACCCCCCCACAAAGGCGACCACCGCTCTGAAGCTTCGGTTTGCTCTGAGCTGGCGTCCTGCTGAGCTCTGCTCATCGTGCTGACATCATCGCGCATTTACAACTTCCTGTTCAGAGGAGAGCGGCTGTCAGCTGGCTTTTTGATGAGGTGGTGTGGGTGGAGCTTCAAGGCTCAGAGGGGCTTGAAATGACTCGGCACATGGGGTCAGGTGACAGGAAGTCTCCTTCAGTCGCCTTAGGGTAGTGGATGGCAACCACGACGGTATCCGCAGCGAGCTTTGTGACCTCATCGCTGAGGGTCTGATGTAAAAGCAGTTTGAATTATGTTGAATAAACTTGACTCACAACTGTTTGACGTGTTTTTCTTCCTTTGCTTTGAGGCAAACTTTGGACAACAGACACAAATCTGAGGATACGAGTTTGTTTCGTAACCTGATGAGGACGGTTTGGGACAGGCTGAAGTTTAAACGTTTATAACTTGATTTTCAGACGCCTGATATTTACTAAAGTGTGTCGAAGCTGGAAGAAATCGAAGCTGATAAAATGAGTAAATCTGTTTTTAAAGCTTCATTTTGTGCGTCGCTCGAGCAGAGCAGAGGTTCTCTGAGCGATCGTCCCTCTGTGACGCTGCCACGTTGACACCAGAGTCTCGTAACAATGACGAGAACATATGAGAGCATGAGGGTGGGAATGGATGTTTGTGTCTGTGTGTGCCTGTATGTCTGTGTCTATATGTCAGGTTGGGTATCAGACGCCACCTCTCTGGGGACACCTCAGGCCCTCCAAGGTTTGGAGGCCTATCTCCACCCACCACCACTTCCCCTGCCGGTGGCGGACTCCCTCAGGTGTCGGTGTGTTGGTGGTTCTTTGTGTCTGGGGGTGGGCGTCCGGGTACACACCGGCTCACTCCTTGGCGGCCGCTTGTCGGGGCCTGGGGCTCGCTCGGGCCCCTTTGGAGGTGGGGTGCCCCCGGCCTCTCGGCCTAGGGCTCGGTCACTCAGGCACAGCTGGGGGCCGGCGGAGCTCACGGGCGCGTCACTGCAACTCCCCCTGGCTTCTGCTCCGCGGCTGCTGAGTGAGCCCTCATCTGGGACTCTCCTCAGCTCTTACTGGGACAGTGGCGCGGCTGCCCCTCTGTTGGTCTTCCTTGGTCTCTTGTGTTCTGGGGGCCTCTGGATGTCTGGAGTTTTGATCTCCTCCATACCTGCTTCACACCCTGGAGGACGGGGCTGTGGCCCCCCCACACTCCCTAGCAGATCATTACATGGAGAAACCTTTGGAATGCAAGCATGCTGATCCACACAGGTATGCACACATGGGTATTCACAGACACGGACTAAAGCTTTCTTGGCTGCTGCCTCAAAGCACACTGTGCGCTGTCTATCTTGCGTGCTGCACAATATCGTTTATTATTTAGTAAATATTGATATCTATGACTAGCTAGTTTATTGTGATGGTGCTTTGTTTTCTCTATTATTATGTTGCTCTTTGTTGTTTGCTGTCTCCTCTGTTTGTTTGTTTTTTCTCCATACAGGTGACCCAGGAGTTTTTTTTTTTTTTTTTTTTTTGTCTCTCTTCCCCCCCCTTCTCACCGTCTCTTCTCCCCTTTGGTTTTCTTTCTTTCTCTCCCCCTCTCTCTCTCATTCATTCCCCCTGTCCTATTTATTTAAAAAAAAAAAAAAAAAAAGACAAAGGATGAACTGAAGCTCTGCCATCACGTAATGTCGCATACTGCTGTTTCTGATGTCATTTAAAAAAAAAAAAAAATGACGAGAACAAACTCGCCGATGTGAAGGTACAGACGTTCTTTTATTGGTATTTTTCATATACAATATAATATTTATATATATTTATAGTGTGTACATGAACAGTTTCCACTAAAGTCGTTCTTTTTCTCGTACAGCCGTGAGAACGTCTCGAGGGAATGAACACTTGAATATAGACTTTAATGTTTCAGTTGCATAAAAATACATCGTCTCATCCACGTAGACAAGTCCAAGTATTTACACGTGAACGTGTGACTGATGTGCTTTTAGTTCCCTTTGTCCTCAACAATAAAACTCTTAGCAGCCCTTTTGTTAAAGTCGTATCTCACTCTGGTCCTTCGCCGACTTTCATAATTTCAGAAAAATAAAAACAGGCTTTTCTCTTCATTACAAAGTTAAATATTTAATGTTGCTGATGAGCGTGAGTAAAAACTATGAAACCAGCTGAAGGTCGCTCTCGATGTTCATGGAGGCGGAGCCTGTTTACTGAAACACAGGTATCAGCCAGCTGTTACCATGTGACTGACAGGGAAGTCTTGGTCACATGATCACAGGCGACGCCTCTGCAGTCTGAAAACCCAGTAGGTAAGGCGTAGTTTGTGTGGGCCCTGAAGGTGGCGCTGTGGTGTCAGGCTGAGCCAAAACATTATTTCCCACACAGGATGTTTTGTTTGCTGGAACTCAGAGGACTCCATCCACTGATGGAGACTCAGATGAAGGTGAAGCCTGAGCTGCTGTCAAACTGAAGCTCTACAGTGTGATGGAGGCGGGGGAACTACAGGGCCCCCCCAGGGTCATTTCTGACGTTTGACTCTCGGCGCTCTGCCAGAGTGAAATACTCCTTCAATACTGAAAAACTTTCAGCAAATACCTCTGAGAACAGCGCTCACATCCTCGCCTCTGCATAAAAATCCGTCCGTGTCAGGATGTAACGGATAACAGCTTCATGTCCAACACGAAAACCTCCAATCACACGGGACACGTGCATCACATATAAAAATAAAAACATGATATTGGACTTCAGACACCTGCAGGACGAGAGTCTCGACAACGAAACACCAAAGACGTTTAAACCAGAGTCCGTCACATTTCTGTCCCGCTACATAACACCTCCTCTCACCAGAGCTACTGACAGCATGGGATGGCGCTTGTGCAAAGTTTATCTCACACACACACACACACACACACACACACACACACACACACACACACACACACACACAGGAAGTTGTCTTAAAGCTACGGTCTGTCTGAACAGCGACTAGAATTTGGCAGCGTGTCGTGACCTCTGAGGAAAGTCTGTCCTGCTTCAGACGCTTCAAACTGGAAATGAGTCCTGATTCAGACAAACTGCATGAAAAACGCAGCAGAAGAATCAGTAAATGTCTGATTTACATCTTTTTTGACACGTTTTGCTTTTTTAAAAAGTTAAATAATAGTTTATTTTTTCCTTTTAGACCAGGGGTGGGCACCTCCAGGCCCCGAGGGCCGGTGTCCTGCAGGTTTCAGATCTCACACCTGAATCACATGATCAGTTCGTTACCAGGCCTCTGGAGAACTGCAGGAGCTAATTTAGTCATTTAAATCAGCTGTGCTGCTTCAAGGACACATCTAAAACCTGCAGGGACAGGGGCCCTCGAGGCCTGGAGGTGCCCACCCCTGTTTTAGACATTTTAGCAGGTGAAGACTTTGGTGTGGGCCTGCTCACGAACCCCGAGCCGCCATGTGAGAGCGTCTGGAACAGGACAGACTCAGAGTCGTGACAATAAAGCAAGAACAGAAAAAGCAGCAGAACTGGACAGCATCCTTCCACGAGGTTATGTCATCAGTCTCTGAATGAAAGGACGATAAAATGGTCACACTGTGCAAAGTGGTGACGGCAAAATATAATCTGCCTCTAAAAAAAACTACAAAGCTTTTGTGTCTGCGTCGCCGATGGCGACCAACGCTCAGCGGGTCTTTCTTTTTAACTGGGAATAAAGACACTTCATCAAAGAGCTTATAGAGACTATTTACAAACATGTCTCACTGAACCTCAGGCCTGACCTTTGACCCGACCGCTGCTCCTCCCAAATGAAGACATGTTCAGGCACGATGAGTGATCGTAGGAAACTGTACAGCACTGTGCAAACGCTGGAAGCAGAACTGCAGCTCGTCCACATAAAGCATCACCTCCGACCTCTGACCTCAGATTTGTGCTCACATCATCACAGGAACATCATTATATCCAGACCGGTGAACTGGTGCTTCCAGCAGGAATACCATACCACCTTTATTTATTGCTGTAATATTCTTACAGCACAAACCTGCTCACTGACATGCGGCGTGAACTTTGAACCATGCACCACATGGATAATACTTCACGGTAACACCACACGGCACATACATCCAAAACCACATCAAGTCAACTGATGTTGGTAACTGTTGCTTTGGTGTCAGTGAGCTTTCATGTAACTAAATGCTGCTAACGCTGAAGAACTGACCGGCCCCTCTCTTTATGGGGGCCTGTACCTGCACAGTCTAACTTCCCCCGTCAAACGGCCTCAGGAAGCACTCAACACTCTAAACTCTCTGTAGGTCAGGTGTGGCTGATAAATCAGAGCAGACTCAAGCAAACTAACTTTAGTGGGTTGAGTCAAAGGAGCTTGCAAAGAAAAGCATCTGGACTTCTTTAAGTTGCTTTTCAAGCAACTTAAAGAAGTCCAGACGCTTTTCTTTGCAAGCTCCTTTGACTACGATGACCTGGATGACTGAGAACCTTCACAGACATTTAGTGGGTTGAACGAGTTCAATCATAAATGTATATCAGAGGAGGAAGAGCACGGCTTCTTTCTGCAGGCCGAAGGAAGGTCAGCGCACACCAGCTGCTCAAAGTATTCACATATAGATACACTATTAACAAGAAACCACCTCTTTCCTCTTACTGGAGACCGGCTTAAAAACGGCCTCCAACTGAGATCTGACAAAACCAGAAGGATCCAGTCTCACCCATAACTGGAAGTTTTCATTAAAACACAAAAAGCCTTCGAAGGCTGAAGTGTTGTTCAGAGGCAGAGCTTCAGCCCACCTTCATGTGGTTTTGGGATCGGGAATGATCCTTGATTCGATGAAGGGCTGTGAGTCCAGATGATCATGAACACTCTAAATAAACCTCATCATTTCTATGTCTTCCTTACAGAAAGATTTCTGAGATTTTACAAAAGCAACTTCAGGAAACAAAAGTTGTGCTGAAGTTTCCAAGTTTGATTCCGATCCCGTCGATTGAAGAGGAAATCAAATGTTCCTGAAGTGCCTCCGAAGACCGTCCGGACAGCGGTCTGCGTTTAAGTCCTGAATACAACTCAGGACCTCATTTGAACTATCTCAATAATAAACTACAGAGAAACAGGAAGTTGAACATGAACAGCATCAGCTGATTGGTCCGTTTGGACAGGAGCCTCCAGGTTTCATCCTTCCACGAGCCGAGATCCGTCTTCAACGCGTTTTTAAAGAAAGGAAGCAAAAGAATGGGACATCCTCTGGCTTTTCCTTTTTCTTCTTCAGTCCTAATTTCTGCTCCATGTTCACGTAAGGATTACCCACAAACCCCTTCACTCCAAGCTGCGCTTGTTCAACCCGATTACACAACCAGCGTGTCTTCAGTCCTACAAAGTTTCCCGAGTTTACTTCATGATGTCACGATGACACTGATGTCGAGTCCTCTCGGCACTGTTTGATGGCAGTGGGGTGGAGCCACAAAGTGACATGATTGTGGAGATGAATCTTCAATCAGCCAATGGGGACAGCTGGAAATCTACAGAGGCGGGGCTTACAGGGACACTGGTGGATGACTGGAACAGATCTACGATGTGATGAAGGTTGAAGTTCCTCCAGTTGCTGACGGGCGGTCTGTGCCCACTGTGACGGGTCGGGAGGTGAGCTGGTCTTTAGTGTCCAGGGTGCTGGTGGGAGGTGAAGGGAGTGAAGGCGGGTGGGGGCGAGAGAGACAGGGGGTGGGACTGAGGAATGGACCCTCCCACAGGAGGAGAGTCTGCCGCTGACTGTGAGACGCTGAGAAGAGAGGAGGAAGATCAGGTTTCACGTTTTAGGTTTTGAACACAATGCATCTCTCAGGTCATCCTCACCTAACTGTGTAGCTGCTGTGGTGGGTGGGGTCTGTCACCCCAGCAACAAAGAGCTTCTTTGGGGGTCCATCTGACTCCACCCCCCCTGAGGGATGAGTTTTCACAGATTTACACACTTTTGTTTCAAGACTGCAGAATAAGAATGATCCACAGTAAAATGTTGGTTACCTTTCCTCTTCAGCGGAGTCAACGCCGGCCACCTCACCGTGGTGCTGACCGCAGGTCTGCGGGGCAATCGACACATTCGTCAGCACAGTGGCGCAATGACTACACAATAAATCAGGCTTAGGCGTTAGACAAACCTGAACCTCCTGGTAGGACTCGGGGACGAGTTGGGCGTGACGCCGCTGTCGTGTGACGGAAACCACTGAAGAAAAAAAAGCTCCAGTTTAAATGAACTTCATTCACTGTTTGATCGGGTTTAGTTTCAGGGCTCCAAGTCAGGAGATTCAAACTACATTCAAAACTAAAGCTCTTTCTTATTGGTCTAAAAACTACAATACCCATGAGGCTCAGCAGGTTAGAAAAGAATAAAGCATCCTGACAGGAAGTGCAGTTGTAAACCATCAAAATAAGAGTGAGGCAGCATGAAAGCTGAAGTGGAGAAGCTCACCACTGATGTGTGGTTGTGCCACTGGCTGCCTGGAGGAACTGGGACCAGACTGGAAGGACTGGAAGAGAGACAGAGGGTTACCGACTGCTTGTTTAAACCTCAAAGATAGAAGTAGAGTTTCTGGATTACCCGAGTCTCTGCAGAGTCCCTCTGAGCGTCATCTCCGTGTTCTCCTCCTGAGGTGAAGCAAACACAGACACTGAAGCACTGCTCTTTGATTTAAAAATAGCTTAAACATGTTGTAGACGATGCTGAGCAAAAAGAGAAAGAAAGTGGCGTGCTGGCGGGAAGCAGAGCAGGAAGTCTGTCCTCACCTGCCTCTTGTGGTCGAGTCTGTATCCGGTCAGAGAGAAAGGAGACAGAGGGACGAGCTGAAAGAGGAAAAATGTGTAAAACAGGAGCTCAAAGAGGCTAAAACGGATAAAAAGTGGACTGAAAGGTTTACGTGAAGCTGAAATGAAGAGAGCATCATTTAAAGGACAAGCTTCAGACTGTGCAGGTCAGAGGTCACGAGCTGTGAGTTTGTAAGCTGTGCTGCCATCTTTGTTTGAAGGCTGGAACTGTGCTTTTCCATCAGGCTGAGTCAAGAGAGAAGGTCATTTGATTTGATTCTATCATCACTGATCGTTTTGTAATCGATTGTCTGACCCTTTTTATTCTATGTTACATCCTGGTGTATTTCTGGCCCTGCTGTCTGAACTTAAGTTAAAAAGGTGCAACATGAATAAACGTTTTATTATTAGATCTGAAAACTGTCTCGAGATTTTTTCCAACTCTGAGTGATCTCCACAGTTTATCCTTTAACTTCAGAACAGATGCAGTCAAAGTGCTCATCACAGTTTAGTCTGACTTTTATCACTGTTTGTAGTCCTGCTGAGTTCTTCAAGGATCCAAGCAGGAAGTCCTGACTGGATATTTGCTGCTGATCTTTGTGGTGAAGACAAAAGTACAAAAACAAAGTTACAGAGAAGTCGGAGGAGAACGTGGTGTTTGGCCCAGCGTCTATGATGATCGTCAGATTAGAGACTAGCTCTGCTCTGTGTTTCAACGGCAGATTAAAAGGTCAAATGTGGTGCTTATCTTATCATTTCTCCTCAGTACTTGAACATTTTGAGTTAAAAGTATGTTGAACAGTAAAACATGAGTGCAGTTGGCTCCTTGTTTCCTTCTGCAAGCGTACGAGCAGTCATAAACATCGGCATGGGGTGCAGTTAGGGGAGCTGTGATTGGTTGATGAGACCTTCCAGTTTCAGCCCTCGATAAAAACTTTAATATCCAGATCAGAGGGTTTTTCTCAAAGCTGGTGCAGCTGTCACATCTGGTTCCTGTGCAGCTCTCTGTCTCTTCTGGTTTAAGTTTCGGTCGACCTCTACAGCTCAAAGGAAACACCTGACGCTTCAGATCAGGTGTGCTTAAACACTGTGTTATCTCACTGCTTATGAACATTTTCCGGTAAATAAAGTTTTTGCAGCACTACTGACCTGCGAGGGACAGCTGGGGTTGATGGAGATGCTGCTGCGTCTGTACCGAGCCGAGGACACGGGACTGAAGACCGTCATCCCGTCACTGAGAGAGAGCAATAACGTGATAAATAAGATAATCAATAACCTCTCGTGTAATTTTCACAGAGCCGAGGTTTGGATATTTAAATATATAAATAACTATTTATTGGCATCAGTATCTTAAACAATTATGAACAATTATGTTAAAATTTTGTTCTCGTATGTTCAGGGTTCAAACTGATTCTTGCTGCCCTCATGGTACGTGTCATTTTTAAAATCTGTTTAATGATTTTCAAAGTACAAAAATCAAAAAGGATGCCAGGAGTGTTTTTTATTTTTATCCAAGTAGCCACAGAATTTTTTAATTTCTCATATTTACATTTTTTAAGATTTGCAAATTATTTCATGTGTAAATAAACTGTAGTTTAAACTAATTATTATATGGACTATAGTGGCTGCTACTTTCAAGCTAAGACATTAGTATTCACAGCAGGAGATTAACAAACATAAAAACAGTAATAAGTTGGCCATGTTTACAATCTTTCTGTATAGTTCTATTATTATCTAAGTGAAAATAAGCACAAGTAAAATAAACATTTAATTTTATTACATCACACCTGGCATTAAGCCGAATAAAAGACCAGGACTGTTGTATTAAGATGACTTACTTTATCTATTAAAATAATACCTTCGAGCTTTCTGTGATCAATACATTAAAATTTAAGTTCTTTTGGACGGAGTTCAACGTGTGGTGTAGAACCACTAACCTGACACTCGTGATCATGGGGGCGCTGTTCGACCTGCGAAGTGCCCCGCCTCCTGCGCCTGCGCACTGGTCCACTTCCATCCGTTCCATACTTTGGTCCACAGGCCCGACTGCGCCGTCTGCCGGCCTTCAACCGCTTGACGGCGGCTACGGGCTCTACTCGAGCCCGGTGGAAGCCCGACCCGCAGGCCTCGCTAGCAGCAAACCCAGAGCCGCCGAGTCAGCGGGCTGAACAGCGAAGCTCGCCTCTCTTTACCGCATCTCCTTACGAAAACCTTATTATCCGCGTGTGACTGCGGGCCACGGCGACATTTATGACCCACAGCTGGCTTCACTTGCTGCGCCGCTAACGTTATTTTTTACGACTGCGTAAAACCGCGAAAAATACGCAGAAACAGCCGCGATGAAGTTCCCTAAATGTGCCCAGCAGAGCCTCCTCCTGGGCCCAGCTTTGTGGGGAAACTTTTAATCCGCACAGCTGATGCGACTTTTAGGATTAGCTGCGGAGCTAACAGCAAAAACCTCCAGAGATCAGAAAACCGCTAAGCACCCGCGCCACACTGTCCTAGGCGGGACGGTCCGCCTGTCCCCGGGAAGAGGCGGTCACGCCGGCCCCGAACCCACCGAGCACTCCTGCGGAGGAGTCGCGAAAACTCCGAAAATTAACAGTTTGAAAGATTTTTACAACATAGTCCTTCAACCAAATACAGGCAGTTCGCCAACTGTGGAAACAGCGCCGCCGGCCGGCCACAGGGGGAACTGCAGCCTGCCATGCAAATACATAAAAAGTTCTGTCCTGTTTCTTCCTCCAAAACTCAGATTATCATACATGACAAGCGTTTCCACACTTTAACATAAGATCCACCGATATTTAATACACTAAAAAATCTAAATGCCTTTAATTTAGTGAAGAATTGGTCATTTTCTTATTGTCCAATGGTTAATCCAGCTCACACCGATTTATTATTATTATCATTTTTAATTATTCTAATCTACAGAACAACGCGTGACATCATAGCATGTAGCTGTAGTTTATATCAGTGTTTGTCACACTGGGTGTTGAAATTGAAGTTGAGTTCTGTGTGAAATTATCTCTTAAAAGATTTATGACTGTAATGTTAACAGTGATGACTTTAAATTTTATAGTGGTAAAATGAAGCATTGGTATTGGTTTTGATCAGTGATTTAGTTTTCCTTTACTGTCTGGTTCTGATTTTAAAATAAAACAATTTTAAGATAACTCTTTATTGTCGTTTCAGTCATATTTAGTACAATAGTACAATGACATTGGAAAATTGTCCCACGCCAGAAATAAACACAACGCAGTAAAATTTAAAGTGGATAAAAGTGCAAAAAAGTATGACATAATAAATTCTAGAATGGATGTTTGTTGCACATTATTGCCCCCCAAAAGTCCAGGGAGGCAGTCATGCCAGCTGTTAGCACTGATTAGGGCTATTGCTAGGGCTGGGTATCGATTTCTATAACTGATTCAATTCAGATTCAGTGAGAAATATTATAATTCTGGTCATTTATCCGTACAGTCTATATTTTTATATCCATGTATAAACACAAAGCTGGCACTTGTGAGACTTCGGAGGAGTGAGCATCACAGCAGATGTCTTTGTGTCAAAGTAACTGAGGTAACACAGAAAGATGAAAAACAGAAGAAAACCATGAATCATCATCTGAACATTACCTGATGCTGCTGAAGATGAAGCAGAGCAAAGTTACAGAGGTTTGATTAGAGACACAGCTAAGCAATCATTTGTAAAAGTTTACATTTCTTTGTTATTGAACAGCAGAAATGAGGCTTTTTTGTCAGTGGTCAATGAAAAAAAACACGACGGTAGACTGGGGTGTAACAATCAAGCGAATACTGCAGAAAATAGAGTTTTTTGATGTAACCTGGTCTCTGAGTACACTGAGACAGCTGCGCAGGTCCTTCAGGATGTCCAATGATTGATGTTAATGACCCTCTGAAGTGCCTTTTTGTCTGCCGTGGTGCAGCCAGACAACCACACTTTGAATGTGAAGCTAAAGTAAGCTACGTTTATTTGCTTAATAAATTTAAAAATTTGTTTCTTAAAAAAATTAAAAATGAATTTAAAAAATGGTGTAACTGTTTAAACAAAGCACGTTTGTCTTTTTATTAATTATCATTAGTTCTGTTTTTCCTGAGTTTACTTTAACAGATGGATGGAAAAGAAATGAGGGACATTCATTTATTCATTTTATACCATCTGTAATCTGGTCTCTAAACTTTCAGGAAGCAGTCATACATCCAGGGTGGCGTCTTCAAACAGTTAAACTCAGTTAAAGTCATAAAAACTGAGTGTTTAGTATTTTATGTTTAAATGCTCATCAGCTCAGACAGGAAGTTCTCATGACTGAGCTCAGTAACACGGAGCGTCAGGACGGAGCTTCGATGGCAGGAATGTTGTGGTGTTTCCTCTGTTGTTGTGAATTCTTCATCTGCGCTGAGTCGTCATCTCCAAAATATGGTGAAACTGGACACCGGCAACCGTAACCCCTTCACTGCCGCTGTGCAGATGTTTCCCACGAGGAGAGAATCAGCTGGACCTGAACCTGGACCAGAGTCGCACCTGGACCGAGTCCAACACAGACATGAAGTTATTAAAAGATTCCAATATTTTACTGAAAAGCACCCAGAGTGTGTTTCAGCGAATCTCCGTTCAACTCTGATCCACATCCAGCAACAAAGATCATTTCAACATCCCAAACCTTCAGGTTCACATCGAGGCAACCACGGCAACATCCTCAGTTGGCCAACCTCTGCATGCAGCAACTTCTGCCCCAAAACCAAATATCTAAGCACAACATACACGACTACAGCAACACCTGTAACCAGCCTCAGCAACCACAGTGAGAATGCCTGCATATGCAACTCACAGCAACACCACCAACTAGTACAATTTGCAACTAAGATGGCAAATATTCCAAAAATAAAAGCAACTAAAGCAAAACAAGCTTATGTAATTGGTGCAACTAAGTAGCCATAGTAACAGTAGCTGCAACCTTAACCACACAAGGCAACCATTGACACAACAGTGTACAATTAAACACAGCAACTTCTGCAGCCAAGCTAATCGCAGCAGCAACAAGATGGGGCAACTCCTGCAACTAAAGCAACCACACCGCGCTCCTGACTGCACCTAACAGTCCCCACGCACGCACCCGCACACCGGAGTACTCCAAGTACCGTCCCGTTACCGTTAGCGCTCGTGCCGTCGGTCACTTTAACGATCAGACGAGAGGTTAAATCTGGGAGAGCGGAAGGGGAGGTGGAGGAGGTGCTCCTTCCTCAGACGGAGTTAAAATAGTTTCAGGAAACTTTGAGCTGCTTTACTCGAGGTTCCCGAAAAAACTGTGAAGCTTCGCGGGAGGCGCACACGGAGCACCCGGGGGGCCGCACACGGACGGCGACATGCCGGGGAGAACCGGAGCCGCCTGGATGTGACTGGTAGGTGGGGTGTCCCCGCTGCTCCTAAACAACATGCGGCCAGAGCAGCGCGACAGCAGCGGGACACTGCGGAGCCACAGCCGCCGGGAGGGCTCAGAGAGCAGCAGTCACAACTCTGATCATTCACCTCTATCCGCAACCACATGGGCAGATCATTTACAACCAATAAATCTTCCGTAAACATATTTAAACGTTACCAGATTGTTGAAACTATTCCTTAATTATTGATCTCTATTGATTGTATTTGGCATGTGTGCAGCTTTACATGATTATTGCTGGGTTATTAATGATATTAATAACTTTAGCTCACACCACTGCTCAGTCCCAGCTCCAGATGTTTATCCTGGGTTTCTACAGTAGCTTAACATGAGTTAAAGTTCAAAATAAGCCCTCTTTATCTTAAACTGGACCTTCAGTTCATCAAACGTACAGAATAGCATTGATGTTAATACTGTATCGATAAATATCTTTGTGTTTTGACTGTATATTGTATTAACAGCCTGTGAAACCTTTAAACAGCAGAAGCTGAGCCAAAGGGCTTCACTGACAGGACCATTCAAATTCCAGCTCTAAAAAATCCCAGTTTCAAACTACTACTACTTCAAACTACTACTTTTGTTGTGGAAAGTTAAATTCGCTGTGATTTAGTGATCATTAAACTATGTCCAGAATTATCAAATATGTTATGACACACTGAGAGGTTGCCACATTATTAGTATTGGTATCGGCAATACTGGCCCAATATTTGCTTAATATTAAATAGATACAAAAATATGCACCGGTGGCACAGCATTTTAGCCCCTCCCTCTTTAAGCCACTTCCATATTATTGGCTGCCACTCATAAACAGAATGCAAATGGGTGGGGCTTTGCTGCCTGAGATAACCATATAAGGTATTTCTCTGTGTGACTTCTTACAGATCCAGGAGTAGAAAAAACTGCAACATGTTAATGAGTGTTGTGGATAAATCGTCTCAGACATTCTGTAGGTTTGAGTTTCCACTTTGGTCTTCAGAGTTTTTAAATGAAAACAACGCTGTTTGTTGCTTTCTGTGTTTACACATGTTATTGTTTACTTTTTGTTGATCTTGCTTTGGTTCATTCAAGGAGGATGGAGGGAGAGAAAGAGACGTCTGAGGAGAAGGAGGAGGAAGAGGAGGGGGAGGAGAAGGAGCTTCATCAGGATCACCCCATGGAGGCATCCTCTCTGGACCAGGACCTTCCCATCATGCACTGGGAGGAACTGAGCCAGCGGATAGCTGAGCTGGAGAAACAGGAGCAGGAGCGGAGGGAAAGGTCAAAGGTCAGCTATAGATAATGTTCAGAGTTTGAGGCTCTGTTTCTCAGTCAGTGGGAAAGACTACATTTCCCATGATGCACTTCGCTGGACAAAGAAGGAAAAATCAAGCACCAAAACCTGCAGTTCATCTAATGTCCACGAGAGATTCCAGCAGTTAGTTCGAATTTTAAAGTAAAAACAAAAACAAGCAAAAACAAGGCGGTTTTTGGTGCATCGCCTTCTTAGCGACCACCTAGCAGCAGCCAGCCACCTTCAGCAGCCACTGGGCAACAGGTTGGGCAGCACACACAATCCGTAGCCAGCTGTGGTTTCCATAGTTTCAGGCTGTAACCTGGAACTAAGCGTTAGAGCCTGAGAGCAGAATCTGCAGGAATACGAGCAGAATTAAACCAGCAGAGCTGAGCGCAGGAAACTGCCCATCTGTAAACATTGCCGGTTGAAAGAGAAGCTTCACTTCAAATTTTTAGTTTGCTGCTGTTCAGTTGCATTGTGGGAAATGTAGTATCCAGCATGGTTTGCCCCCCCTCTGCTCTTTACTTCAGGTCTCTGAGGAGCTTGTTCCTGATAGTCTTTGCCGTTTCCCCTGTTTTTTAATTCGATCCTGAACAGGATGAGATCGTGTTTGTTGTGTCTGAAGAGCCGCTGCCGTAATCCACACCGAGCTAAAACAAGGAGGAGGAGGTGGTTCAACGACCTGGTGTCACAGCTGCATGTTTATATGTTCTCTGGTGACACGACGATCACTCAGAACTTCCCAACATCAGTTTCCTGTTTGCTCTGGGCGACAGCCTCTTATCTGTGCTGCTTTTTGGGCTGATACCCATCACACTTTAGTTTTTACTACATTTCCTGTGATTGGTGAGAATCTGCTGCTGGAGTACTTTTTTCTTTCACCCTTGCTTTGCTGCACAGAAAAATCTGAAACCAGTCTGAGTGGTTTGTTGTCAACATAAACTGTATATAAAAGATGGATGTGACCACTGTGGCGTCACTCACTAAGTTTTGAAAGGCCAACGTTAGTTCATGGTTGGTTTTTAAAGCCAGTAGGAACCATATTTGTAGTTTCATAACAATTTAACATTATTTCACACCTGCAGTTAAACACAGCAACGTCTTCTAATAAACCAACCCCTGCAACCAGCAACACAAAATAGTCTCAGCTTCAGCAACTAAACCAACTGCTGCAACTAGAGCAACAGTGCTACACTAAGTTTTTGTGCAACTGAACCAACAAAACCAGTGCAAAGCCAGCAATGCCTGCAACTAAATGTCAACTTCTGTAACTAAACCAAAATACTGAAACTAAGGCAACCAAACACAGCAACCAATAAGACTAAACCTTCCGGTCCAAGTCCTGGATGCACCTTTAGAGCATCTAGTGGTCATCGGGGGAACTGCAACTTTTGATGCTTCATTTTTCAGTCCTGGATGTTGATGGTTAGTCGTCAGGTGATCGGTGGAGAATTATCCTCAGGTTATGTTGTCTTCCTGCAGAGAGGGGCGGGGCTGAGGACGGAGGGAAATCCAGATGGAGTGTGGAGCAACGTCTGGGGGGAAGAGGAGGAGGAAGACTTCAGGAGGTGTCGAGTGGCAGTTGTTACATCACGGTAATGAAGCGTCGTGGATAATCTCTGTTTTTTGTTGAGTTCGTGTTTGTTGGTTTGAATCTGTCAAAGTGTTGCCCAGTGATGACGGTGACCTCGCAGGCCAGCTCGCTCCTACACCGGTGCTCCATCATGCAGGATGGAGGAAGCAACACTTGCTGGTTAGCGAGGTCCCACCGTGAAGCCTCCAGATGCATTTTCATCATCTTTGCAAGAAATTAGCGATGTTTTTGTTTCCAGCATCAAATCGATGCATACGGTCGGATAATTCTTCCAAACTCTGATAATCCGATGACTCAGCAGAACGTTTTCAAATCACGGTAAATTCCAGCTAAAGTTACCGTCCGGTAACGTGTGGCGTCGCATAAATGATTGTGGTGAGGCAGATGCTGGCGTCAGCCCGTTGCAGGGATATGGTCTTCCTCACAAAGAGGTGAGAAGTTAGTAGCCAGCTCGACTGTAATGGCTACGGGCTGTACTCACTCTGGGGGTCTCTCTTCCTACCACGATAGTAGAATGACACCCCCTAGTGGTGCTGTGCTGTAATAACAGTTGTTACAGACTGACTGCAACATGTTGGCAGTCTGAAGTTATAAGTTTGGTCACCTGGCAACCACTGAGTTTCCGTAGTCACGGGGAGGTTGCCGTCCTGTTTTTATTCGAGCGTGGCCGTGCCGTTACCGTCTGTGGATTCGGCCATGAGATGCAGCTAGCTGATGACCGTTTCTTCCCCTCTCATTTGTGAAGAAAATAAAGCATTTTATTTGTTTACAGATTTCACAACCACAGAAACCTGCAGCTGTGCTTCATCAACAACAGCGACAGTGAAGAGGAGGAGGAGGGGGCCAATAAAAAGGTGCTTCCTGCTCTGCTTGCTGCAGCAAGTTTCAGGACACAGATCAGGGACAGATTTTACTGCAAATGCAACAAACTGATTCAGAATCTAAGCTTCAGAAGTTTCATGTAGTGAAAGGAGAGTTTGTCTGTTCGTGAAACCTTCCAGTGTTGCTGTTTGTAATCACTGAACATTTTAAGCTTTTGGGATCTGTGAACCTCTAGCAGAGTGGCAGCAAAGCTGGGTGTGGACACAGCTTTTCTCAAAGGATATTTAGACACTGCTAAACATTTGAGAGCAGCAGCCGAGCCAGTGTTACTGCCAGAGATCTGCAGGAGAGTCCAGCCAGAGCAGGAGAACATCAGTTCATCACCAGGCAACAATAAAAATAAAGAACAGCTCGATCACGCGGAAAAATGGGGTCAACCCTTAGAGTTTTCGGAGTCCATTGTACAGAGAGATCAAATTTTAAAAAGAAGCTGAAACACTGATTGGAAGTCACTGAGGGTTAAACGATTAGTTCTCTGGGCTCCATGTGGGAATCCTTTCCTTCGTCTCTGAGTCATTATCAGGCACTAACTCGTGTTCTCACTCGTCACTGTCTGAACACATCGCTGCACAAGGAGTGTAACTCTAACTGTTATTAAAGCTACTTTTTGTGATTATCTGCTGCAGAACGTAACGGCAGCTGTCACCAGCAGGGGGCAGCGTTTCTCCAGCGAGTCTTGTTGCTGTTTTTCTGAACCCAGGCTCGCCTTTACCTCACCACTTCCTAATGCTCAGGTTAAAACACAGTCACAAACAGGTGCTATCCACAGTCTGACCTCTGACCTCTGACCCTGTCAGGTCACAAAGGGAACAGGGCACAATGGTTGCCATGCCGCTGGGTTGAAACAGGAAGTGGCCACGGCTCTGAGGACGTTGAGAGACAAGTTGCTGGCCGAACAGAAGGAGGAGGTGAGTCCGAGCCCGAGCCCGACCAGCAGATCGATGACCTGAAGCTCATCTGTGTGTGTGTGTGTGTGTTTGCTGCAGCGGGTGGCTGGCAGCAGCTGCGTGGCCCAGCGGAAACATCTGGAGCGCTGGGAGCTGCAGGAACGCTCGCTGCAGCAGCTCGGCAGCTTGAGGGCGTCGCTGGAACGAGACGTTCACGGTACGCAGAGCTTTAA
The DNA here is from genome assembly GCF_057382095.1 of Aulonocara sp. 'chitande type north' Nkhata Bay. Classification (NCBI taxonomy): domain Eukaryota; kingdom Metazoa; phylum Chordata; class Actinopteri; order Cichliformes; family Cichlidae; genus Aulonocara; species Aulonocara sp. 'chitande type north' Nkhata Bay. The sequence goes on from NC_141353.1 coordinate 9,846,817, forward strand.
CGGAAACACAACGGTGCTGCTCACAGCCTCACATCTGGGTTTCATTTAGAGTCAATCTTTATTTCACAACTTTGTCTCTGTTAGGTTTACGTCCAACAGATTTGTTCTTGAAAATAAAGAAACAAATTTATATATTTGTGTTAATTATATATTTGTCAGTGCGCCCCAGGGTGGCTGTGGCTACAATGTAGCTGCCATCACCAGTGTGTGAATGGGTGGATGACTGGATGTAGTTTAAAAGCGCTTTGGGGTCCTTAGGGACTAGTAAAGCGCTTTACAAATACAGGCCATTTACCATTTTCAGGAAAAGCCAGGCTGGTTTTCTAAGTAATGACATTCCTCATTAGCCTCATAGTGAATCTTTTACTCTGTCGTGAAGACTTTAAAACTTTGAATAGAAAAGATGTGAAGCTAATCGCAGCTGTCAGTAATCTTTCCACAGCCCTGAGACTTTACTTCCTGTAGAGCCTGTAGACTGAAGGCTGTTTTGTGCTGCAGTGAAGGAAACAGGTGCGTTTCATTTATGACACAAAAATCAGAGCTGTTCTGTGAAAAGTGGAGCGTTTGATCACAGTTGTCTGGTTTTAATAATCAGACCTGATTGATCTCTCAGCCTCACCTTGTTGTGGCCTCTATCTGACTCTACCGGGCTCAGAAATTTCTTCCACTTTGTTCTGGGGACAAACGCCTCGTGTTAGCCCACACTCTGCTTTGCTTGTTTTCCAGCTCTGAGCTCCGAGCTGGTGGCCCACCTCCTGGTACGAGACCAGCTGAGGACGAAGCAGGACGCCATGCTGCTGGACGTCCAGGACCTGACCTAACGCCAGAACGGCACGGCGGACACCTCGCACAGTCTCTGCCCAGTGCTCCTTCTTTCAGCCTCTCTGGGACCAGGCTGACTGTTCGGGCGTGTCAGCCCCTCAGCTGTTTACTGCGTCAGCGACAACCTGCCGGTTCATCTAAACTGACCAATCAGCACCATCCAGAGAAACGACGATGACATGATCCTGGAGGACTCACGTCGGTATTCACAGAAAGGAATAACGTTCATAACAGAGCTCAGATGTTGGAGGGTTTTTTGGTGAAGTCAGATTCATTCATCGGGACGGCCAATCAGCTGCTGGCTTGTGACAGTTTAAGTCTCGGTCGTTGTTCTGACTCCTGACAATCGGGCTTGTTATGTTTCTGTTGTTAGAGCAGCTCGTTCATCTCACAGCAGCTCCGTATGTGACGCCCCGAGTTCATCCTCAGCCTCAAACAATCCTTGGAGCTCATGTTCCTTTAAGGCCCGCCTCTCTATAAGCACACTCTCTTCTGATTGGTCATCTATTAAGTCCCTTATACGGAAACCTCAGATAATCTTCTTCATGTTTTTCAGCAGGTGACATGTTCATGCAGCATTTTCTCAGCATGTTTCCAGGATCACTAAATCGTTCTGCTCCAAAACTGCATGACAGGGGTCTTCATCTGCACCACAGATTTACAGGCTCGGCCTCTGAAAATGAAACTGACATTTTGGGAAAGGTTAGTATATTTTGCTGTGACGTTTGGAGAAAGCTGGAGCTTTTCAAATCTTTTTTGATACCTGTGCTCCTCTAAATGCTCATTTTAAGCCACCGTGGTAGCACGGTGTTATTATCCTCACTCTGTCCTACAAGAGGATTTTTGTGGAGACTTTATGTTCCTCAGAGGATCCATTGTCTTCGTCAAACAGCCTGTAACCGTGTTTTTGCCTTGAGACACAGGTCTTAAAGCTACAGGATGAAATTTGGGAGACATAATCATGGTCAGCAGACCAAAAACAATGACTTTGATAAACCCACGAGTCAAACGTTTGTGGTGAGCGACCCCCTGGAAACCTGCGGTTGCTATCAGTACATGTATATTCCCACCAAGTGGTGATTGGTTGCTGGTTATCACTGGGTGAAAATGGGTTGCAAAGGGAGCGCTGCACCCAAAAACCTCCCTGTGATTGATTTGGTTGCCACGTTTGTGTTGAAGACAACATGTCTGCAAACATTCACACTGAGCCAAGCGGTCGGGAAAGGCAAACAGGAAACTCCTTCAAAGTAAAAGTTGTACCTTACTACTGAAAACAACACATTTCAAAAGGTGCAACTTTTACTGTGGCGGTTTCAGGTTTGTGTTGCACTTTCCTGTTTGCTTTACCACTCGGCTTGTTGGTCGAGTGTTTACAGGAAGAGAAGTCACATCACAGCTGGGAGCGACAGCCTGCCAAACCAACCACAAAGAGGCTTGTCGGTGTCTTCCTCTGAGCTCATCTACCAACCTCCAGCAACCTCACAGTTGGTTAAAACACATTTTTCTGTAGCACCTGGTGGTTGGTAGGTGGTTGCCAACCGGTCTCTAGACCTGTCCAACTTTGGACCTTAGACAACAAATGTTACTCAGTTCATTTAGAAGATGCATTTTGGTAAAACGGTGTTACTTTACACCGTGCTGAAAGCTCAGTGACTCATCGGTTCAAACATCCTCATCGAAGTCAAATTGGTCAACTTTCTGACTCCTAACATTACGTTCAGATTTGGGAGTTTGGTGATCAAATTTCATCTAAAAAAATCCCATTTTCACATATTTTCGCTGTGTTCTCTGAGACTAATTAGACATAATCAACAAAAGGGATCTAACTTATCTTATTTAAGTTTTATTGTGTTACTTACTGAACCACTTTTACCTGTTACTATAAAAAGGGAACAGCACACAGATATAAGCACGTGGAATTAAAGAGCTTACATGATATCTTGATTATTGGACATTATACTTAGTTTTTGTTTTGTTTTTTAATTAAAGGGGAATTTCACCCAAACTTGATGTCATCATCACATTAAAGCAGAAAATAAATAACTGAAACAACTTCAGACTAACAAAGTTGCGTTTCTGTCACAGTGGTGAAATTCCTCTTTAACTGATGCTAAACTCTTCAGGTACCGTCTGTGATCGCGCTATCGTTGTTTACTTTAAATGTAAGGGAAGAATCCACTGAATATAACCAACTATGTGCCATGATTGCTGCCTTACTTTCATTTTCTTCTTAAAACTAAATGTTTTGCATCTCATCCATCATGTGCTTTAAATAACTCCCTGAATCTGTTTTCATGAGCACAGTAGTCATTGAAACAGTAGTCGAGGATATTTAGCATTGTGCTCTCGTGCCTGTGATAAGAAGCTGAATGTCATTTACATTGAAAGCGATGTACTGTAATGAGAAATGTGCTTTAAAGTATATAAAGTCACACTGAAATGTGCTGTTTTGAGGTTGTGGAAGGTTATGACACTGATACAAGGCTGTTAATCATTTCACCGTGACTTTAAGAATATTTGGAGAAGTATTTTAAAATGTAAATAAAATTAACTACAAATATATTTGTATATGTAAACATTAATTCTGAAATATATTTTTAAAAGCAAAACTTAATGATGTCATATTACTGTGCTTTGCTGTAGTTCTTCATATATGTGCATTTCTATGCAGATGATACCCAGGTTTATCTGCAAAGACACAAAAATCACTTCTTTTATTAATTTTAATGCCTTCGAGCAGGAGTGGGGACCTCCAGGCCTCGAGGGCCGGTGTCCTGCAGGTTTTAGATCTCACCCTGGCACAACACACCTGAATCACATGATTAGTTCATTACCAGCCATTGAAATCGGCTGCGATGGATCAAGGACACATCCTGGAGTTCCACCCCTGTTTTAGACACATAAACACCTGCAGGATAAATTAGGTGTTTTATCTTCAGGCTATTGTATGCAGCCCTAAACATCTTGGTTCTTATCACTTCTATTATTCATAGAGTTTATAGTTAGGTTGGATCAGGTAATGTAAAAAAAATAATCAGAAAAATCATTATTATGATTATTATTTTTGTTCTGGGATTTGCAGGTCATAATAATCCTGGCTCCACTTCTTCCCAAAAAATGAATCAAAGACTTGGTGGTTATGGGAGCAGACAGCTTGTATTGTCAGATCCTGGATCAGTGCATCGGTTGTTTGATGTGGAGCTGCTGTTTCGAGCTCCAGCCCACACTTCTTCAGTCTGAGATGACTATATTAGAAGTATTTCCTTACTATGACATCACAGAGATCTGGGAGAAGAAAAAACTGAGATAAACTGTCATACACTGAGCTCGGTGTTAGAAACTTTGGCCGTGTTTAACAGGAGGAGGGGATGTGACAAGAATGAGGAGACCGCGGCTGTTTGAACACTGATCCCGCTGCCGTGTTTGATCACACTCAACACAGCTGATAGTGTTTGGTCTGCCCCTCAGCTCTCTGTTTATTTAGTATTTACTGTATGAATCAGAGCTGATGGTGGTGATGATGGAGAGAAGAGAGCGGACGGGTTGGAGGAGGAGGGGCTGATCCATTCACTTTTCTCTCTAATTAAAGCCTCAGATAACTGGAGGCAGAGCGAGGAGCTGAAAGCTTCAGGATCTCCTCCGGATGAGAAGGTGAGTGATCCTGTTTCCACACGAGAAGCTTTTTAAAGTCCACTCTGATCAAATTATTTTTAATTCCTTTGAACGTGTAGACTCTGAGGATTTATGAACATAAACCTTTGACTTTCTGGCTGCTTGTAGAAGACGAGGAGCTCATTAGTTGAAATGTGTGACTGATTTTATCTCGGGTCGTGTGGAGGACAGTTCATCACAATTACAGGAGAGTTGGCGTCGAGCTAATTTGTATATCCAGCATCCAAATACTTCATTCAATCAGCAATAAAAAGTAAAGACATTAAAACATCCTAATAAATTCAACAAATATTGGGTGGCATCAACATTTAAACTTGAGACATTAAAATATTTTATGTCTACTCTGAATTATTCAAACCTCGGCTGCTCGTGTAAAATCATTGGCGCTGTGAGCACCTCCTCCTCCTCTTCCTCCTCGCCCGCTGCAGTCCCTGTATTGGGTTTCATTCCTGCAGCTGTGGCTGAATGAACGCTGATCAATTATTTACAGAGAAGCTGAAGGTCAGGAGAGAGACCCAGAGAGACCCTTTGGGCCCGAAACAGAAACTTCTTAACCACAAGTCTACCAAGAAAAGCCGGAGGTGGAAGCTCAAAGGACGACAGGCTCCGATCCACTGATGCTCGGAAGATGAAGTACTAGAAACAGAATCAATTTCAGGCCAGACTCGCTTCAAATCTTTCAAACGCACCCTTAAATTTCCGTGGACCAGGAATGTCTTCATGGAAATCAGGCACCAGCTGACAGCTGCTGTCAGCTTCTGTCAGTTAATACCATCACAGGTGAGTCCACAAACATACAGACTGGATTTAATCCTCTGCTTGCCTCCAGATGAGATGGTGTGTTTGCTCACTTAGTAATGAATGATTGCTATAACTGATCATAATGAGAGTGATAAATTATAAAGCAACTTACATTTCCTTCTTTTAATTATAAAGAAGAATAAAAAAAACAATATAACCCCAACAAACGTTGTGTAAATAACAAACAAATGCAATGATTTGCAAAGCTGGTAAACCCATATTTTACTCACAACACAACAAAGAAAACATAAAAAGTTTAAACTGAGACTGTTTCATGAAAGATGTAATGGCAGCAACACATCTGTAAAAAGTTGGAACAGACTCGTGTTTCCACTGTGCATCATTCTGTAAACGTTTGAGAGCTAACAGCAGCTGCTGGGCTCACAGAGGAACGCTGTCCTGTTCTGGTTTGATGGAGGTTTCTAGCTGCTCAGCAGTCCTGGCTGCATGCATAGATTGTGCATGCAGCATATGAATGCATAGATTAGTGTGTAATTGTGTATTCTGAAAAAGTAGCCAACATGGAGATTGCTGTTCTATCCGTTCATGCTTTAAAATATGTGGCTAAACACTGCCAGTGTTTAGCAGCTAACAAAGGTCAGTGGAATCTAACAGAGGCTAACAGCAGCTAATGGAGGCTAACAGCAGCACACTGATAAAAAAAAGTTAAGGATGTTCTCTACAATTCACCTCGGTATTATTGTCATTGTACAGAAGGGAGCTTTACTGTCTTTACGGCTCTTATCAGGCTGCTTTCACAACTTTTACAGCCTCTTCCAGGGTAATTAGATTTGGCCATATACTGAGAGGTGAGGTAAACAGCAGACTGACAGCCCACACTTACTACAGACGAACAGCTGTTTGCCCTACTGTGGCCACCATACCTAAGATTATGCCCTTGAGTTGCCCTTGCCCACAGAGATTTCGCACAAGTCACATAAGTCAGAGTAATACAAACATTAGATGGTTACCTAGGCAACCAGAGCATGTCCTATGAATGCCCAGCGTGATAGTGTAACCACCCATCAGCAAATCAAATCACTTCCTCTGTGGATGATCCATAATTAAAGGATGAGAGTAGAACTTCATGCAGCAATAACTTCAAGGTAGCCCAGCCCAAAACTTGCCCTGGCTTCTGTGACTGTAATGGGACAATGGTAAAGATCTAAAGGTAACTGAGACCATGAATTCATCAGAGTGCTGTACAGTGGACTCATTTGCTTCTCCTTCTCCTTATAATTATGTCAGCTGGTGTAGCAAAATAAATATCAGATCAATACAGTAAAAATATTTGCATTATACACTCAGACTAATTTTTAAAAGCAGACTGATCACCAAAATCATTTATTTTCTGGGGATCATGAATGCTCTTTTAAATTTCATGATAACCCATCTGATAGGTCCTGTTTGGAATAAAGGGCCAGATTTACTAAGTGAGGCAAAAATAGGAGCACTTGGTTTTACAGATGATTTACAAAAGTTGCTTTTTCTAAACACAGTTAAAGTTGTTTTCAGCATGACATGCCCAATCTGCCAAAACCTGCATGATTTGGTTTGTTAAAAGGAATCAGAAAAGTACATAAGTAAAGGTCACAGACGCTCTCATGTTGACCACAATAATGAAAATAAGGAGAAGCAGCGAAAAGAAAAACTTTCTGCACCTGAACTGGAGGTCCTAGTTGACCGAAACAACATGTTTAATGAAAATCTGAGCGTTCAGTCTGGCTGTCAGAGAGCTATTCTTTTTTAGAAAGGGTGAATGCAGTGCAGCTCCACTGAAGACGTTAAGAAAGGTGGAATGATTGAGGCGACTCACAAGACCAAAAACTGTACAACAAGGTGTCAGCAGAGGAGACGGTTGTAGGTCCTGTGGGTGAAGTACCAAAACAGTCAACACTCATTGGTTCAGATCTGAACAGGTAACAGGAGTTACCTGTTACAGAGTGTTGAGCTCGAAGAGTTTTCTTCTTCTTCGGCCATGTTCTCTCAATAATGCGCACACTTGGTTTGTTGCTTACTTTTCCCTTTTTCTTTATTGACAGCAACACCGGAGGGAAAAAACATACATTCATTTTTGCAGTTCGCGCTTCAAAACATCAGGAACAGGAAGTGAAGTCACCTATAATCACCAAAATAAAATCATTTCCAAAATAAGATGACAATCAGAAAACGTCTTTTACAAAATAAGATAAATTAATATATTTACTTATGAGAACACAAATCTAACATGCAGCATCTGGTTTAGCAAAAATCGGTGGCTCAACAAGCCACACGTGAAATACTGTGGACTCACCTGAAGACCAACCATCTCCGTACTTTCTAACCTGCAGGTTTTTAAAATGTTTGTTATTCTGGAAAATGAAGACTTTGTGAACAGACCCTGGATGCTTTGCTACAGTGTTGTAATAATGTACATAATGTTTACGGATTTGGAGACTATTTGCACATAAACTGAGTGTGTGTGCTTCTTATTACACAACCCACACTCAGTTTCACATGGGACAATTAAAAATACATGTGTTCTGTCAATTACTCCAAAGATGGGAATCCTGCTGAACCGGCTAAAGGGCGTGCCCAGAAAGACACATACTCTGAACTCTTCTCGTCAGTCACATCGAGACCAGGCCATATTTGAGACCAGGCAAATGGAAACAAAGGCAGTCTTTAATCTCTGCAATGCCTCCACACAGCAATAACTGCCATCACATCAAGCTTTTTTCCGGCGTTGAATATCCCTGCAAATAGCAATAAAACAGGTGTTGTGAAAGTTAGTAAATCCAACTGTGTGCTTGATTGAAGTATTCTTCTCTCTATAGTTTTGATCTTGACAAAGGAAGTCCCAGAAATCCATATCTAACAGAGTCAGTTGCAAAAATCCCAGAGTTCCCACCTCTAACACAGAATGTCGTCAATCTCAGCAAAACCACGTTTGTGCTGGTGCAACACACTAAACATCTTCATATGTTAGCTTGTAATCAAGTCACTTCTATTTTGACCTCACACTTCTTCTTTTATAAGATTTATTTTTGATCATTTTAAACAGTTAAAAATTCCGAAACACAAACTTGACCCTAAGATGTGCACTGACACTCTGATCGCTGTTCAGAGGTTAGAGAACAATCTGCACGTGGAACCATTAATAGCTCAACTAATAAACATGGAATATACTCTAAAAATAACACCCTGTGCTTCAGCTGTTTCCTCTCAGAGACTTTGTGTTTTTACACGAAGCCACTATAATGTGCAGTATATAAATTCAAAGTAGAGCTCACAGCTGAGTTTCTACCCTACTGTATACTGACTTTAATCATACATATACATGACTCAGCCATTTGAGCAGCTGTGCACGGGGCGTCTTGACCCGCACTTCTTCAGTTATTGTGACACGGGCTTTAAAAAAACCTGACCCCAACATAGAACAGACCACCAGCCTGCTGTACGAACGGTCTGGAAAGTTTCATTAATGATTGAGGGGCTAATTGAGCGAGACAGAGTCTTCATCAGCATAACGTTGGTGGTACATTCTGAACAACCTTTCCCGAGAATAATGAGGCAATAAGGCTGTGTTTTCTTTGCTCTCTTTCCCTCTCTTGTCACAGAGACATGGATCAGTCAACATTGAGCCGAGACCGAGGATGGATAGATGGCTAGATAGATAGCACCTGAAGAGGAAGGAGCTGAGATGATGCCAGACAAGCCTGAACTAATCCTCTTCTGCCACAAATAGCCTCAGCGGTTCATCATGGGGTTGAGTCAAACCTCAAGCATCACCCCAGACATCAGCTTGCTGGCGGCAGTTGTGGCGAGCAACCATCTCAACACGTCAGGCACCTCGCACACCTCGACACTCCCTCTGCCTTCATGCAGTATCGATGAATCCTACAAATATGTCTTCCTACCCGTCTGCTACTCGCTGACCTTCCTTTTCAGCCTTACCCTCAACTCAGTGGTGCTCCTGCGCTCCTGCTGCCATCATGGACGTCGTTGGAACACTTCACTGATCTATATGGTGAACTTGGCCACCACTGACCTGATGTACGGCCTGTCTCTGCCCTTCCTGGTGGCAAGCTATGTGCTGAGGGACTGCTGGGTGTTTGGGGACTTCATGTGCCGCCTCGTACGCTTCCTGTTCTACTTCAATCTCTACTGCTCCATCTTCTTCCTTACCTGCATCTCTGTGCACAGGTAGGACAGCCTAGAAACAGTGCAGCAAAATGAAAATGTAAAAGTTTATCTTCCGCATAAATGTTGTCTAAACTTTAACCAAAATACCAGAAAATCTGCACAATAAATACAAAAAAATGAAGGTTTTGTGAATATTTGGATTTAATGTAAGACTTTGTGAGTTTAATTTAAGTTTCCTGTCACGACCAACTCTCAGAGTTTACCAAGAGTTGGTTGTGGCAGATTTTCAGTTGGTGCCATTAAAGCTCAAGTTAAAGTCGGCTTGATGGCATCTTGCTGCTTTTTGTTGTTTATCAAATTGTTTTGTAATCGTTGTTATTATGAGACTGGTTTAGTAACTCAAATATCCAGCTCCTCCCCCTTTGTTTCCAGCTCATAACCAGAAGCACACTTTCACCGACACTACAAACAAATAATTACTGCTCATATTATTTCCTGGTAATGTTAATTTTTGATGGATTTCTCATCTTTGCTATTTGAACTTTGACTGGCTAACAGGAAATTAGCAAGCTATCAGATTCTTCTGATCTTTGAGCCCATCGGAAGTTGATCAGATGTTTGCAACAGGTGAGCTGATGGGTTTGACCTCAAAGCTTGTGATCAAAATAAACTGCCGACCTAACCAAAAGCCATTCTGTTAAAGAGCCACATAATTGTTCAGTAGGTTTGAATGGGTAAGCTTCAGCTGATAATTCGACCCCTGATAATCTGAACCTGACATCGTTGTCATCAGTCCATACTAAATAAAGGCTAGTTCTCATTTGCTCCATTAGCTCACTACCTCTAAGGTAGGTGTGGTTTATCTGTTAGTTTGTTAGCGGGATCACCTGATATGTTGCAGTCAGATTTGCATAAAAATACTATTTATGTGAAAGGTTGGCTTATACGTTAGTAATCAGGTGCTGAACTGAGATGAGAAGCTGTTTCCTTTCAGATCAACTCTTCTATGGATTTTTGACTTTCTGAGTTTTCTGTTATTTCTGTTTGATGGCTGAAAACAGTTTACATGAACCTCAGTGTAAATGCTGAATAAGCAGAGGTTAAACTGATGGACTGAACTGACCACTAGTCGTCTCTCCACAGGTATCTGGGGATCTGTCATCCAATGAGGACCATCACACTGGAAAGTAAGCGGGTGGTGAAGGGGATCTGCGCATTAGTTTGGGTGGTGGTCTTCATTCTCACCTGCCCCATCTTCAGGTTCGCCCAGACCGGATACGTTAGGCGCAGAGCTGGTGAGGCTGTTGAGCCTGGAGAAGGGAGCGATTATGGGAACAGAACTGGAGACCAGGTCGGCGAGGAGTACATAAACTGCTGGGATGATGCCATAGATAAGGAGTTTGCAGACTACGTCCCATATGGCATTGTTCTCCACCTTCTAGGTTTCTTTGTGCCCTTTGTCATCATTGCCTGGTGCTACTCCCACGTGGTCCGGACAATATTTCAGACCCTGCGCTCTCCTCCCAGTTCAATAGAGGGTGGCGAGGATGGACCAGTGGGTGACGGGTCTGTGGAAGGAGTTCGAGGGCGCGAGAGAACCTCCGTCTCTATTTCTGGCTCACAGTACTCACACTACATCCGCCGGCGGCGGAAATCCATTAAAACCATTGTCACTATCACACTGCTGTTTGCACTCTGCTTCCTACCCTTCCATGTGACTCGCACGCTCTTCCTGCTCCTGCGGCGGGGACAGCTTGGCGGCTGCAATGCCATGAAGACCGTCTCCATCTGCTACAAGGTCACCAGACCTTTGGCCTCCTGCAACGCATGGCTCAATGCTCTGCTCTACTTCCTCACGGGCGATAAAGGTGGCCCCAGCTGCTGGCCAGCCGAACGCACCATCCATCGAGACCGCCGGAACGGCTCCCTCTGGTGGCCGCTGAAGATCCTCAAAAGAGATGGAGTGGGAGAAGACGATCACGAGGTGGCCGAGAGGGTTGAAAGGGAGGTGCACATAGAGAACGAGTCCAAGTCCTCCAGAGTTATCTTCTAGGATGCCATAGATCCTCAGTGGGTTACAGGCCATGTGGGATTGCTGTTTTTGATTTGAGGATGTCTACAGACTCCTCAATGCACCACACATGGCATCGGTAATTTCTTAAGAAGAAGCATTTCCAACTTGTTAAAGCATACGAAAAAACTGCAGCAATACCTGGCCAGACGTTGTTACCAGTCAGTCTGAACACTGGAATTGTTTGTAAAAATGAAAACAGTGACAAACTGATGGAGGAGATGGTGTCTATTTCAAATATTCTGTAACTGAATTGTAAACAAAGCTGTCAAATTGTTAAGTCCCAACAACAGAAACTCTGATATATTTATTCTTAATTTAGTGATTTGAGCTCCTGGTGATTTCATGACCAGCAGCAAAGTGAGCTTGGTTCCTCCCCACTGTTGCCAAGTGGTGCTTATATGGGATGATCTGATTGTTGAGGTCCTTTCTTTAAAATAGTAGGCTATTTACCTTAAGTGCATTAAGAGGAGCTTTTCCATGTTGATTTGCCCGTTGATACTCTCAGTATGGATGATTCTGAAATGATTAGCTACCTGCATTAATCTGTTTTTATTTATTGTATTTATTTCTTTGACTCGCAGGCAGCCGCTCTCGAGCCCTGTAGTGGCTTTCACAAAGCAGAAACATTTCACTTCACACAGGAGGGAGGGACAATTTTTTGCTTTTAACGAATAAATCAAGAATTTCAACAATTCACAGCTGTATCGTCAAAGCTTGAAGGGAGGGCGGCTCGCGCCTTTCTCCTTCCGCCTTCCTTCGACAGTCCAAACACATGTATGCCTGGCTGTCTCATTGTGCTACACCTGCCCAGGTGCATGTCACCTTTGACAGCTGGGATAGGGTTGTGACCACAGCGGCGCTGCTTTGGATAAGTAGAAAAAAACAGATGGATGGGTTTGCAATGTTGAAAATACATATGAATCCTTTTTTATGTACTTTAATCTCTCAGAAAAAAGGCAGAGAAGAAAAATATTTGTACATGAATCCAGTGAAGGCCAAATTTGATTAAAGCTGCATGTTAAATATCTGTGAAATATGTTGAATTTTAAACAATAAGCATACAGATCACAAGGACACGGAGTCCTGACCAATCAGTAGAAACTGCTGTGTCCGTTTTAGTCAGTTTAGAAACACACTGTGTTTTCAGCACTGAGTTATTAACATTTTAAAGTGACCATTATGATTTTATGCTGCGACTTTTGCACCTGCTGACTGCAGCCGTGCCGGCCCGGCTGTTTGGATGGATCTCCTTCAGAGGCACGCGCTGCAGCTTCCTGTCATGTTGTTGTCCAGCCTGGGTCACTCTGTGATATCACACCTCATTTCTTTGATGTGTTTGTGGGACTTTGTCTGGATTAAAGTGGGTTGTTGAACTCAGCTCTCTGTGCGGCCTTGTTTGTGGATCTGTCTTTGCTCAGAAATGTTTAATCAGCTTTTTCAGAGACAAATCAGCCGGGCTTCTGCTGACATCATACAATAACTAATACTAAGCAGCCTTCATGTCATCACTGTTATTTATTACACAGTTTTAGATTCTGGGTGAAACTTTCATACAAAGTCCAGCTGAAGCTGACAGGATACTAAACTGGTGGCTGAGTGGTGTCACTGCACAGGAACACGTCTCCAAAACATCCCAGACATAATCAAGCAATTGTGTTTTCACTGTTAAACAAATGTTAACCTCAAACTATCATCAGAGAAACAAAGGTTAAATCAGAGGCAGCAGTTTCCCTCTCTGTGTTCATCTTTCACTCATGTTCCAAATGTGCTGCAAATACATCTTCACATCACCAAAATCAGAAGAAAGTGGAAAAAACTCACATCTGACGTTATTTTTTGTACACAGATTAAATAGCACCAGAAATCTTTGGCACAACTTCACCTACTTCTAAGGTGCATGCATGAGAAACTAACACCACACAGGTGTCGAACTCCAGGCCTCGAGGGCCGGTGTCCTGCAGGGTTCAGATGTGTCCTTGATCCAACACAGCTGATCTAAATGGCTAAATTACCTCCTCAACATGTCTTTAAGTTCTCCAGAGGCCTGGGAGCTTGAGGGTCCTGCAGTATCTTAGCTGTTCCCAGGACTGCGCTCTTCTGGACAGAGATCTCCGACGTTGTTCCCGGGATCTGCTGGAGCCACTCGCCTAGTGCTCCGATTACCACTGGGACCACCATTCTCAAGATTCTCGTGTTTCTTCTTCCTGATGTTGCTGTCATTCAGGGTCACTACATCGATCACTACGGCCGTCTTCTTCTGTTTGTCTACCACCACTATGTCCGGTTGGTTAGCCACCACCATTTTGTCCGTCTGTATCTGGAAGTCCCACAGGATCTTAGCTCGGTCATTCTCCACCACCATAGGGGGCGTGTCCCATTTTGACCTCGGGACTTCCAGGTTATACTCGGCACAGATGTTCCTGTACACTATGCCGGCCACTTGGCTATGGCGTTCCATGTATGCCCTGTCTGCAGGCATCTTGCTGTTATGTGCAGCCTGCAGCTGGGGTCTTGTCTGGTGTGGCAGACCCCAGCCTCCATGGACTTAGAGTTTGTTCCTATGCTGCCATGTTTAGTGTTTTCCAATACACACACACACACACACACACACACACACACACACACACACACACACGTGTATTTTTGACTAATACAGTGAGCCGTCTTTACCAGAAATGACATCTTATTGTCCAGGCTTTCTCAGAGCTAACAATTAGATTCTTTTTCCGACACATGCTGGCAGACAAGCATTCCTGAGTTGCACTTAGAGCATATCTGTGTAGTGGACAGAATTAATATTACACCAACTGCAGACAGTTATTCTGGAGACACACAAAACAGTCTGTGTGGACTCATTAAGTTTATTTACAGGAGCCGTGCTGTATAAACACGACAGAAAGAAACCTTAAGATTAGAAAGGAAACAAAACTGCAACACGACTACAGCATGTGTGGTGAGCTAACACAAAACAAACACGGATCTCACTCCCACCAAGATAAACTAAGCTTTACACAGTGAACACTTTTATTACTTACTAAACTAAAAATAACCAAAACAAACAAGTAAAATGACGAGATGGACGACAAATAGTGAGTTTCCCTCTAAAAACAAGAGCTGATGCAACATTAAGGTATTTTATTAGGAGGGTGGTGCCTCCATAACTTCTCTCACTACACCCAAGATCTTCAACAAAAAATCAGAAAATTAAGGAACTCATTGAACTAAATTACCAAAGAAAAACTTAAAGCTTATCACAGAACAGAAACAGTGAAGATTATAAATGATCCTCTTATGGCCTCTGACAGCGGACTAATCTCTGTGATTGTCCAGGCCCCATCTTATCTTAATGACCTTGTAGTACCATATCAGCCTATTAGAGCACTTCGCTCTCGCTCTGCAGGCCTACTTGTTGTTCCTAGAGTATTTAAAAGTAGAATGGGAGGCAGAGCCTTCAGTTTTCAGGCCCCTCTTCTGTGGAACCAGCTTCCAGTTTGGATTCAGGAGACAGACACTATCTCTACTTTCAAGATTAGGCTTCAAACTTTCCTTTTTGCTAAAGCATATAGTTAGGGCTGGACCAGGTGACCCTGAATCCTCCCTTAGTTATGCTGCAATAGACGTAGGCTGCCGGGGATTCCCATGATGCACTGGGTGTTTCTTCTTCACTCTATGTGTTTATACACCTCTCTGCATTTAATAATTAGTGCTTATTAATCTCTGACTCATCCACAGCGAGTCTTTGTCCTTGAAATAATGAACGTTTATTGTAACGATTGAGGTAGATTTGAGTGTACAATGTTTATTAGAGGCAGCTCTGCTAATCACAGCAGAGGGTGGCACTAGAAGGTGATTAAATCTACAAAGCTTGGTCCTCTGTGGAGCTGGAACCATGATTTCACAGTAATCTGATTACACTTTGAGAGTTCCCGTCAGCCCTGAATCATAGGATATCGCTGCAGGGATCAGCCCATTAAAAACACAGTGACCGTCCAAATCTCAGCATATAAAGTGCAGTTAGTGATAATGTCACTGTGTAGAGCTCACTCTGCCTGCTGCCAGCTGTGGGCAAACACATTTAGATTCATGCTGTGAGATGATTTCTGAAGGCCTGAGAATCAGCTTGATTGGCTCATTTAAAATGAGCTGAATCGACTCCTGAGAGGAAACGGGGCCTGCGATCCTGCCGCGCTCTGCGCTCTAATCACACCTTCAGACTGTGAGGTAAAACCTACTGCAGTGCTTCGCTTTCTGCCTGTCGGTGTCACAGATTTGCTTCTATTTGTGTCATCTAAAACCTGCCAACACCTCGTTGCACAGACTCACAGTCTCATCTCTGTAGCAGCATCAGTGCTGGAGGTCTCTATAACCTGCAAATAATCAGCACCGCCCTTCCTGTGTCTGTTTCTTCACAGGACAACTGTGAGCACTAACTGTCCTTTATAATAGTAATTAAAACTAAAAGCAAAGTGCCATTGTTATAAACTCCAGTCACATATATTAGTGACAGCTCTGGAGTCACACCAGTTTACATCACGGACTCACAGGGAGTAAAAGCAGCCTTCACAAATCAATATGTATTAAATACTTTGGACTTTTAGACCAATAAAATTCTGAGGTGTGTTTTCAACAGCGGCTTTAGCAGGCGAGAACATTTATCACACAGTAAGCACAAAAGTTGAAGCATTGGAATATTTGTAAGGTGGTTCTTGAGACCACTCTTTGTGTTCTGAGCTAAATTGGGGGCTCATCCGAGATTTGTGCATCCTATAAACTTTGCTTGTTCAATGATGCTGCTTTTAAGTGAAGTGTCGATGTATTTTGGTTTGATGACTTATTAGCCTTTATTAGCTGCAGCGGGAGTTTAAATATAAAAGGTTTTCATTGGCTAATCAGTTTATTAAAGTATAATTACGGATGAGGGTGGAAGTCCTCAATCTAAGCAAGTGTAGTAAATTTGAAGAGGGGCAGAGGGAGCAGGCCTCTCAGGTACAGCCTGATGCGGCGCTAGAGACTCAGCTTCCTTTGCACACCTGCCCTTCACCGATTAATTGATCAGCTCCCACTCCAAGTCGCTGATCAGCCTGTAATTGAGCTTCCGGTAGTTTTTGGGGTGAATCTGTCGCTGCCGCCACACCTCCTCATACAGGCTGCGTATGACCATAGGCAGCAGTGGGAAGCCAGCGGTGCGAGCCAGTGTGTTGCAGTACTCCCACTGATCCTGGTCCAAGATCAGCAGGTGGCGATGCTGGACTCCCCGCTCCAGCTTCTCCTGCAGCTCCCGCCGGACCTCATCCTCCATCTGAACTCGAGAGGGTAACGTGACCGAGCCCTCCAACACGGCCAGGGCGAACTGGACCTGCAGCGATAGAAGACAAACGAACCTAACAACCGAAGCTACCTAACAAACGGCATTCAAACCAGAGTAAGTCCGCTCTGCTTCTTAGAAAGTCGACACTGGGACTGCTGCAGTGGAGAACAGTGGGTATGACGGTACACTGCCGCTCACCTGGCAGTTGAAGTTGGGGAAGGGGCAGATGATCTTGCAGATGCCGATGAAAAAGAGCGAGGGGAAGGCGGGTGGCACCAGAAAGCGGTACAGAGGTGACATCATCTGGTCCTGGATGTCCACACCCAGCTGGGCTGCGTCCAAGAACGGAAACCTGAAGTTATACCCGGTGCAGAACATCAGGACATCCGCCTCCGTCACCGAGCCGTCCTGGAACCCATCACAGTGTCAAATACAACCAACCAATCACAGGAGGCGTCTGCTTGAACTTTATTATATGCCGTGGCTTGCAAAAGTATTGGGCCCCCTTGAACTTTCCCACATTTTGTCACATTACAGCCACAAACATGAATCAGTTTTATTGGACTTCCAGGTGAAAGACCAACACAAAGTGGTGCACACGTGAGAAGTGGAACGAAAATCATACATGATTCAAACATCTTTTACAAATAAATAACTGCAAAGTGGGGTGTGTGTAATTATTCAGCCCCTTTGGTCTGAGTGCAGTCAGTTGCACATAGACGTTGCCTGATGAGTGCTAATGACTAAATAGAGTGCACCTGTGTGTAATCTAACGTCAGTACAAATACAGCTGCTCTGTGACGGCCTCAGAGGTTGTCTGAGAGAATATTGGGAGCAACAACACCATGAAGTCCAAAGAACACAGCAGACAGGTCAGGGATAAAGTTATTGAGAAATTTAAAGCAGGCTGAGGCTACAAAAAGATTTCCCAAGCCTTGAACATCCCACAGAGCACTGTTCAATCCATCACTCAGAAATGGAAGGAGTATGGCACAACTGTAAACCTACCAAGACAAGGCCGTCCACCTAAACTCAGGCCGAACAAGGAGAGCGCCGATCAGAAATGCAGCCAAGAGGCCCATGGTGACTCTGGACGAGCTGCAGAGATCTACAGCTCAGGTGGGGGAATCTGTCCACAGGACAACTATTAGTGGTGCACTGCACAAAGTTGGCCTTTATGGAAGAGTGGCAAGAAGAAAGCCATTGTTAACAGAAAACCAGAAGAAGTCCTGTTTGCAGTTTGCCACAAGCCATGTGGGGACACAGCAAACATGTGGGGGACACAGCAAACATGTGGAAGAAGCTGCTCTGGTCAGATGAGACCAAAATGCAAAACGCTATGTGTGGAAAACTAACACTGCACATCACTCTGAACACACCATCCCCACTGTCAGATATGGTGGTGGCAGCATCATGCTCTGGGGGGGCTTCTCTTCAGCAGGGACAGGGAAGCTGGTCAGAGTTGATGGGAAGATGGATGGAGCCAAATACAGGGCAGTCTTGGAAGAAAACCTCTTGGAGTCTGCAAAAGACTTGAGACTGGGGCGGAGCTTCAGCTTCCAACAGGACAACGACCCTAAACATAAAGCCAGGGCAACAATGGGATGGTTTAAAACAAAACATATCCATGTGTTAGACTGGCCCAGTCAAAGTCCAGATCTAAATCCAATCGAGAATCTGTGGCAAGATCTGAAAACTGCTGTTCACAAACACTAATCTGACTGAGCTGGGGGGCCGAATACTTTCACAAGCCACTGTCTCAGGTGGACTTCCTGCAGTGGAGGATTAATACAGTTGAGGTCAGTCACCTGGAAGCGAATTCTGCCGTCGTCCTCGACGGCCTCTACTGAGCTGGACTGTTGAATCCCATCAGGCAGAGGGAAGGTGATCCGAGGGCGGCGGTGACTCAGAGTCACCTGTGAGATGAAGAAAGAAAAACACGCCGTGAGTCTAAAGCTCCGTCACACGCTTTCTGCACTCGCTGCTCGTCCCAGGCTGCAGTTATGCAGCGTAACCTGCTGTTAACTTCTTTAAAGACACAATTATACGTCTTTGCTCTCGCTCCTCTTCCTCCTGCTCTCTAACCAGAGGCTTCCTGTGGCTTTGTCAAACAGTTAATACAAATGTAGGAACATGCACCCTCTGTCTATCACCTGGCACCTTCCTCCCATCAGAGGAGGAACCCACTGGTGCCAAGCTCGTCAGGCATTCTGGTAGGTCAACTAAAATATGCAAGAAATAAAGATAATAATAATAAAAATAATACATCTGCATGCAGGTGTTAGTTGTTACCTGGGCACCCACATTGGCCAACTCGAGGGAAATATCCAGACCTGATGCTTTGGCTCCCAGAACGACCACCGACTGACCCGCAAACGGCTCCGCGAATCGATACGAGTGACTGTGGAGCACTTTCCCTGCACACAGAGAGGCACACTGGTTCTAGAATGGATCACTGGGAGGGATGCTCTGTGCAGCGGTGACAGCTGTTCCAGAGTAGGCGGGGTAAAAGTTGTCCCACAAGGCTGGCCGACATGATAGACGATGGGCAGGGCTGTGAATACTCAAGACTGTGTTTATTGAACGCAGTATGGAGAAGAACAACGAGAATTAAGAGACCTGGTGACCAGTGATGGACGTTAGACCAGCTGTAAAACTGGAGGCAGTTTGTTCGCACTAACCACAACAACTACCATCTTCATCTGATGCGGCCCCCCTGGCGCCAGCTGGATGCTCAAGGCAAAAGCTGACGGGAATAACACAACTCTCCGTTAGATAACAAAACAGCTGCTGTGACTCCTCATTCAAGGTCACCGGCGCCGACCGAAGATTGCTGACTTTTGCCTAACCGGGTGAAGGGACACTTTCTCTCCGCTGAACACGGAACACGCACGCATGTACACTGATGCAGACCTACACTCACCTCCACCCCCTCCAAACGCCTTCGAAGCTTATGTCTTTATGTTGTGAGATGTGCTGATTCGTGTGTTGAGGTGTTTTTTTCTGTTCTCAAACTGATCTCCCTGTTGGAGCTCAGTCTGGGAGGAGTTCTTTTCTTCTCCTCGTCTTTCCTCATGTTGTGCATTTTCCATGGTTTCGGTTCGGGTGGCTGCTCGTGGGGTCGACCGGCCAGAGCTACCTAGCCTGACCGGTCTCCTCAATGTGATGTTTGTGCATTGTATGTACGGTCGGCAGGGTATCTATCTTAATTGCCCCTTGGAGATAAATAAAGTCTCTCTGACTGACTTGGCTGAGCTGCCTGTTGAGCTTTCATTCAAACTTCTTTGGTGTCCAGAAGCCTCTGAAACCTCTGATTTTACCAACTGACTGAAACACGAAGGTTTCCCGGAGGTGTCTGAACACACCCGGAGGTACGCTTTGTGGGGATTCAGCACAAAATGAGAACAATGCTGGTGTGTCTAACCAGCCACACGAACATTCCTGAAGCTCACACCGATGCGGCTCAGTTTGAAGTGTCACGATCTGCTGTGAACTCGCAAAACTGTCCACACCTTCAGTGTGCAGCAGACAGAAAGGAGAGGACTGAGCTCTGAGCGCAGTCCTTCCGCTGATCCAATCTAGCACCAGCGAACCTCGATTTACTAAACTGACACAGATTAATGCTAATCACGACTGAGTGTTTACAGATGTTACTGAGGCTTAAACACAAGAATAAACCTGATGAAGTCATCAGCAGTTCACTGCATTCATTCAATCTCCTCAGAAAAACTAATTTCTATCATATCAGGAACTTTTCATTAAAATACTTGCTTGTTGTAAAAGCTTTGTTTTTGTTATGAAGGCATAAATGTTTGTTTTACCTTTAAAGTTCTCGATGCCTGGTATGAGTGGGATGTGAGGGTCTGAGTAGTGCCTTTAAAACAGACGAGAATAAGAGTCAAAATAATAAGAGCCGCTGAAGCAGGTGAACTCAGAGCTTTGGCACCCTCAAGTGGCAGCAGGGGGCAGAGGCTTTTATTCTGAAGTAAAGCCTACAGAGTCATTTCAAAATAAAATGCTCACCTTCAAATTAAGAGCTTTAATACACACTTTGTAACTTTCTGCTTTTGGATAAAATCTTTTTCTTTTTCCAAAACACAAAATCTTAGACTTCACAAGATTCACACTTTTATTTGTAAATGTCAACATTTAAAGACTTTTAAAAAAAGACATCGTATTAAAGTTGCACTCTGGAATAATTAGTGAATGCAAATATGTTGAATCGCAGCCACACGCTGACCAGTTGTTACGGCTCATTAGCCAATGAGATGCTGTAGTTTAACCTTTGATTTAATGAAACTTTAAACTACGTCTGAGACCATCAACTCATGGGCGAAGTGTTGGTCACAGAACCAGATTCATATGTTTCTGCACTATTACTTTTATTTGCCATCGCCCCCTGCTGGTCATTAGAACGCAGTGTGTGATCTCACCCCGAGCAGACGAAGACAGAGTCAAACGTCTCAGTTTTCTGATGACCTGAAGAATCAGATGATGTCACTTCCCACGCCGTCCTCTCCTCCACCTCGCCCTCTGTCGTCACATTGACGGGCTTCACGCTTTCCACGACAGTGTTGAACTGACAAAAAGAGTCACAGTGAGGAAAGTGGCGCCGCGGGAGGTTTACTTTTGTATTGTATCATATTTGAGACAAATCAGATCTCTTAGAAAATTCAAGGCGAGCAGATTTTTATTGACGGAGCTGAAATCGTCTCCAAGTCTCTGATGATCCTGGGGTCCACACCGGTGGCAGGTACTCAGGTGTTGGCTTTATACTAGAGAGCAGTTTAGTCATATTAGCAACTCCATCAGTGACGAAGCATCAGGCTGTTCCTGGATGCAGCGATGTTTCCTTATGTTTAACACCCTGTTACAGCCAATCAGATCACTGTCACGGCTTCATAAACCAGAACTAAAAACCTCAGGACAACAAACCACAATCACACTTGTTTCTTTCAGGGATTCTGAAAAATAACCAGCCACGTAACATTAACCAGGTCAGGACTACTATTGGATGGATGGACTTTGTGTTTAGTGCTGTGACGTAGTGTTTGTGTAACTGCTGGATCTTTATTTGGGTTTTATGGTTTATTTAATACAGCGTGTGCCTGCAGAGGGAAGATAAATGAGATGATGAATAAAGAAAAAGGAAATGAAAACTTTGTTTTGAGTTTGAGTTCGGTGTGTCACACCAGGCTTTATGAACAGCTTTCATTAAGCCTGAGGAAGCAACACCGCTGGTACATTTTCATGTACAAAGCATGCTGGGTAATCGCCTTGATTATCTTTATTGCCTATGAACAGCTGTTAGGATTGTCGCTCGTGTTTCTGGTACCAGGAGTTAAAACAGAAAGTTCAAACGAACGAAAGCTGCTTTTATCCAGCTGGGAAACTTGAAACCTCAGATCTTCTACTGCAGAGTGCGTCTGTGATCCTGATCAGGTCTCTGTTGAACCAGATTTTACTCTCTTGGTTAAATACAAGAAGCAGTCGAGCTGGTTGGAGCCTCGCTTCAGACTGTGGCTCGGAGTTAACATCTCCATGGTCACGGCTGTGGTCTTTCCCACAAACTCCACACTCTTACTTTTTACAGATGCAGACATTTTTCAATTTTCAATCCAATCAATGTTATTTAAAACAACAGCTGCCTCCAGGCGCTTTATACTGTAAAGACTCTACAATAAAACAAAGAAAGGAATAAAACATTACTGAGTCGATATTTTCCTTTCTGCACTCGAAGGGCATTAAATACAAAATGCTGCCATCGATAAAGATTTTAACTGAATCGTAAAGTCTACACGTATCACAAAGCAGCCACCTGCACCCTTCACTACATGACATCACAGACTGTGTTATGAGAGCCAGCAGCTTAAATCTGACTCAGAAGAATCCCGGGAGACTCACCCGGATGTGAGGCCGGATGCCGTGGCTCTGGCAGTACCTCTCCAGGTACCTCTGGACCTCCTGATGGGGCAGGAAGCTGCTAAGCTGGGGTTCAAAGGGGAAGTCCGGGAACATCATCACCTCCTTGGGCAGGTTGGTCCTGTCGGAATATCAGAAAACATTAACTGCGAGCACAGAAAGGAAACTTCACTGCAGCTCAGCCTTTCTCTCATGTTCATGTCAATGTAGGAGACTGCAGAGAGAACGAGCCCACAGGAAAGGACCAGAAACAACTGTGACTTTAGGCTTTAGTCGAGTCAGGACTGAAGCGTTAAGGATGACTTTACAACATAAATTATGCAAAGCTGCTCTAGTGAAACGTGGAGCCGGCCCTCGCAGCGAGCCCATCGATGGTGTGCAGACAGGTGAGCCTACCTGAGGTCTCTGTACATGCTGCTGTGCACCGGCAGCCCGTTATCAAGCTTTCCAACACGTTCGTCGTAACACCAGGTGCCGCCTACGTTTTCAGAGAGCTCGAACACCACCGGAGGAGCGAAGCGGCCTGAACGGGACAGGATGTGCCTGGCCGCGCAGAGTCCGGCTGCTCCGGCACCGACCACCGCCACCCGCTGCAACATCAGGTCTGTGCTGGTGACTCCACCTGAACTGAGCACGGAGACACAAACGCTCGAGATGAGGTCTGGTTATCACAGTGAGTAAACAGCTAATAATGAGTGTGCATGCTGTATGAATACAGTACGTGCTGATCTGCTCCACCTCATTTCCTGTTGTAAATCTATGTTCCAGTGCTACGTGCTCACATCAAACACAGCACACAGACGGATAACTAGGTGATAACTGATTAATGTGAAATATTTCCGAGCATCAAAATGATCATTTTGCTGGTTTTGGCTTTGCGCTCCAGAAGAAGCCCCGCCCACCTGCTGATTAAATGTTCTGTTTATGAGGGGCAGCCAATCAGAAGAAAACTGGCATAAAGAGGCAGGAGTTGAAACTAGCGGAACTGAAGCTCTGATTATTTTGAACCCTGTTAGAGTCAAAGAATAAAAGGTATGTGAGTCTAAAGGTCACAGGTGACGCTGTGACTCTAATTTACAGTTTAACCCAGCCTGGACTTGGACCTGCAGGCTGCCACTTTACAGTCCGAGCCATTAGCTCCGCTCCTCCACACTTCACAGATGAGCAAATATGAACAACTCCCTTATCAGAATGCTAACAAGCTAACTCAGCCACAGTTTCATAAATCACGTTTATTCAACCCCATATTGCAAACTGCGCATGCCCACACCAGGCGACCACAAACTTTTTAAGTCTACCTGTCAGTGCAGATCGCTCCGTTGCTACATTAAAGTCGGCACTTTTAAACAAAACACCCCGATTAATCAGTGATGATGAAGAAACAAGGAGTTACCGTCGTCCCGCTCAACCGTTTCCCGTCCCGGTGTCCGCGGAAATCAGCGAAAACATCGCTTAAACGTTAGCTAACTGAACCGCTGGGCGTCCATCCAGGTACCGAGGCACGACTCACGTCTCAACACCGCTCGGTTACCGCACAACGGCCCTGGTGTTACGGAGAAAACGGTCCCGTGTCTTCCGCTAACGTAATCAAAAAACTTCCGGAGTCCTTCACAATAAAAGCAGATAAGGACGTTTAGCGCCAGAAAACGGCAAAAATAATATTTTATTTTATTCTATTTTCAATACATTTTAGCTTCATTTAGTTTCCTGAGTGGATTTACTTTACTCAGATGTATTATTATGATTTTGTTTCCTCTGTTACATTTTATTGCTGGTATTATTTTATTTATCTATCGAACTATTTGTGTATTTATTTTAGCTGAACAGTCCTCCGATCAACGCTTCCTGTTTTTAGATAAACGGACTTTATTATTTTGAAAAAATAGTTCGATGATAGTTTAGGTTTTAGTGTATTAACCATCCTATTACGGCTGCTTGTCGTGTCAGTATTTAACAAAAATGACTTAAACTACATGTCCGGGTTTCTTTTGAAGTTAATTTTATAATAAAATGTTTGTTAGCTGTATCAGCCAGCTGACCTCTGAGAATGGTGTTTGCACTCCTCACTGCACGTTCAGTCCTCGGTCCTTCATCCGTTTTGGTTCCCGCTGCTTTAGATGTCCTGTCATAAACACGCGCTTACACTCTTACAGGTGAGAGCAGCAGGTAACAACGCACCCTCAGTCAATAAACAGAGGGTCCAGGAGGGCTCTCTGTCTGTGTTTGTGCTCAAGGCTCTGCAGCCAGGGATGCTTTGTCTTGTTGCTCTGCTCTTTTCCACCGGATCTGTTTTCGGGATCTAAATCTAACAGGATCTAAAAATAGAAAAGAAATATTGAGTTTCCTCTTTAAATGCACATCATGAGCCACCCTGGTGGTGGTCAGAGGGCCCGGTGGCGCCAGTGTCCGGCAGCCTCGCCTCCGTCAGTGCGCCCCAGGGTGGCTGTGGCTACAATGTAGCTGCCATCACCAGTGTGTGAATGGGTGGATGACTGGATATGTAAAGCGCTTTGGGGTCCTTAGGGACTAGTAAAGTGCTATATAAATACAGGCCATTTACCATTTACCCTCACTGAATCACTGTTTAATGCTCTGCTGTAGAAGTGACGATGGAGGGAAACTTTGTGATGAAGTGAGATCTTGTTCATGTGACCTGCATCAGAGCACCTCCTCTTTCCCTCACGTCAGGATATTTCAGGTCAAGGAAAAGTGGTTAGGAAAAGGAGGTAGGTCATTGTTGTTATTGAGCAGACTAACTCAAAGAAAGCCTGCATAACTTTTGGTTTAATCAACACGCAAACAGAAACAAACTCTTCACATTTCAAACATTTTATTAGAACAAAGGATGAAAACAGGCCGAGCCACTCCTCTCTCCCGGAACACTTCAGTCACACTCAGGTGATCGCCGCAGATAAAAGCACGCCCCCATCAGGCAGGAGCTCACTCTGCAGCTGAGCAGCAGGACTTTAAATGAAAACCTCTGCTGCCTTTTTGTTTTCAGTCTGTTCCTGCTGAGACCATAGGACTGACAAGTTCCAGGAAATAGTTACATCCATAAATCCAGGAGAAATTTTAGCTTGAAAGCTTGATGCTTCCCATCAGCTGATCAGCTCCCACCTCAGTTCCTCCCCCACGGTCTTTAATGTTCACGTGAATGGAGAAATAACCTCGGTATCCCAGCAGCACTCCAACTCCGTCGTCATTTTGCGGCAGCATTGCCGTGCGGCGGGGCCGTCTGTGGCTGCGCCTGCGTTTGCTCAGCGAGCGCCTGCTGCAGCCGCATGCGTTTTCGTGAGTAGTGCTGCCAGTGCAGCAGCTGCTGCTCGTCGATGAACTTGGCGCACTGAGCGTTCACCAGCTCCTTCCTGAAGTGCTCGTACTGCAGCAGCTCCAGCATGTGCAGGCAGTGGGGGTACCTGCAGGGGGCGGAGTCACAGAGCAGAGGTCAGCTGACAGAAGGGTTTACAAACATCACAACTTTATCCTCAAAGAGAAAATCATCTAAACTGAGGATCAAACACGTCGCCGTACTTGAGGAACTTGGCATACTCAGGCTCCTTCCAGTACAGCAGGTACTTCAGGTAGTTGATGAAGGATCTGTCCCTCAGGATGCCTCTCTGAGCCAGAACTGGAAACAAACACACAAAACCTACGTTAAACTCTGGCAAATGTGAAGCTGCGAGTTTCTGATCACAGAGTCACTCACAGTTCAGGTAGTTGGGATTCGCCAAACACTGGACGAACTCGAGCTCCAACTGGAAACGGTTCCTGGCCTGCTCGTCTGCACCGGGAAGCACACGAGTTAATCAGCAACACGACATTCAAACCCACAGCACAGATTATCCTGAGATCATCAGGAGCACATGCTTTTAACTTCTATTATTTAATTACATTAAATCTAAACCTCAATAATATCTCGAAGGATTCAATCCACACTACACACACGCCAACGTAACACACCCACGAGAACGCATGTTTCTATACCAGACTCCATTAGAAAAAAAGCAATTTAGAGGCACATTGTTTTAATTCAACCTGAAAACTTTAAACAGGCAGCTCGGAAATTAAATTTAATATAAGGATGAATTATTGAGAGCCGAATTAAAGAGCGAGTCTCGGAGTACAGTCTTCAGCGTCCATGCCAGGTCATCTTCAAACACACTTACGTTAGCTGATAAATCAGGTTTGTTGTCAATCGGAATAATTTCTTGGGACGTTGTGATCAGGACAGAAAAGGCCGACACTCTGCAGCCTGACTTAAAGCTAATCATGAGTGTACCAACGTCGTTAACAACACATTCAATTACATTTAAAAACAACCAGAACCTTTACTCCCTTTAACTCCCTTAAATAAAACTCGTAATCCCAGCGCCGCCAGACTCCATTCAATTTAACGCCGCTTTGTCTGTTTGCGGAATGCTTCGTAGTCAAAGTAGAAAAACAAGACGGAGCACATGTAAATACCATCAGCTGCTCACAGACACGCTTTTAAAGCCAACAAAGTAAAACTTACGGATTTATTTATGGCGTTTTGTCTTACAGGAAATATTAGCCTAGCAGATTAGCATTGACCAAACAATCTGCTACAAACCTGTTTCCATGGCTACAGCCTGAAGGCAGCAGTATGTAGATGAAGGACTTAAATGTCAGATAAACTGTATAAAAACTTAAGAAGCACAAATAAGAACAGAAAGCCGGGTTTTGCCCTTTTCGGGTTTAATCGCCGCCATCAAACGTGTGCAGACTAAAACGTAAAACGTTAAACTTCCGCCTTCGCGACATCCACGTCGCTTTACGCTGCCTGCTGTTCGTTGTTTGGCCTCAAGAGGGAGGCAACAGCAGGCAAAAGATAAGCGCCTTCAGACTCCCACAGATATGGAACGCCAGGACTGACATAATGAATTAATAAATACACCATTAAATAATTAATTAAATGTGGCAATAATTAATTAAATAAATATTTACAACTCATTTAATTCAATAATTATTGGCACATTTAATAATTATTGACATATTTAATTAATCCATCCATCCATTCGCTTCCGCTTCTCCTTTTCAGGGTCGCGGGGGGCGCTGGAGCCTATCCCAGCTGTCATAGGGTGAGAGGCGGGGTACACCCTGGACAGGTCGCCAGTCT
The DNA here is from genome assembly GCF_057382095.1 of Aulonocara sp. 'chitande type north' Nkhata Bay. NCBI lineage: Eukaryota > Metazoa > Chordata > Actinopteri > Cichliformes > Cichlidae > Aulonocara > Aulonocara sp. 'chitande type north' Nkhata Bay. Next base: position 9,874,678 of record NC_141353.1, read on the forward strand.
GTCGCAGGGCCAACACACAGGGACAGTTTTTGTGTCTGTAGGGCTGTTTGATGACGGTTTGGACTCTGGGAGATGAGGACACACCCACATCTGTTCCATACTGCAGCCATTGATGGTGTTACAGCTCTGAGGCAGCTTTGGGGCATCAGACGCACACACTGGAAAACCAGCACCTGGACTTCATGCAGGAGAGACGGCCTCAGTGATTTAGGTTCATAAGCGAGTTCAAACACTTCTGGCCTCTTATCACTTAGATTCCTTAATCTTAACAGTGAATGCATTTAAAGCAGGAACTGCACACCTAGCTGTCAGAAGTTTGGCAGCATGAGTACTGTAAAGTTTTGTAGGGTCCTTGTTAAAAATTCCACAAGCACCACGTTTGTCATATAAAGTTCCATTTTTTACAGTACATTGTTGAAATTATAAACTATATATTCTAGTTGTCCACTTGTCAGTAATCTTTGAGTAAATGGATGTCAGTGATAAATCAGTGGTGATTCACCTGCAAATGTTTTTAACAAACTTTGTTTTTTGTAGAATTCATCGGCAGCTGTGGAGAGATGCATTTGAATATCTTCTGGTTCCACTTTTCCTAACCTGGAAGCTGAGGATGGCTGATTGCTGACAAGGACGCACCTCAGTGCTTATCATGGGTGTTACATCCTCTGTGCAGGAATTCCAAAGAAAACGAGAGCAACGAGCACTCGTTAAGAGCAGCCAGAAATCTGTCCCTTTCTGGCAGCTGTGGAAACGTCCAATAAGAAAGTTTGCATTCTTAGAACAATGCTGGTCATGTGTGATGTGTCATCATATGAGGATATTACATTTTGACCTAATTCTGCTCAATTAAGTGTTTTGATCGTTGATCCAGTACGGCAGCTTTGTGTTGTGCTGCAAGTTAAAAACTATTGTCCTCATGAGCACAGCATCTAACAACTCTCCTTTACAAAAGTCGATTGACTTTAACTGGACACAATGGTTTCCAGTGGGAGCAGTGTTGGGGAGTAACGGAATACATGTACCGCCGTTACGTATTTAAAATACAAAATATGAGTAACTGTATTCCGTTACAGTTACCGTTTAAAAAGGTGGTATTCAGAATACAGTTACTTTGTTGAAATAAATGGATTACACTGCGGTACTTTCCTGTTTCATTTTGTCGCGGGTCAGGACTGTTTGGGTTTTGTTTGACAGCTACGTTCTGTTGTTCCAGGCGGCAGGGTTACGGTTGCCATGGTTACAGGGCGACGCTCTCTCTCTCTCTGCGACTGTGTGTTTCCTGGGTGAGAGAGCGCCTTTTCGTTGTTGTTGTTGTGCTAAGCTAACAGGCAGAATGCTACAAGCATAGCTCTAAAGAATGTAGCATCATGGGCAGTGTAGTCCGTGCTGCAGGGAGAATGGACTGCCATACCCGTTATGGGTCTGTGCGCGCGAGGAGGGAGAAAAAGGGGAGTGGAAAGGTACGAGTTGTCATCGAGGAAAAACGGGAGCTGGAAGCATGTAAATATAATAATAACCACTTCAGCCAAGAAGAGAGCCTGACGAGCCCAGTTGTAAGTAAGCTATTAAGACTCGACTGTACACCGTGTTCCTGTTTTCCTCCGACAACAATAAGTTCCGTTGGAGCAGCCTTTCAACGCCTCTCTCTGTCTCTGCTAGCAAAGTTGACCCACACAACAAAGTAAAGCTATTTTTCGGCTACGAGCCGACAGGGACCCCGCCGTATTAGTCAGAGGTCCCTTTACTACAGTTCGGAGTCGCGGACCTTCAGTAATAGTAATAAATCACACAGCAATAGTACATTCACGTAGTTGTAAAAAGCATGATAATATATTAAGTAATCCAAAGTATTCAGAATACGTTACTCTCATTGAGTAACGTAACGGAATACGTTACAGAATACATTTTGGGGCATGTAATCTGTAATCTGTAATGGAATACATTTTAAAAGTAACCTTCCCAACACTGGTGAGGAGATACATTCATCACTCATCCCTGACACCGGAGAAGTCACCTGGATGAGTGAAAAAACAATTTTCCATGGAAAATCCAGAGGAACTGAACTTTGTTGTTTCTTTGGGCTCAATTTCAGCTCTAGCAGCACCTCTCAGAAGAAAACGGTTTTCCCAATTATCAGATGAAAAGATTGTTGAACCAGGTGGTATTCTCTGGAGTTGAAATGCAGTTTATTAAATTGGAATTCAAAAATGAATTTACAAATACAGATTTTATTCTACAATTCATTAATTAAGCACAGAACTTTTTATTTCGATGCGCGTGGCTCTTGTGGTCCTCCATACAGCCTGGTGTAACAGAGTTAGAAAATAGCTTAATGAATTTCCTCAAAATTGATGTGCTTTGTGAATAGTTGGAGCCACCACTAAAGAAGAGGTCTCTGCCATCTTTGAGACACATACCCTTTGGGAGTCGGGTGCCAGAACGCGTGCTGTTGACATCCTCCAACAGCTTCCACAGCTACTTCTCCCTGCAACGGATGCTCAACCTGTGTTCTCTGAGGGTGAGCTTCGTGAGGGGCAGTTGAGGGATCCTGTCCTCTCCAGAGTGCTGTACTTTGTGGAACGTGGCCGTCGACCTTCCCGGAGGGAAAGATCCAGTGAGTGTGCCATGGTCATTAGGTACCTTAAACACTGGGACAAACTGACGATGTGTAATGGTGTCCTTTACAGAGTATCTAGGGATCAGGTCTCCAAGAAGAAGAGATACCAATTTGTTGTTCCTGATGCCCTTAAACCCGAGGTCCTCCAGGGCACACATGACAATGCTGGCCACCAGGGGCAGTTTAGGAGCTTGTGTCTGGCCCGCCAGAGGTTCTTTTGGCCGCACATTGACAGAGATGTGAAGGATTATGTGCGACAATGCCAGCGGTGTGTCATTGGTAAGGCAGCTGATCCTGAGGGGAGGGCACCCCTGGAGAGTATCAAGACATCTGCACCTTTGGAAATTGTGTGCATTGATTTTTGGACTGCGGAGGATTCTAACAAGAAACCTGTTGATGTGCTGGTAGTGACAGACCATTTTACTAGGATGGCCCAGGCCTTCCCTTGCCGAGATCAGTCTGCTAAACAGGTTGCGAAGCAACTCTGGGACAAGTATTTCTGCATTTATGGATTCCCAGAGAGGGTCCATTCTGACCAGGGCGCATCATTCGAAAGTCAGCTGGTTGCCGAATTGCTCAGGGTTGCTGGTGTGAAGAAGTCTCGGACGACGCCGTACCATCCAATGGGCAACGGTAGTGTGGAACGTTTTAACAGGACACTGGGCAACATGATTCGTGCCCTCCCTCCTGATGCGAAACACGACTGGCCCCGGCGCCTCCAGACCCTGACATTCATGTATAACTGTACTGTGCATGAGACAACAGGTTACGCTCCTTTCTATCTCATGTTTGGTAGGGTCCCCCGTCTTCCAGTTGATGTGCTGTTCAAAAACATACTGAAAGATCCTGAAATCGGTTGTTATGATAGCTACGTGGTGTCCCTGACAAAGGATCTTCAAGAGGCAATGGCTATTGCTCAAGGACATGTTGACAAAGAACAGAGACGTCAGGCTGAGCTCTATAACCGCCGTGTGAAGGGGAACTTGATCGCTACGGGTGATAGAGTCCTGGTTTCCAACAGACGTGAGAGAGGGAAGCGAAAAACAGCAGACAGGTGGGAGTCCACCATATACACTGTCGTTGGTGTGAAACCTGCTACTCACACATATGTGATCAAGAATCCTATCACTGGACAGGAGAGGGTTTTGCACCGTAACCTGTTGATGCTTGTTAACTTCTTGCCTGTGGACGTGGACAGTCACGCAGATCGCACCTTTCAGTCTTTTTCTGAAGCTGGATCTGGCGATGCCATGGATGCGACGGGATTGCTGTCTTTCTCAGAGAGTGGGGATTCTGTGAACAGAACTCGGCAATGGGTTGACAAATTGTCGGCTGCACGTTCGGACAGCTGTGAGGGCGCTGAGCCCTCTGGTCATGTTTTGAGCATGGCTGATGAGCCTGAGAGTGTGAGTGATTTGCACCATCAAGCCGGTTCAGTGACCTCTGAACGAGACTGCTTATCGGCCCCCTCGACTATCACTCAGGGAGGGAACAGACAACTCACGCCTTCCACCCACTCTGGTCCTGGCGATGTACAACCAGTCAGATCTCGTTTTGGACGCATTGTCAAACCAGTCAATCGGTTGCTCCATGTAATGTCCACTCAAGAGGTTGTTAATGATGCAAGTCAGATGATTGGCAAAGTCTCTAAGTCATTACGTCAGGCTTTTCAGTAAGTTTTTTTTATTTTCTACATTGTGGTTTCCAGTTTGGTGTATTCTTTGTTCCATTCTGGTTTTCCATTGCACCACCATGTTTGAACTTCGGTCCCGATGCGGGGACATTTCTTTTTCTGTGGGGCATGGTTTGTGTGGGGTGTAGACGGCATCCTGCATCCAGGAGCTGGTAGTGAGTTGGCGCCGCTCACTCTGCTTCATCCTTTTGGGGATACTTCTTGAGTTGGTGTGTCTATATAACCATGTCGGGTCTGTTTTCTTTTGGGTTTCTCTTTTGTTTTGTTGATTTTGGTGGATGCTGTGGGTTGTGCATCTTTAATTTTGAGTGAAATTCTGCGGGGGTGGATGTAACAGAGTTAGAAAATAGCTTAATGAATTTCCTCAAAATTGATGTGCTTTGTGAATAGTTGGAGCCACCTGGTGGACAAACACAGCAACTGCAACTGTTAAGGTTCCAAATTGCTGCACAGCGCATGCCTCAGCAAAGGAAAAAAACTCCCAAGCTGGTGGTAGGTGCTAGTGAGCGATACTGTTGTCAATTTTGTAATTGTATTAATGAAAACACCCTCATAGTGGTAATTGTCAACATGTATTTTGATTGTAAGCAGTACTAGCATGTATCCCGAAAGTTACAGGCATTTTGATGCATGGGTAGTAACTTTATTCACGAGTAGCATTTTTAGTTAGCATGCTAAGCTAATACTCGTTAGCTAGTCGGGTGCTTTTTGACTTGCACTCAGCTCTAATGCTTCTCTATGAGATTGTGATTGTTCTAATTCTTTTTAACAGAACTGAATGTTGCAGTTGCTTTGCAGATTGTTAATGAAGACTGTGTGCTGTTTTCTTTGTACCAGGTAGGCGCTGTTAAGTATAAGTTTTAATTGATGCTGTTGTATAGGAAAAAAAAATGATGAACAATGATGATTGTTTTATAATAGAAAAGCTGTTTTTATATGTTATTGTTGTTGTTGGTTAGGAAAAAGGAGAAAAATAAATAAATAATATTGCTACTATACGATCACAAGTTTGGTTTCAGCTAGAACTTTTAAAAGAAAGATTTTGTTGATGTTGTGTTGTATAAATATATCTTAGTCATTTGTTAAGTGTTATGTTTGGAAAAGGGAAAAGGAAAAAAACTCCCAAGCTGGTGAACTGAATGTTGCAGTTGCTTTGCAGATTGTTAATGAAGACTGTGTGCTGTTTTCTTTGTACCAGTTGCCAGAATAAAGAGGGAGCCCAGAGTAAGGGCAAGTCCAGCGTTGCAGTGCCGTCCTTTCTACATGGGCATATCACACCACTTGCACAATAGACTCTCAGAACAGCAACAGCTACACTGGCATCAGTTAAACTTCAGCTGATATCACTTCAATATAAAACAGACGTTTTGGACATCAAGTCCAAGCTTCTGTTTGTTTCTGTTCTAACTTTAGTTCATTTTGGAAGATTTTTGTTTAAAAAAAAAAACAGCAGAATTTACAAAAGCTGCATTTAAAGATCAATTTTTATTAATATGAAATAAAACTGTCAACAAGATGGTACAAAACTCTGAAACGTCATGTACATACAGAACACTCATCAGCTCGCATAAAAATGGTGTTATTATGTTTAAATATGAACCTTAAAAATGCGAAACATATTTAGTAATTATGCTCAAATAATTCCAGTTCACAGGGAAAATAGTTTCTTCACTGGGAATTTTCCCAGTCAGTACAGTTCTGCTGCAGCTGTGCTAGAGTCAGTCCTCCAACAGTGAAATAATCACAAAGAAAATAAAAGACCAGCAATCTGGAAGAAAGTTTTAATACAGCATCATCTGCAGAAGAATCAGTCTCATTAACATAAACTGCAGACCTGGAACAGAGCCCGGTGGCACGCCTGCTAACAAGCAGTTTCACACATTTATGATGAGCAAATAAATATCAGGACTTCAAACAAAAAGAACAATTTTAAATGACATGGTTCTTACAGACAACACTAAGTGTTTTATAATCATCCTGTTTTCACCCTCTGTTAAACTTCTTCCATGTTTCCGTGGTTTCCTCGCATTCCTCACACTGTGCTTTCATCCTCTCATTCTTCACAGCTTCTTCTGTTTCACTGCCTTTAAACAAAATAATATTACACCACTGACAGTCAGCTTTCTGCAGATGTTTCAAATTAAAAGCCGGTGATTTTTTTTTGTTGAAATTCAGGTTTCTTTCAGCTGTTAAATTTTCATCAATATGGTAAAATGGTAAAAATGGCCTGTATTTGTATAGCACTTTACTAGTCCCCAAGGCCCCCAAAGCGCTTTACACATCCAGTCATCCACCCAGTCACACACATTCACACACTGGTGATGGCAGCTACATTGTAGCCACAGCCGCCCTGGGGCGCACTGACAGATCATGGCTACGGCGACCGTGGGTCAGGGGGTTGGGAATCGCATCTGTAACCGGAAGGTTGCAGGTTCGATCCCTGGGCTCTCTGTCCGGGTCGTTGTGTCCTTGGGCAAGACACTTTACCCTACTTGCCTACTGGTGTTGGCCAGATGGCGCGATATGGCAGCCTCGCTTCTGTCAGTCTGCCCAGGGCAGCTGTGGCTACAACTGTAGCTGCCTCCACCAGTGTGTGAATGTGAGAGTGAATGAATAGTGGAATTGTAAAGCGCTTTGAGGTTCTCGAAAAGCGCTATATAAATGCAATCCATTATTATTATTATCACTGAAGAGTTCTTTTTTTAAATTAAAGGGTCAACAGGAATGTGAATGTTTGTAGTTAGAGTCCACAGTCCAGCTCAGAAAACATTTTGAGAATCTATTTAAAACTTGGGGACTTATTGTCACTGTTGTCTGGCCCTAAGATTGCTTTAAAGACACTAAGAACGAATACTGTGACCTCAGTTTGTGTGTATTTCTCTTACACCATCTGTACAAACATATAAAGGTAGATCTAGTTTTTCAATCCACCAAAGGTAACGTCGACTACATTGCTTGTGTGTGGAAGTCCATTAATTGCCATTATTACTACTTTGTAGACAGTTTACTAGAACGTGTACACGCACAATGACACAAACAACAAAATCGAGATGATGTTTCTTGTGGGTGTAACACGAATATAAAAAACAAACTCCTGGCTGGGAAATGCCAGATGCTGGAGCTGAAAGATCAAATCTGAAAAGGTCTTTATGTGCATAAATAAAGATGTGGGAGGATGTTGCTCCTATACGGGTGCAGTGACGTTGGCCCACGAGGGGAAAGTGTCCAGAGAAAACATGACCCGACCCCAGCTGTTGATGGCCAGACTAATGCAGCCGATGCCGATGATATTCATCACCACCCCTGTTTTTGCCTGTAGGGGGCACAGTGGGGGGGGGGGGGGGGCTATGATGACATAATGAATCAGAATGATTATTTCTTTCCAACTGGAAGAAATGAAGAACTCACCATGTCGGACACTTTGAGGAAACCGGAGGAAAACACAATGGCATTGGGTGGAGTGGCCACTGGCAGCATGAAGGCGAAGGAGGCGCTGAGGGTGCAGGGGATCATCACGTACAGAGGGTTCAAGCTGATGGACTGGGACTGGGTTGGGAAAACAACAGAGTCATCAACTTTACCCATAAGCTGGCTTCAATGGCTTTTTTCCTGTTACATTTCAACACTTCCTGTTTAGATGTATCATAATAAAAGTCTGTCAGTGGTTCAAGGGTCACCTTATGATATGAAACATCTGTAGGAACATCTGCAAATAACAAATATAGTCTGTGCTGGCTGTGTTTTTGGTACCATGGAAGCCAGGATGGGCAGGAAGAGAGTTGCTGTTGCAACGTTGCTTGCACATTCAGTGAAGGTGGCAACGAGCAGGCAGAGGATGATGGCGATGGCCCATGGAGGGATTGAGTGGAGCGGCGTCATCTGATCACCGAGCCAACGCGACAAACCCGACTCCTGAAAAACCAACAAGAAAAAGCCGGACTTCAGTCTGAGTCTGAAAGCAAAGGTTTCTCTGTGGTCTTTACTTTGAATGAAAACTCCATCTGGTGTCTTCACTTTTCCAAAATATATATAAGATTTACTTAATCTCATCAAACCATCTGCACTGTGCCCATACAGAGCAGAAGCGTCATTTTCATTTACTCACAAAGTCTTAGTTGTGTTGTTCTCTTGGCTATTCAAAATGTACTTTTAGTTTATTCCTTCTAAAAATATACAAACTAAGGCTGCATAAAAGAATGTAACAGAAGGCCGGAATCTGTAAATGTCTTTGAAGTGTCAGCAACTATAAATCAAGGCTGATGTAGTAAAAAAGCCTTGTGGTGCACTTGGTGGAGCGATTTGTCTTATTGGTCCTTGTTTACTCTTCAAAGGTTTTACCTCACTGCCTTTGGCCAAAGCAAAGCCGCCTCCCAGCAGCAGGACAATATTCCAGGGCATCTTCTTCTGAGTCACCTGCCAGGTGAGCAGAGAAGGGGCGGGGCCTCGAGAGACCTGAGACTCTAATTGGATCAAACGAACAATTTAAATCACGAACATAAATTGCCTTTGTGTCCCATCCACATGTTGTGTGTTTGTGGTACCTGTGTCGGAGCGCCTCCAGAAGCAGAGGTATCGCGGCGGCTCGGAGGGAAGAACAAACAACAAAACAGCAACAAACAAGGCAACGGTTGCATCTGTGACGAACCTGCAGACACAGAGAGAGAGCTCAATGCAGGATCTACTTTCATCCACTCAGCATCAAACAACAAACTAGATACTGTCACTTCCAAAGACCACAGGTGGTTCGGGAAGATTAAAGCCTTAAAGAGTTATGTTGAGTCGAACATCTGGGACTCTAATGGCTGTGCTGTAATCTGGCAAGATCACCATGGTAGCTTTTGCAAAATGGTTATGCTTATTCACTGACTCATTACGCGATGTCACGGTCAAAGTGCAAATAAGATTCTCTGTAACAGGAATAACAAAACTCGGAGCCTCCTGCTGCTTCCTGCGACTGAAGCAACAGGTTCTAGCACCTTCTAAACACTACAGTCGGTCACGGGGCTTTGAAAGAGGAACACTGTTCAGCTTCTGTTTAAAATCTGCCGAGGAGAAGATGTGACAGCATAGCAGGTGAATGCCTGATCCCAGGGTTGTATTCATGAAACATCCCAGCTGTGTGTTCAGGGTCCAGGTCATTTAATGACTTATAAACAATAACCAATACTTTGAACTCAGGTCTGGGTCAGACACAGGAGCCAAATCACCTGACCTGGTGTTGAAGGGGGAGGGGTCTAGTTTTGGTTACCTTGGACCTTTGGTTTGTGCAAACAGAGGATTTTGAAATGTTTCCTGATTACACAGGTTTACAGTCGACGTGCAGTCGCCCTCAGCTGATGTCACAGCCTGACAATAACATGAGCAGCAACTATTTTCAGTAACTATAACTATAATAAATATCTACAGTGAACTACGTCATCAATGACTGTGCAGCAACAAAGGAATTTTCCTTCAGTGAAAACAAGACATTCAGATCTCAGAGTCTGCCTGCAGCTGACTGCTTCCACACAGATGTTACCAGGCACAGGGCACGGCCTGCTTCCTGTCTCCAAATCAGTATTTCAAATAACTGAAACCCCTAAAAGGTCAAAAAGTACAAAGCTCACAGGAGGTGGATGTAGAAACATAAACCCAGTGGTTGCATGGTCACTGAGTGTGTGCAAATACCAAACCTCCGGCTGTGGTGAAACTCCTTCTCACGAACTCAGCGGTCGATATTAGACGGGAGGTGAACAGAGTCAATGACAGCTGAAGGGCTTTCACTTAAGACGGAAGAGGGAGTTAAAAAGTCCTCATGTCTAAGAAATAATGACAATAATAAAAATAATTATGAGCTTTTCCTGCAGCCTTCATCGGTGGACACAGACCTGCTGACTCGCAGGTTTCTTTGGGAGCATATTGATATTTTTCATCTTTGCTGAAAAGTTGAAGGCTAATGCTCCTTCGCTTCATCAGCAACCTGCAAACTGATGCTCAGTAACATCCAGAACTGCGACCGCTCGGAGAAAAATCGGAAAAAGTCTGAAAAAGCTTTCCAACAAAACCCTAAAGCTTCAGTCCACAGAGGGCAAACATCTGCCATCCAGCTGTTTCTTCATTTTAACGTGTTTTATGATGAAAGCTCTGAACACGAGCTCACGGTTTCTGGAAGCTTCTTCAAGACTTTGTCTCCACATTCATGCTCCAAAGAGAAAAACGCTCTGATGGGACTAAACTGTGAATTCAGTGACAAGAAAAACCCCCCAAAGCTGTTGTATTTCTCAGTTAAACTGATTATTGATGTTTTTGAATATTCTAAATGTTTCTGTTTACGTGTTAAATCTCACATTTTTCTCAGAAACTGAGGATTTTTTTATTTCCCGTCTCGGCCTTAACAACAACACGACAGAAACAAACAGGTCGATGCGTGACGTCTGCGCTACTCTCGCTGGTCATGTGACCCCACCGGGAGTTTATGAATGAACAGGAAAGTCATGTCATGTGTTGCCAATTTCCCACATGGTTAAATACGCATGTGTGTTTAGCTGTGGTGGTGCTGGTCGGGGTTTAAAGTCAACTTTAACGTCTCAGAGTTACAAAACATACATTTACAGATTAAAAATCTTCCTGTATGAGTCAGACAGACAGACTCTGCTTCCTTATTTATGAGCTTGTGCTATACTCACATACAGTCAGACATATATGATTTCTGATACTGCAGAAGCGAAGCAAATAAACGTGACAACCCTCAGGCTGCTGCTTGTTTCTGTGATTTTGTTCTGGACGTTTTCTCAAACGCAGAAACTCTGCAAAGTGCAACAACACGAACACTGTGCAGGCGTCAGAGAGTCGCAGCTGCAGGCAAAGAACCGACTACACGGAAAAGCTTCTAACTATTAATATAATCTAATGGATTAAATACATGGTTAACCTAATTTGGAAACCAGTGAGTCCAGTATCACCAGCTGATACACTAAAATTTAATTCACAAAAACTAATCATGCAAATGCTGCTGAAAGGGTTGAATAATAAAAGCTGAGATAATAACATTTAATTGAAAGAAAAATCAGACTAACTAGGCCCGATGTGCGGTGTGGAGGTGAGCTCAGTTCATGCCTCCTGCATTTGTGTAACACGGGTCAAAGCTGCAGCTGTGACACTAAAGTCCAGCATTTGTACCCAGGACACGTCCAGTGTTTGTTCCTCGCCTCTGAGTCCTGTTTATTCTGGGAGTTTGCCCCGAGGCAGGCCCTTTCTTTCCATCTCACATTACTGCAGGAACAGAGACGAACACGTGAAAGTTGGACCTCAGAGTTTCTGCTCAAAAAAACTCAAAACACCCCTTTAAAGGATCATTCCAGTGCTTCACAAAAGATCTACTTTCAGTTTGAAAATGAGACTTAAATCCAAATTCTTATATTTTCATTTAACACAATAAACAAATGAATAAACTACAAGCTTAGAAAGTTGTTACGATAACGTGGAGAGGCAGATTCATCTAAAAACATGAACCAGAACAAGAAAAGTGCATTTTAAAAAAAACACACCTTGGAAATAAAACAGGACGTAATTTAAAAAGGAAGTAATCTGGTCTTTTTTTAATGACACTATTTGACCAATAGAGCGGCTCCTGTGTGAAACTCAGATGTTATTCTGTTGGGTGATGTTCGTCGCCTGGTTACAGCTTCCTGCTGCTAAAGTAACACTGGCAGAAAGCTTGCAGCAAACCCTCCGACCCTGAGCGCTGTTAAAGCCGAGAGCTCGCCGACCCGGCCGAGCGGGTAACACTGGATGAGCAGGTGTCAGTGACCTGCCGGTCACAGCTCGTTGGCCGAGGAGGCTGGGCCCTCAGAGTCTCAGTTAGTCTGCTTTATTAAAAGGCTGAGATGGCGGTGGAGATCTGGGCGGAGCCACGCACGAGGACGTGACTGATTTGGGTTTGGTCTGCGCCGCTCTCTGAACCGCCCAAAACACTAAAACAGCTTCAGCAGCGAGCACTCATGAAGGTTTCGCTGGTACTCACTCAGCTTTGGAGTTGAACATGTGCGTCGCCCAGCCGTCCATGAAGCGCGGGTCTCGTGTGAACCACAGCGCCACCATGAGGATGAAAAGTGCCAGAACGCTGAACTCTCCGTAGCTCATGGGTCCCAGACGGGAATGCTCGTCCCTGATGACCTGGTATGCTGCCCGCTCTTTCTGCGACTTGACCGCACCGCAACCCCACGTCTTCCTCAGGCTGTGGTGCACAAAAGCAAAAAAACCCAATCATGTTTGTAACTGTAAAGTTGAGTTGTGGGAGCTGTGGGAGCTGTGGGAGATGTCACAGTAATGTTGGGGTTGTGTTTTGGTGAATGACTTACTTGCAGCCCACGTAGAGGAACTGCAGCCAGAACCAGGCCAGGGTCAGCGTTAGCACCATGGTGGGGAAAGCAAAGGCAAACCAGGAGGCAAAGTTGATCACGTCACCGTTCTGAGGGAAGAGCCTGCGAGGAAGAAACAGGAAGTTGAGAGTCAGGCCTCACAGGACACGTGGTCACATGATGTGGGTGCCGTTGCTGTGAGTTCGTACTGGTTCATCTGTCCGATGAGGACCAGGTTTGGCCCGGTTCCTGTCAGGGTAGCGATGCCTCCGATGCTGGCGGCGTAGCAGACCGACAGTAGGAGGCCTTTACTCATCCTCCTCGTCTCCTCCTCCACGTCACTCAGCTCCTCCAGCTCCATCTGACAGAAGTTGCTCTCCACGGTCACGACCGCTGAAAACAGTTAACAGTGTTAACCAATGAACCTATTACCCACAACAGCTACTGAGCGAACACTCACATTTATCTGAATGTATTCTCCACGTTATGTTTGACTCTTTATTTCTGATTTGGACTCATTTAGATAGATTGATTAAATCTTTATTGTGAACATGTTGAAAAAGTACAACAACATAGAAACAAAGCAAAACAAAAGGAAAACGAGCAACCACAACTACAAATAACTTTCATGTTCAAAAAGGAGCAGGAAGAAGCATAAGCTCATATAATCCCATACATATATACATATATACATACACATTTATATACACATTTTCAATAACCCCAGTAACACCTCAAAGGATACACAACCTACAGATATGATACATGAAAGTATTGGACAAGAACAGCCGCTCAGATCTCCACCTCCTCCCTGTACGCTGTAAAAACCAACATCCTTAAACCGCTGTTTAAACTGCGCCATCCTCGGACTTTGCTTCATATCTTTACTTAGTCTGTTGCACAGCTTCACTCCACACACAGAGATGCAGAAACTTTTTAATGTTGTACGGATACGAGGATGTTTTCAATTTAATTCCCCCCTCAAATTGTGTCCCCGTTCCCTTCTAGAAAACATTTTTAGAATATTGTCAGGAAGCAGGTTATTTATTGCTTTATACATAATGTGTGCTGTGAGAAAATGAACCAGATCTGTGCATTTTAGAATTTTTTGAGTTTAAGAATAGTGGATTTGTATGATCTCTGTAACCAGTTTTATGAATTATCCTTATGGCCCTTTTTTGTAATATAAAGATTGATGATAGCGAACATTTGTAAGTATTGCCCCAAACCTCTGCACAGTAATTCAAATACGGTGCAATCAGGGAACAATAGAGAATGTGGAGTGTTTGTGGTCCAGAATGTGTTTTACTTTACTCAAGATTGAGACACTTCTTGAAATTTTGTTATGTACATGATTTATATGAGACTTCCAGTTTAATTTATCATCTATAATCACACCAAGAAACTTATGTTCAAGAACTCTTTCAGTTCCACACCATCTATATCAGGGGTCCCCAATCCCAGTCCACGAGGGCCGGTGTCCCTGCAGGTTTTAGATGTGTCCTTGATCCATCACAGCTGATTTAAATGGATAAATTACCTTCTAAACATGTCTTGAAGTTCTCCAGAGGCCTGGTAATGAACTAATCATGTGATTCAGGTGTGTTGACCCAGGGTGAGATCTAAAACCTACAGGGACACCGGCCCTCGTGGACTGGGATTGGGGACCCCTGATCTATATGAATCTGCACTTGTGCCTTTCTAAGGGAATTCCCAAATAAGATTATTTTAGTTTTACTTAGATTTAGCGAGACAGCTGGGATTGGCTCCAGCGCCCCCCCGCGACCCTGAAAAGGATAAGAGGTAGCGAATGGATGGATGGATGGATGGATGGATGGATGGATGGATGGATGGATGGATGGATGGATTTAGCGATAGTTTGTTCCTGTTAAACCATTTTTCAGTTTTGCACATTTCTGATGTAATTGTATCCAGCAGCTCCTTATTTTCCCCCCAGAACAAAAAATATTTGTGTCATCTGCAAATAATACTAATTTTAATATATCAGATGCCTTACAAATATCATTTATATAAATAATAAATAACTTTGGACCCAGTACAGAGCCTTGTGGAACACCACAAGCATGATGAGGAATGGACACCCAGCTTCACAAATAGTTTCCTGTTACATAAATAATTTTTCACCAGTGCAGTACAACCCCCCTGATCCCATACCGTTCCAGTTTATTAATTAATATGTCATGATTGATTGTGTCGAATGCTTTCTTGAGATCCACAGATACTCCAGCTGCATACTGTTTCTGATCTATAGCACTTGTAATCTCGTCAATTGATTCGATTAATGCCAGAGATGTTGATCTTTTTGATCTGAATCCATATTGACTGTCAGAGAGTAATTTATATTTATCTAAGAATTTGTCTAATCGTTTATTAAACAGGTTTTCTAGGATTTTGGAGAATTGTGGTAGTAAAGAAACAGGCCTGTAATTTGTGAAGTGGCGTCTATCCCCGGTTTTGTACAGCGGCACAACTTTAGCATTTTGTTTGGAACATTCTGAAGTTGCAAATATTGAGAGGCCCTACGATTCCTTCGATGACCTTCTTTTCTTTAACAGTGACAGAACAAGCATTCCTCCCTCAGGCTACTTCAGCCATTTGGACAGTTGGTCCAAAGGTTGTGACTCACTTAACTCAGAAACAAAAACGTTTGATTACAGCTTTTTCTTCAAGGTGATT
This sequence comes from Aulonocara sp. 'chitande type north' Nkhata Bay, assembly GCF_057382095.1. Classification (NCBI taxonomy): domain Eukaryota; kingdom Metazoa; phylum Chordata; class Actinopteri; order Cichliformes; family Cichlidae; genus Aulonocara; species Aulonocara sp. 'chitande type north' Nkhata Bay. The sequence goes on from NC_141353.1 coordinate 9,890,024, forward strand.
TCTGTATCTGCTCATCTGTCTGTTTCCCATAGATGTCAGGTGTCCTTGCCTCTGTGGACTTACCGGGACTGCTGCTGCTGTCTGATGGAGGTTTGTCTTGTGGTGCTGGTTTGACAATCTCCTTTGTATCCATCTGACCCAGTGACACCACTTTATGCTCAGGCAACATGTTGTCTTGTAGGTCTCTGGTTTTCTCTGAGTTGCCTTGAGTTTGGGTTGATAGATTCAGACCTGAAAACAAACCTATAAGTTAATACCTCGGGGTCAGACTACAGAGGAATATTTGAGCTGTCTCATGCAGTGTTAGTGACGACATGTTTAGGGTTTTCACATCAATACCAAAGTGACTTTTCTTCCTCTTTCCTTTCTTTAATGCTTTCATTCAAGCAAACTTTATCAGACTCAGCCTGACTGTTTCCCTGAACGAGGACCTATTCTGTACTTTGTATTCAGGGTCTTGACCAGAGTTTCCTCGTGATTCACAGTTATTATTCTGACCACTCATGCACCCCCTCAATTTATGGTAAGTCTGAAATAAGCGTCTCTTGAAGGCCACCCTCTCTAACAGCTCACTTTTTGGAAGCCTGCTGAGGGGCAGCACCTGTACTACCTCAATGTTCTGTTAAATGAGAGAAAATAAGGAAAGGCAGAATAAGGCCACTTTAAAACCTGTCTCACAAAACTGCTAGCATGTAGTCTGTGATAGACCAACCTGACAGGTGCTCCACTGTCTTTGTAATGCAGTACGTTTAGTACTTTATCAGTACCTTAGAGGAATGCTTTTTCTGGCATCGCTTCCATGTGGTTAGAAAGTAGCTATATGCCAGAAGCCTACATCGTACCTATCTCCATCATGTTTGGGTTAACAGCTTGAAGGATGCTGATGGTTTTCTCCTGATGCTCCTGAGGTAGTGCCTCACTCCTGTTCTTACTCTTGGCCGAATGCTCAGGGTCTACGTTACTGTGGAGCTGATCCAGGACGGCCTGGACGATGGGAACCATCATGGCGGTGGTTGCCGTGTTGCTGATCCACATGGACAGGAAGGCCGTCACTCCCATGAACCCCAGCATCAACCTGTGAGGGGAAGGGATTGGATTAAGCCTGAGAAACAGGGGAAGTGATCGGCTTCCACTGCAGCCCTGTGGGGACAGATTAGGTTCAGCTGACTCACAGGGCAGGTCGGACTCCAACTATCAGCAGCACCCGGAGCGCGATGCGTTTGTGGAGGTTCCAGTGCTCGACGGCTACGGCGACCATCAGGCCCCCGACAAACAGCATGTTGGTGTCCTTCAGGTACTGCATACACACCTGGACAAAAACAAGGAGGAGACAAAATAATGGAAATACAAAGTTAGCATGCAGCAGGACAAAAAAAAATCAGTTTGATAATTCGGTATCATTATTTGTATAAATGTACATGTAAAGTTGTAGTACCAGATGTAGTATACGATGTGTATGTGCACGGTCTTACTTCTTTGGACTCCATGATGCCCAGGACGGGGAAAAGGATGGTTGGCAGCAGCGCTGTCACCGCCAGCGGCAACACCTCCGTGCACCAATATACCGCCATGAGGGCTATGACATAAGCACAGGCTGCCTCCTATGCACACATCAGAAAACACGTCCAGGTCAAAATGTAACCTGAAACCTGCAGCTTTAACACAACATCCACAAGATGTGAACAAATGGGTGTTTCAATGCACTAACGTAGTGTTCGTATAATACAGCAGAGGGCGCTAATGCTCCAGTGGCTGTTATTAAGCTTCTGCAGAATAAATGATGGTTAAACAAACAAACAAACAAACAAACAAACAAACAAACAAACAAACAAACAAACAAACAGACAAAACTTTCAGACAGATGCTTCAAATGGACACGTGTAACCGTGACTGATCTCACAGGTGTAACGTGTTACGCAGTAGCGTGCTAGCGCTCAGACCACGTTTTTGCAATTAGCTTTCTTCTCTGTGTATTAGTAAAATGTTACTCGCATTTTTTGAGTCTTTCGTTGTGACAAAAGAAAATTCATCCAGCACTTTGCTGCCAACAGAAAACATCCAGTCCAGTTTCACTGCACATGTTGAGCTCAGCAAGGATGATATTTATGTAAGCTTACTTTACACCCCCCTCCCCCAAGGGAGGAGGTCTGGGTGGATGGCTGGCTCTCCAACACACAGACTTAAAAGGTAAACGTGCTCTTCTACCCCACGGGACCTCTCAGAGCACCTTACTATTCTTTACTGAGGTCTATTTAGCCACAAAATGGTAGGAATGGTTTGTAATACAGTAATTTTTTATTTTTTTTACACTGAAATATTTTGGAAAATAGAGTGTGTGCTGTGACATGACCTCACTTCCAGCCTCTGCTTGTTTTTGGAACAAACGCACAGGAAATTAGTATCTATGGTTTTGCTGTAGTCGTTTCTGACACTGCTGCACAGAGTCAGCAGATGAATCAAAGGCTTAATTATCAAATAGAAATGTTTCGGCTCTCTTCTTGCTTTTGTGTCTGAATGACATTTAAATATTAAATATATTTGTATGTATTTCTCAGTTTTTTATTTATTCTTGCTGTTTTACTATTTATTGTTTAATCTGGCACAGTTGGTGTGGAGCACCCACAACTGTGTTACATGGGCAATGACAATAAAGGGCTATTCTATTCTATTCTATTCTATTCTATTCTATTCTATTCTATTCTATTCTATTCTATTCGAGTCTATTAATCTAACCAAACTCTGTCTAACTGAGGCTTGGAGCAGGATCACACACCTCTAAGCTGTCAGGTTTAAACCGTGACGCTCTTTTCACTTTCCAGCCTGTCGATACCCAAAACTGTAAAAACACGTTGAAGTTGTTGTTGTAGAAGAGGAGATGTGTTGATCAGGACTCAGAGGGCTTAAGGTGCTGAACCCAACACGTGTCAGGATTTACTAGTACTGTACCCACCTCCATACATCGAGCTGGTGGAAACTTGTAATTCTGAGGAGACGGGGGAAGAGTGCGTGACGATGAGGGGAAAGATTGTATTTCTTTCTATGAGCAGAGCCCCAGAGGCTGCTGGGAGTCTGCTGACAGGACCCACTGAGTCCAAACAAAGTGAAAGACAATGAAACCTGCAATAACACTGTGAGCAAGTCTGGGAAACGTGACTAAAGTCTCAGACGTGGACCCTGCTGTCACTGGTTAAGGATTTCCTTCGTTGTGTTTTCATTAACTCGTTGTGTTTGTTTCCCCAATAGCAGCTTTACATCCCACACCAGATGTTATTTCTTTACATCCAGATGTTGTATTTCAGAGGACTGATTCATTCATTCACCCTCCAAACTTTCATAAAGGTTTTAGTCCTGTGATCAGGTGACTTCGTTATTTATTCTGTTCAATTCAATTCAATTTTATTTATATAGCGCCAAATCACAACATAAGTCGCCTCAAGGCGCTTCATAGATACAGAGTGTTGAGACTAGTAGTTAAACATATGCCATTTTATGACCAGTAGTCAATGTAGTAAATTAGGTTAACAGCTGTAGGCCATATATTATCCTTTAGTTCTGATGGTGTGCTATGTATGTAGTTTAGTCTTTATTATACTCTTGAATAAAAGAAACATAATCATTTTGTAGTTCATTAGATAAAGTGTGCATTACTCTGTATCCTTGATCGGCTGTGAATGTCTTACACTGTTTTCTTGAAATGTTTTATTGCTGAATCATATGAAGAAGGTTGTAAGCAGGGGACTTGGTGTCTGGGGAGAAGAGATAAAACCACATTCCTTACCCCCCTTCCTACTTCACACAGAAAGACAGGGAGGCAAGGTCAGGAGCCAGGCTCGCTAAGAATTAGAAAAACATGTGAAGATGCAGCTTTTAGGACAAGGAGGGGGGCTGTTACTAGCTATAAAAGTCTGTGAAAGTTGCTACCATTTTGAGACATGCTGTTGACCCTCTGCAGGCATCTCTCCCGTCCGGACGCTGTAATGCTCTGATTGTTGAATTGTATGGAAATAAAGAATTGTTGATTGAGCATTTATACACCGAGTATTGTCCTTCCTTCAGCCCAAAGATTAAAAGAATTGGGAGATTTTAACAACTTGGTGCCGTGTGACCCGGATCTTTGGCGTGCTGAGGAGGTGCAGCCCAACAATCATATGACCCCCTATGAGCAAGCACTTTGGCAACAGTGGGAAGGAAAAACTCCCTTTTAACAGGAAGAAACCTCTGGCAGTTATTAGCTGTTTGGGAACTTCCCATGATGCATTGAGCCTTTCTCCTCTTTTCTCTCCTTTCCAGCTGCAGACGGCTGCCCCTCCTGCCCCTTGGCTCTGCTGGACGTCTCTTCCTGTCAAAACTGGATTCTTCTTCCTCACCTTTGCCACGTACTGCTGATAGAGGATGTCTCTCAGATATTGTAATTTCTTTATATTTCTTTATCTGATAATATCATGTTTGGTGACATCATTGTTGTACATTAGCAGTATATAAATACAATTTAATTCAATCTTTGGAGGGATTTTATAATCAGAATCATCAGAATCAGAATACTTTATTGATCCCTGGGGGAAATTATTTTTTGTTACAGTGCTCCATTATAAATCAACATAAACCAACATTAAGACAAGACAGACAATACACTAACTAAGAATAGTACAATATATACATATATATACATACATACATACATAAGTCACTCATAAATAAATAGCTGGAAAAGAAACGTGTAGCTGTTGCAGTATACAGTGTGTTAAGTGGATGAGTTGCACAGGCAGGAAAGATTTCCTGTGTCGTTCAGTGGTGCATCATGGGTAATCTCAGTCTCTCACTGAACGAGCTCCTGTGACTGACCAGCATGTCATGGAGTGGGTGGGAGGTGTTATCCAACATTGTCTTTATCTTGGACAGCATCCGCCTCTCCGACACCACCTTGAGGGAGTCCAGCTCCATCCCCACAACATTGCTGGCCTTACGGATCAGTTTATTAAGTCTGTTGGCATCTGCGACCCTCAGCCTGCTCCCCCAGCATGCAACAGCATAGAGGATCGCACTGGCCACCACAGACTCATAGAAAATCCTCAGCATTTTCTGGCAGATGTTGAAGGACCTCAGTCGCCTCAAAAAATAGAGACGACTCTGGCCCTTCCTGTAAAGTGCTGTGGTGTTTTTAGCCCAGTCCAGTTTATTGTCAATGTGTACTCCAAGGTATTTATAGTCCTCCACAATGTCAACACTGACCCCCTGGATTGAAACAGGGGTCAAGTGTTTCCTGGTCTTCCTGAAGTCCACGATCAGTTCCTTGGTCTTTGCCACGTTGAGCTGCAGATGATTCTGCTCACACCACGTGACAAAGGAGTCGACCACAGCCCGGTACTCTGTCTCATCATCCCTGCTGATGCATCCAACCACCGCAGAGTCATCAGAAAACTTCTGAAGATGGAGGTCTCTGTGCAGTGGCTGAAGTCTGTGGTGTAGAGGGTGAAGAGGAAGGGGGAGAGGACAGTCCCCTGTGGTGCTGATCACCTTGTCAGACACACACTGTGGGAGACGTACATATTGTGGTCTTCCTGTCAGGTAATCAACAATCCAGGACACCAGAGAAGCATCCACCTGCATCGCTGCTAACTTATCACCCAGGAGGGTCGGCCTGATGGTGTTGAAAGCACTGGAAAAGTCAAAAAACATGACCCTCACAGTGCTCGCCGGCTGGTCCAGATGGGTGTAGACACGATTGAGCAGGTAGATGATGGCGTCCTCAGTTCCGAGACGAGGCTGATAAGCGAACTGAAGGGGATCCAGATGTGGTCTTACTATGGGTCGCAGCTGGTCCAGGATGAGCCTTTCCAGGGTCTTCATGATGTGGGAGGTCAGTGCCACGGGCCTGTAATCCTGGGGGCCACTGGGACGAGGCGTCTTTGGTACAGGGACGAGGGACGATGTCTTCCACATCACCGGGACCCTCTGCAGACTCAGACTCAGCATAAACAGTTTATGAAAGACTCCACACAGCTGGGGGGCACAGGCCTTGAGGACAAGGGGACTCACTCCGTCTGGTCCAGCAGACTTGCCTGAGTGAAGTCTCCTCATTTGCATCTCAACCTGGTATTGAGTGAAGGTGATGGGTGGGGGAGGGGTGTCAGGAATCTCACAGGAGGCAACATGTGAAGAGAGAGGCTGGCACAGTGGTGTGGCTCTGGATTCCAGGCTGACTGCAGGTGAGGTTGTGGGGGTGGGAGCAGACACTGTGGTGTCGAATCTATTGAAAAACAGATTCAACTCATTGGCTCTATTCTCACCTCCCTCAGCTCCCCTGCTGTTGGTTGGCCTAATCTCTAATAATCTGATTGCATCAGTCCTGATCACATCGGGCACCAAGCAGCCTTCGACCTGCCAACAGTCCAGCTGCCCTGTGCAAAGGCCGGACTGACTGCTGTGTGAGTGACGAAGAGCTGCTGCGAAAAACTACCAGGAATCCACGAAAACGCCTAAAAACTGCAAAGTGGACGAGATGTTTGGAGTGTGAAATACACGACAGTGTGAAATCATTTTCAAATGAGTTTAAATAAACCCCCCAAAGTCTTCTCAGGTTTGTAGAAATGCACTCTGTGTTTTCAGAGAGCGTCTCCGTGACCTTTCAGACCGTCTGCAGTCTGTTTGTCAATCAGTGACAAGAAACTGTGAAAGAAGCTGCTGTGCAAACACGCAGCGGCTGCACATCAGCGCAGCGCTCAGGTTATTCATCACCGAAGCATCGAGCTCACAACGGCCAGTGACAGGAAAACAAAGACACTGTTTCTATTACACACACAGCTGCAGTTATTCCAAACTTTCATGAGCTCTTATCTGAGAGCAGATTATTAGGAACGCCTCTGCTGTGAACACTTTTACAAAACTTCAGCGTTTCCAGAAAATCTGCTGTTTGTTGTTTTTCAGCTCACGCTGAGCGCAAATCAGAACAAAGGTTCAAAGGTTAACTAACTAAGGTTAACTAATACACCTGAGGAGAGCAAAATATTAGCTACCTCCCGTGTCTTCATTTTGACCTTGGTTTCTAAATCAAACCCAGTAAAGAGTAAAAGGCACTTTAGTGCAGGGCTGTCAAACTCAAATACACAGTGGGCCAAAATTCACAACTGGAACAAAGTCGCGGGCTAACGCTAATATTTACTGAAAAACAAAATCTTCCTCCTGATATAAGAATGAATCTTTTCTTATGGACACGTTTTGCTGGAAAACTGAATATGGAACAAGCAAAGCTTAATACTAAACAATATATATATTAGCTGTATAGCAGTAGGCCAGCTCTGATAGTAATTTGGTGTGGCTTCGAGGGCCAAATGTAATTAGGCTGCGGGCCACATTTGGCCCGCGGGCCAGAGTTTGACACCTATGCTTGTGTAAAACTGAGATCAAAATAAAGTAGAAAACGATGATGAAACAGCGACACAAGGCTGATTGTCCGATCGTAGAGGTTCTTTCACACTCTGAGTTTATGTTGGTATTTATTCACGTGTTCACTAAACTGCTAACTTTAACTAATCATACAGAAAACTGGTCATTTTAAACACACACGGGTATGACATCAGTTAGGCTGGTTCACTGCTGCATTACAGTCTCAGTAAACTGGCCATTCATACTGGTTAGTGCTCAAACGCTTGTAAACAGCACTTATTGATGTGTTAGTGATCAAAACCAGGTGAATGTAACCAGTTTCGTCTCTGTCCTGATAAACTGGTGACTTTCACTGGTCATTGTTCGGGAAACTTGATCTCTTTAGACTAAACTGGTTGCTCAAACACGCTCTGAAACTTTTAGGATGTACTAGTTAATAAACTGCTCAGTAAACTCTTAACTGGAGTTGGTAATTTCTCAGAAAACTGGCTATTTAAACTGGTTGCTGCTCAGTTTAAACTGGCAGGTTCTCATTAACAGCTTGATTAAACAGGTTTGTTCTCTGGAGTGTAAATCAATAACTTGAACTGGTCACTGTTTCAGAAAACTGATTATTTAAACAGATTACTTAGATGAGTGCTGATTGGTTGAAAGTTTGTTCTTGGTAATATTTAGACCAATAAGTGCTCATTAAACCTGTAACTATGCTACACTAGTTCACAAATAGCAAAGTCGGCAGAAGCTACAGCAGTAGCAAGAATGGAGGAGAGCTGGTTAGTGTTCAGTTTAATAAAAAAAACAGAAAATAATAATTTTGTAATTAAATTATTTTAATCATCGTTCTTCAAATTTGATATTTAGATCACTTATGTTACACTGGTAGGTTGGAGGTGATCTGTTTGGGACTTTTAGGCTGCATTGCCAAACTGACTCTTTGTTGTGCCATAAACTGGTTATTTACACCAGTTAGTACTAACCCGAGCACTTCTCTGTGAGATGGTTATTCAGGACAGCTAGTACTCAGTAAAGTTGGAAGTATAACTGGTTACTTGTCAGTTAACAGGTTAAAATGAGTTTGTCCTGTACATTGGTTCACTGGTAACTTTAACCAGTCATTGTTCATGAAAACTAGTTAAAGTGCTCAGTGAACTGGTCACCTCTCAGTAAACTGGTGGGTTAAACTGGTCAGTGAAGCGTCTCACCGTGGTGCTGACGGCGAGCGGCAGCAGGAGGAACGGGCTGCAGACGAGAATCACGACGCCCTTCAGCCTCCAGACCTGTCGCAGCATTTTCACCCGCAGAGGAAGAACTGACATGGCTGATGGTGGTGATGAAGATGAAGATGAAAACAAAAAGTCAGTGCTGAATGAAGCTGAATCGGTGCCTCGCAGCTGCGTCCTGCTCGCAGGCTGCTCCCGGGTTTCTCTCTCACTCTGTCTCTGGCACATTTGTGATGCATTTCACAACACTAAATATTAACTTTATGTGTGTTACAGCACACACACACACACACACACACACACACACACACACACACACACACACACACACACACTTTATCTAAACTCTCAGCAGAACAAACACTGAAGTGGAAATCAGATCCGTTTGCGTCAGTCTCACCTGTTATCTTGCTGCTCGGGGTCAACACATCCGAGCACTTCTTCATCCTCACTGTGCCAGCACTCGGATGGATCACATGAAAAGCGGAGCTGGATAAAAGTTCAACATTTTTAAAATGTTTAAATGAAACAAAGGACATGTTGAAGAATAAAAATATAGTTAAAGAAAAGTAGCCTACTGTCCAGGATCAATTTTTTTTTTATCCATTAATGTTTCATAACCAATTCGATTTAAATGAGAAAAAAGGATTAGATTTAAGGGGGAAAGACATCAGACTGAGACATAAACACAGACAAACCACGAAAGAACCCTTAAATGTCTAGATCCAAAGACAAGAGACACACAAACAAAGAAGTTGACTCTCCACCTTTTCTTTTTTTAGAACCAAAGAAGCATCTTAGGCTAAAGATGAAACATCTCCACAAACTTAAAGACGTCCGTCTGCTTTCTTTGTTCAAGCTCTTGAGACTACCATCACCTGGAGGAGTGAGAAACTACAGACATCCTGTGTGCTTACATAGCCTTTGTCCCAGACTTGATGTTCTTACATCTGCTTGTTGGACTTTGGACTACTTTCTAACCACCATTGGATGTTGCTTTTTATGTTTAGCTCTGCCTGTCTGTAGTGTACGCTTTCTGTCCCGTTGACTGTTGATTATGTCACAAGGACATTAAAATTGTACTTACAGTCAAACTCCGGCCCTATTGATGCTCCCATCCAATGGCATTGAGAGAAATGGCACTGAGCCCCCAATAGACAGTAGGGTGTAGTCCAAGCAAATATACACTGCTCAAAAAATCTCAATGGGAGAAAAATCAGGCAGGATCTCTCTACTGAAATGGACTGGGCAACGTGTTCGGCACTAAAGGGCGTCACATCGTTTGATGGAAAATAAAATGATCAAGAGGGCTGAATTCAAAGACACCCGAAAAATCAACGGCAGGTTAGTTTGTTTTGCTGAAATTTCATTGAAGCAACTCCAAAAAGTACCAGTTTGTTTGCATGCCTGACAATGTTGGGGCATGCTTCTAATGAGACAAGGGATGTTTAGGGAGAGCTCATCGTTGACCTCCTGGACAGATGAACTAAAAAGTCCCAGAGGTGTTCGACTGGATTAAGGTCTGGCGAGTGCAGGGGAAAGTCAGTGGTATTAATTCCTTCATCCTCCAGGAACTGCCTGCATACTCTCGTCACATGAGGCCGGACGTTCTCATGCACCAGGAGGAAACCAGGAACCATCAGCGCAGGGTCTTACAGTGAGTCCAAGGATTTCATCCCTGATACCTAATGCCATTCAGGATGTTGTTGCCTGAGGATGTCTGTGTCTCCCAACATGGATATGCCTCCCCAGACCATCACTGACCAGCACCAAGCTGATCACACTGAAGGATGTTACAGGCGTGGCTTCTCTGAATGTGCTCAGGGTGAACCTGCTGTCACTATGAAAAGAACAGGGCACCAATTCTGGTATTCTATGGCAAAATGCCATTCGGACTCCACAGTGCCAAAAAAGGAGCACAGGGGCCATAAGAGCACATTGGACCCTCAGGCCACCCTCATGAAGTTATCTGTTTGGTCAGAGACATTCACACCAGCAGCCTGCTGGAGCTCCTTTTATAGCTCTGGGCATGCTCATCCTGTACAGAGTATATACCAGACCCACTGATGGGTTAAGGCCTTCTATGGCTCTGTCCAGCTCTCGTAGGGTAACCGCCTGCCAGCTGGAATCTCCTCCATGCTCCTCAGACTGTTGGGAGACACAGCAAACCTTCAGGCAATGGCACGTATTCATGTGCCATCCTGGAGAATTGAAACTAGCCCCCCCCCCCCCACACACACACACATTGACCAGATCAATATCCCAGCTTGATATTATGCTCCAATTAAACAGTGTTTCTAAAATCATGACCCCCCCTTTATTCCTGTCACCATGCTTGAAATCAGACGCCACAAGCACAGATGAAACTGAAGGACGCTGCATGGTCATTGGACAGTTGGCAGCCTTTTTGACTCCAATCAGACCATAACTTACAAAGTGATCATTGCTGTACTCAATAAGACTTTAAACTAGTGACTGAGACCAAAAGTGCAGACAAAGTGTTTACAAAGAGTCATTTTCTCTCACATTTTCAATCAACCAGAACTTTTTTGTTCTTGGCCAACAGAGGCCTTTTGGTTATTAAAATATTTGCAGTTCAAATGAGTGAAACTAAACTAAAAATTAACATCATTATGTACAACTGAGTTTTTCTCTCAAACATTTCTTCTTCTTTTGTAATTCCTGCCCTAAAATGACCTTCCTTGTTCTTCCTCTTCACTCCAGCTTTTGCTCCCCTCTCTCCAACTCTGATTATTTGTTCTGTCGTCCTCCTGCTGTGTTTTAGACTCAGTGAGACCAGCTGAGTCAGACAAAGGCCATCTGTCTTTGTAATTGGGGCAACGCTGCATTACACAAATAAATATTCTCTAACCCTGACCTAATAATCAGCAGTTAAGGCCATGTCAGTAGACATGGAAACACCTTTTAAACAGTCTGGATAAACAAGTTAGTCACAAGTAGAAAAATCGGGTTCTGGCACATACGTGGATTAAAATACAAGACACTGGTACCAACATAATGAAGTCAGCTGAATAAAAAACCCCAATCTGTTACTGATAAAAGGGTTGAACTAAACTATAAAAGACGAACAACACTTGTGACCGCAAGGGGGTTAAACGCCGCAGGGTCAGTAGATACAGGCTCTGTATGCTTTGCTTGGGTTTTCTCATTCTGTGCATTTCTTACTTTAAATCCAGCACACATTCATTTGTTTAGTATGTAAAAGATGGATGTGTCACGGCGATTGAGAAGAGCCGTGTGGAAAAGGAAAAGGAGGATCCAAACGCAGGCAGCCGTGAAGGTGATTTATTGAACACGAAAATAAAGAGAGACAAACGGAGAACTAAACTACTGAGCACGAACACGAACCTGAACCTGAACATAAAGGAAGGAAGACAATGGTACATGATGATGCCGGCAGGGACCACACGGATGAAACATGGCAGATACACAGACAGACCAGCAACTACAATGACAGAGGACACGACTAAAATACACGCAGAGAAACACAGGGGAATAACACACAGCTGGGAATAATCAACGAGACGAGAGGTAAAACTGAACACTCACATGAGACAGACCTTCACAATAAAACAGGAAACAAGCGATCACTACACGAGGACGCAGAACTAAACTCACACAAAACATGACACAAATCCTTAACCACGAGTGAACAGAAACATGGAACTTAAATAGTAACCAACAAATCACAAAGGTAACACAACGATCATTCAAGAGATAAACGAAAACATAATAAACTCAAAATGCCGGGTCGAACCGAGCCAGAACCGTGACAGGATGAAACCACAGTGATGTCATCCAGTGGTCTTTGGACTGTTTGTTTTATGGAGATAAATGTTTCATCTCAGTTTGCTGCTCCGTTTGGTCCCATTTCATTAACAGCTAGAATCTAAAGCTAAACTAACTGTAGCATAGAGCAGCTCCAACACCACAGTGCAACATGCACGTATATAGTGCATATGTTCAGACAATCTGTGTGCTGTGCTGCACACCTGCACTGTTTTGCTACTGTCGTTAACTAAATGTTTTAATAATATTCCATCACCTTTTAATGTTATTTTATCCTTTTTTTTAGACTTTACTCTTTTTGCCAGAATTAAATTGAGAAATACAAGTTTTAGTTTATTTGGAGAGAAAGGTCACAGGCATGTTACAGATGCACGTCGATTCAAATCAGTTCGTAGTGTGTTTGGAAAAATGACAGCTGGATAAAATGTTTGGCTTCTGTCGCTTTTACGGTCTGCAGTTGGTCCTCTGCTGCCGCTCAGTGGACACAGGTTGAACTGCACCAAGCCTCCTTCAGCTTTTCAACATTTATCTGTTTTCAGTTATTAAAGTCACAGAGCAGATATCTGGTGTCTCACTTGGCAAACTCTTGAAGGCCAAAATCACCTGTCCAAAGAAAGAGTTTAAAAAAGTAAACCAGTGCCGGCTGGCGAACAACATAAGCCTGAGATCGTCTGTCCACAGCTCTGATCATTTATTTTAATCTGGAGAGTCTGTTTGACGAGTGTGCTGGTTTATAGTTTGAGATATTAAATAGCAACACAGACTCATAGCAGCATGAAATGAATTTCATCCACTGGTTCATGTTCCTGAACATGAAATTCAGTGTTCATGTACCGAACTGCAGTATGTGAAAAACTGCTGTAACTCAGAACAATCATGAAAGTGGACCTTTACATATGGACCCACATAAAATATGCAGTATGAGGCTTTGATGACTGCTTTGGAATTTAATTAGAAAAAAAGAAAACTTTATATTTTGAGACATTAAATTTTACTCAGTTTATGTTTCATAGTAAATGTGGATTGTTGTGCCAAACTGATGTGAGTTCACACTGGTTCATTTTAAGTTTGTTGCATTCATTTTTTCTCGCCTTTATTCCAACTAAAACACTGAATTAAAACTGTTCACTGCCAACTCATCTGTAGTATTTCTTGATTGAGTGTGAATGTAATTTTGTCGTATCATATTCAGCAGATAAAACCTTTGAAGCTAATAATATTATTTATTGTTATTCATTGGTGTCACACTTAGTCACGGTCTGCTGTGCTTCACAGTGTTTGTGTGATGGCAGTGAGTGTTGTAGGTAGTTGAGATCACGCTGCGACTCTTCAGAGGTCCATACACGCAGGTGTCGTGTCCCCAGGATATGGGTGGTGTGTAGGGTGGATGATGGCTTTTTCTGCTTCTGTTTGGGAAGTGACTTTGTTCTAGCAGCTGCTTGTGGGGTCTCAACACCTTATAGGGCTTTGGAGTTGACGTCACGCCGCAATGTATAGTGGGAGCGCGGCGCCACAAATCAAAACAAACACACTGTGTTGGAACGACGACGACAAGAAACACGGTTAAAAGCAGCTCAAAAGAAAACAGATGATATAGAGACCGACTGCGTCCAGAGGCGAAGCGGCGGTAGGGGAGACCGGGGATAGTTGTAACGTGGGTCAGTTGTAACACTTCCAATTTCTCCAATCAGGGCTAAGTTTCAAATTATGTGACTCATCCTGTGCATGCCCAACTCAGTTCTGCTATCACATGTGAAAAATCAGCACATTTTGTCAAACACAGACAATTTAACATGAAAAAAAGTAATTTGTATGCCAAAAAGTAAGTTTTTCTACTTTATTTCAATTTCTAATAGCATTATCTGCTTTGCAGTTAAACTCATCAAACTTAAATTATGTTATTTGTATGTCTATGGGGATATATTCTGTGTAGGTCTTTAGTGCTAATGTTTTAGCCATTGGCTGTAATGTTAGCGAGTTCATGGCTATAGGAGTCTGGGTCAGTTGTAACAGCAACAGTCTGGGTTAGTTGTAACAATAATGCAGATGTTACAACTTACCACACTTTTACTTTAACTTATATTAAACAAGTTGGGGCAACGACATCAGCAGAGAGAGGTTCACTGGTCACCTTTGTATATGTGGTTAATGACATTGGCAACACAATTCCTCCACTGTTTGTGTTCCCCACACATACATTATGCAGACCTCTGTGTCAGAGATGGACCAGTAGGAAGTACTGGTAGTGGAAATAAATCAGGATGGGTGCAAGAAACAGATTTCCTCATCTTTCTGAAGCACTCTGCAAACCACACCAAGGTAAGCCAGGATAAAAAGTAATGGAATTGCGGTGCTGGTGAACAACTACATTTTTTCAGCTTCATTGTTATGTTCAAAATTGGTGCAAGAGTTGTAGGTTATAATGCCCACTGAGCCAATGAGGCCAAACTCAAGGAAGACCAACCAAAATTAATGAAATATTCAGTTGCAGAAAATTCCAGAATTTGTCTTTTTTGGGGGGTTGGAATATGTTCAAAGTTAGATTTCTGTATTCTGTCACACACACACACACACACACACACACACACACACACACACACACACACACACACACACACACACACACACAGCTACATAAATGGCTCTAAGTGCATTCATGTGTTGAATAAACAAAGATTACATGTTAATGTTTTGTTAGTACCCTTATTTCATTGTGTTACATTTCACCCCGGGATATGTTACAACTAACCCACACTATGGGGTTAATTGTAACATTTCACTCTTTGTGTTTGAGGCCATACCATGCAATGGGTAATTGTGCTGCAGAGAAAATAGCTGCACTATTTAATAGCCGAGACATGTAAATACTTTGCATTACATTTTGAATCCACTACCTTAAAAGAGCTCCAATTTACAGATAGAAATGTCAAAAATGTTACAACTATCCCCGGTCTCCCCTACTTGAAAAAAATAGAGTGCATCGCAAATGTGGACCCGTATGAAATACGGCCGTGGAGTAAAGACCCCGACCACTTACCGCCACTGTCCTACCTTCACATATCTTGTTTGTGGAGTACGCGCTTACTCTGCGAACCAGTTTCGTAATTACAAGTCGCTGGAGGCTCACATCCAATTTACTAACGGCTGGGTGCAGATTTGGCTATTTTCAAGCCGCCAAACTGTGAGTACGTCATCATTCAAACCAGGGTAAGTCAGCTGGAGCGCATCGAGTGTAATAGCCATGGTTCACCCCCCACCACAGTTGATGTTATACATTAATCAATGAACTGCTAAAATCTCATTGTCATATTATGTGTCCATAATTGTAAAGTTGATGCAAACTCCCACATTGATAATCGGGCAACATATTACATCCATTTCATAGGCAGGCTTCCCTACAGTTGTGCGAAAGAATTAGCGAATCGTTACATAACACGCATGTCTGCAAAGTCACTCCATTCGATGTTGGTTCGCAATTTCTATGACCTCCGAAACCACCAACGATAATATTATTAAGCTATAAAGAGTGATATGAACACATACAGTATGTAGAACTTACTGGAATGAAAATGTCCGGTAAGTTAAGTGAACTGGATATCAGCTCGTCTCACGGCTGCTATCCAGGCTGGACGCCTTCTTTTTGTAACGCCGCCATATGAGCTGCCTCATGGTGCTTCCAGATTGGCAAAGAATAAAAACACAAACCCTTTTTAAGCGTATTCCTGTGCCGGTTGTGCGATCGAACATTGCAGCCGACCACACAGCAAGTACGAACCACGGCTGTTGTGTGTGCTTTCGCTCCTTTGTCGCTTGCGCTTTGTTTGGACCCGGAAATGGCGTATCAGGCCAAAATCCTTTCCACGCCCACCCCTGTGACATCACGCTCCAAAGCCCTATAAGTGTTGCTGTCCCTGAGGAGTGTGCTGATTAGGAGTGACACAGTGCATCCACACTTTATCAGCCTCATAGCCTTCACACGCTGTGAATACTGTGAAAAAAAACCACGAAATTATAAATTTTTTCAGAAGTTAACTTGTCTTGGAACGTATACACACCCAAAGTGGCGCGCTTTTACAGAAAACCTCCTCCCAAACACACCCCTCCAGGTCTCTTTGCCAATGTGAGCGTAGAAATCTCCCAGAAGAACAACACAGTCACCAGATGAAGCAGCTCCACTGCCCCACTCACTGACCAAACTGTAAGCAACCTTCTCATCCCTCAGTGAAACCTGCAGCATACCCTGCTCACTGCCTTTCACCAACTCCAGACTAGAACAGAGTCCAACCCCAGAGCTGGGCGTTGAGGTGAGCACGGGTATGTCTAGTGAAAATACTGAATATTAACTACAATACTAACACCACGTGTGTTTTAGTGTGTTTGACTCACATGGTGTGGGGCACCTACTGTAAACTGAAGCCTGCTGAACTGAACATTTTGTCAAATTAATGCCAAAAATGATGAAAAGAAGGTGATAAAATGTCATACTTAGATTCACATTTAGATACTTTATAGGAAAGAGTCTAACCTCGCTGACTGATTGCTTTCTTTTTCAGAGAAGCCACAGCACCCTGCGTCACACGCACTGAGGATGTAATAAGATTAACAACATGATCGACTTCTGTGAGAGCAGGATTTAGGTAGCTGCTCTGCACACAGATATAGGAAATGACAGAGGAAGGATCGCTTCCTTAGAGTTGCACACAGAAACCAGCCCTCGTGTTTGTCTTTCCTGGGGAAATACAGGTCTTGCATCATTTAGTGCTTCGCACCCAGGGGTCATGATAGCAGCTGAAGGCTGACCTGAAAAGTGTGATGAAGAGTGACATTCATGTGGTGTTGCATCATTCTGAAAAATTTCCAGTTTTGAGCAACATAAGAAACCAAAAAATAAAAAGGGACATGATAAGTGTTTTCACATAAATGATTCGACTTGTTGTGGATTATTTCCTGGGGTTCACCAACGTCTACACCAGCTTCTACTTGTCATCACAGAAGCTATAGACCCTGTGCACGAGAAAATGCTGACCTCCTGTATTAAGACCTGATGTAGAGTTGACCGTTTCCGGTAGCTTTATTTTGCGGTCAATCGCTAGTGCGAAGATGGACCCAAAAAACACAAAAACGGAAAGATTGCATTAAGTGACAAAGAGCAGGAGGTGGGAACACCCACCACTGCTGTGTCATAAAAACAATTTTGACGTTTGAAGAGTGCAGATCGATTGGTTGTTTACATCACTCAACACAAGCAGAGCTGCATTACAAAATCAGAAGCACATCTCTGTACGGGGACACTTCTTATGATTCAAACTACAGGTGAACAATAGTCAAAGGTTCCCCGTTATGTTGATATCAGCTGGTCAAGTGCACACCTACACAGCATGTCAACAACAAAAAGCCACAGAAATAAATAAATGAATAATTGCTGGTAGGGGTCTCTATATATTAGTATTTACGAAGGGTATGTTGAGATCTTCTTATGGCCTCTGACAGCGGACTCATGTCCGTGCTTGTTCTGCTAGACCTCAGTGCAGCACTGCAGTGGTTTGTATCATATCAATCTAATAGACTTTGTTCACATAAATGGAGAGTCCTCTTTAAACACTAAGGTTCTGGAGTTCCACAGGGTTCAGTGCTAGGACCAATTCTGTGTACAATATACACTCAACAAAAATATAAACGCAACACCTTTGTTACTGCTCCCATTCCCCATGGGATGGACGTAGAGACCTAAAATTCATTCCAGATACACAATATAACCATCCCTCCCAAACAGTGGTCACAAATCAGTCCAAATGTGTGGTAGTGGGCACATCTGCTATATTGAGATAATCCATCCCACCTCACAGGTGTGCCACATCAGGATGCTGATCTGACATCATGAGTAGTGCACAGGTGTACCTCAGACTGCCCACAACAAAAGGCCACCCTGGAATGTGCAGTTTTTTGCGCTATTGGGGGTCTGGGGACCCAGAACCGGTCAGTATCTGGTGTGACCACCATTTGCCTCATGCAGTGCAACACATCGTCGCATGGAGTCTGTCAATTGTGGCCTGTGGAATGTTGGTCCACTCCACTTCAATGGCTGTGCGAGGTTGTTGGATATTCGTGGGAACTGGTACACGCTGTCGTATACGCCGGTCAAGCACATCCCGAACATGCTCAATGGGTGACATGTCCGGTGAGTATGCTGGCCATGCAAGAACTGGGACATTCTCAGCTGCCATCTGCCCTGAACAATGTGAACCATGATTCATCCGTGAAGCGCACACCTCTCCAACGTGCCAGACGCCATCGAATGTGAGCATTTGCCCACACAAGTCTGTTACGGCGACGAGCTGGAGTCAGGTCAAGACCCCGATGAGGACGACGGGCATGCAGTTGAGCGTCCCTGAGACGGTTTCTGACAGTTTGTGCAGAAATTGTTTGGTTGTGCAAACCAATTGTTCCAGCAGCTGTCTGGGTGGCTGGTCTCAGACGATCTTGGAGGTGAACCTGCTGGATGTGGAGGTCCTGGGCTGGTGTGGTTACACGAGGTCTGCGGTTGTGAGGCCGGTTGGATGTGCTGCCATATTCTCTGAAACGCCTGTGGAGACGGCGTTTCAGAACATTCAATGCACGGGCGACAGATCTGGTTGACATTCCTGCTGTCAGCATGCCAGTTGCACGCTCCCTCATTGCTTGTGGCATCTGTGGCATTTTGCTGTGAGACAAAACTGCACATTCCAGGGTGGCCTTTTGTTGTGGGCAGTCTGAGGTACACCTGTGCACTACTCATGATGTCAGATCAGCATCCTGATGTGGCACACCTGTGAGGTGGGATGGATTATCTCAATATAGCAGATGTGCCCACTACCACACATTTGGACTGATTTGTGACCACTGTTTGGGAGGGATGGTTATATTGTGTATCTGGAATGAATTTTAGGTCTCTACGTCCATCCCATGGGGAATGGGAGCAAAAACAAAAGTGTTGCGTTTATATTTTTGTTCAGTGTACATGCTTCCCTTAGGCAGCATCATCAGAAGCCATAGCATACACTTTCATTGCTCCATCACTCTGCATTTAATCATTACTTATTTTTCATCTCTGGCTCTCAGTGTCTTTTGTCCCGTCTTCCTCCCCTCACCACAGACTGATTGTGGAGATTGCTGGCCATCCCTGAGCCTGGTTCTGCTGGAGGTTTCTTCCTGTTAAAAGGTTTTTCCTTCCCACTGTTGCAAGGTGCTAGCTCACACAGGGTTTTCTCTCTATTGTTGTAGGGGTATACCGTGTAATATAAAGAAGCTTGAGGTGACTGATGTTGTGATTTGGCGCTATAATTGAATTGTGTTTTGCTGTTGTGGTTCTGTTGGCTTCATCAGGTAGTGGCCTTCAGCATACAATGGACTGGTTCACAGGTGAGTCTAAACCACCAGGAATGGGAATCAGCACCTCCAAGTCTGTTCATGGGGGAGTGGAAGATTAACCGATGGATTGGTCTGTGGTTAAGAGAGAGACTGCACACTTCCTCCAAAGGGTGCATGGGAGTTGCTGACACTTAGAAATATGGCAAAGAGTGTAATCATTTAGGAGAAACTCAGAGTGGAAGTGGAACTCCATATCGAAAGGAGCCGGGTGAGGTGGTTCAGGCCTCTTACTCAGATGGTGGCTGGATGAGGCATTCTGTGAATGTTCTACCAACAGGAGGTCCCGGGGCAGACCAAGGACATGCTGGGGAGATTATATGTCTCGACTGGCGTGGGAACACCTAGGTGCCTCCCCACATGGGCTGAAGGAGGTGACTGAGGAGAGTTTATTCACTTAAGATGCTGCTCAGCCCCTGATAATCAGGAGAAGATTAATGGGTAGAATATGATATAACAAACTCTGGATGATATACATATATACTATATTAAACTGTAACATGAAAGAAAATGGAAAAAATCAGAGGAAACCATGAAGCAAAGTACGATGCAATGTATTTGAATCCAATTTCCTACATTTGATCAGTTTCCTTTGATTTTACATTTAAAGTTGTACAAGTTGTACATGGGAAAATGTGATTACAATTATTATCATGCACACAGTGTTGACTCATGAATAAATACAGTACATTTTCTAATAAGTGAAAAAAAATAAAAGGATACAACAGCAACACAAAGCGAAAATTACCAACAAAACAACAGTTAAACCAATTTTTTCTTTAGTCTTTTGAAACATTTTGTGGAGGCACAGTTTTTATTTTATATGAAAAGAATAATTCGGTGCTCCTACTTCTGATTGAAAACTGACCTAAAACAGAGTTTTAATAATCTGAAAGCTTAAACGTTTACCCGTAGCGTTATTATTTGAATAGGGATACCACTCCTCAGCTTTCATTATTAATATGTTTGATTCATGCATATACAGCAATAATCTGACCTTCTGATTATTTTCGATTGAAGAGTTCAGGAACATCTCAATAATCACTTCATCAACATTCATGATAAACAAACATCTGAGTAAACGTGATTCAGTAAAAACACACGATATGATAATAACCTCACTGTTGATCTTCATGCTAAGCTGACTTTAATGAGTCACAGCTAAATGAATTTCACTGTATAGGACATGCACCGCTTTTCACGGCCACAACTGTAGCTCCAGCTACAGCTCCCACTACAGCTCCCACTGCAGCTCCAATTGGGCCTCCTACAGCTCCAACACCTGCTCCAATAGCAACTTCAACAGCAAGTCCAACACCAGCTCCCAGACCAATACCAGGAATTGCTCCAGCAGCAGCCACAACGGCCTGGATGAACCAGTTGTCTTTCTCTGCCAGTCTCCGTGCTTCCTGGGATGTCATGCCTGGATTTTCCCTCAGAAGTCGGCCCATCTCCTCTTTTATGGCTTTCTCTGCCTCCAGGAATTTTTCATTGGTGTAGCAGCTTCCTCCGTTTCTCTGAACCATTGTGTTGATCTTCTCCAACAGCTCTCTGACCTGAGTGGGATCTTTCTTTCTGTTGTTAAAAACATGATATCTTCTCTGACACTGATCGAGGAAGTCATTGAGAGCTTTACTTTTATGGATAAATGTTTCTATGTTCATGTCGTCGGCCTCCAGGTTGTCTCCATGTGTGAACAAGGCCATAGTGTACTGTGCTGCTGTTTCTCCAAACACCTTCTGAAGGATTTTCACTGTTTCTTGTTCTTCTTTTGTGAATCTGCCAGCCTGTAGCACAACCAGGAACACATGAGGACCAGGAGCAACAAATGAGATTGATCTAGCGATCTCTCTTTTCACCTCCCTTTCAGTTTTGCTGGTGTCGAACAGACCCGGAGTATCAATGACAGCCAGCGCGTGACCACCAAATTCTCCCGTTTCCTTTCGGCACTCTAACGTTACTGTGGAAGGAGATGTTATGGATATAAAAGTTCTTGTTCCTAAGATGGTGTTTCCTGTTGCGCTCTTCCCAACTCCAGTTTTCCCAACGAGGACTATCCAGAACTTGGGTTCTTCCTCTTCTTCATCATCTGCCAAACAATGTTAAAAACATGACGCTGATGTTAATGTTGATCAGATGTGTACATCTGACATTTTCGTTCCATTTTCCTTTGGAAGGAAATGTTTTTTTTTTTTTAAAACATCAGCTCTAAAAAGTATGCTTTAGTTATCTGGAGCCTAAACAGTAGTAACAGACAGTACCAGGCTGCTGAGATGGATGAAGGAGAAGCAAAACCTTGCAATTGTGATGAATTTTGCAAGAAAGAACTGCAAGAACGTTATATTAATACGAACTTTTAAAACAGAAGTTACATAGAATTTACAGGAAGCAGAGGGTCTGTTTTACGTGTGGACCAATCCATCTAAAATCAACCTGTTTTTACAACATTAACATTATCGTGTTAAAATGTTTAATAACTGGATATTTACAATATGAAAAGGTTCAGCAATCCCATATTTCAGCACACACTAATAGAGATTGACAGACCACGTGACTTTCGCGCATTGCATTTTGCATTTTGTATAAGTTCATACTCAAGTTTAAAACAACAACTACACTAAAGCTATTCTGTTATACCTGTATGCAAAAAAAAATATTTCATAGTTCAGCAATACTGATCAATCTAATAAACTTAAACCTACACCATCCTCCCTATTCTGGTATTTTAAAGAGTACTTAGCATAAATATTAAGCAACCTAACTAATAGAGTTCCAACTCCCAGCAACAATAAAAATAAATAAATAAAAAATAGGGAACCACCCCTCACGCTCCACCTCATGATGCTTAATCGCCGTAATCAACCTTAATTTGATGCAGTGTGAAAAAAAATGCACAGAAATCAATTATTTTTCAAGAAATATTAAATAGATTCAACATCTTTCTTCAACAAAATTGCAGACTGCACAGATGGTACCTTCCCAAAGGAAAAAGTACTATAGCTTACTAGGGTATATATATTAGACTTAATAGTCACTATATACAGTAATTGACTTCTATTCATTTTACATCAAATTAAAACTTTGGGTGTCAGATTCGGATAATTATTTATTAAAAGCTCGACATTTTAAATGAGAATAAGAAAGAAAAATATGTCTTCCTGTGGCTGTCATGTGACCGGCTATTGCAGTTAATAATACAACAGCTTCTTGCCATTTTGTGTTTCTTTTTATCGCTGTGTGACTGATTTCAATTGAAAGCCTGCGTGCGCTAGTACCTCTCGCCACGAGTTCCCAGAATCCTTTGCGGTTTTACCCCTGAATGACGTCATATTTTCAATCTCTATTTAAAAAAAAAACCATAAAAAAACCCCCAAAACAATTACTGACTGAATATGTTAGATCAGATTCTACAAATAATAATAAAAACATAAAAACAACAAAAACAAAACAACCAAAGAAATAGAGAAGAGAACATAAGTGCTAAAAACAGACGTGTAGTGAGCTCTATTAGTTTCCATGTACTTACCTAGCAGAGCATATGTGCTGTCCATGTTTGTCCCTCTGTAAGCGGCTTGTTTGTAATTGTGTTGCATGTCTGACTGCTTTCTGTTTATAGTGTCTCAGTATGAGAGTCTGCTTCTAGTCCTGCCCTCAAACATGTGACATCGTTATACGCGCTCACAGATAGAAGAGATGAGGAAAAATGGGTAACCCAGGTTACAAATGTTACCATGATGCAGCTATAAGAAAAGAACAACCTGAACAATGAATGACATCAAATACAACGTTTGATTACAACAGCTGATTGAGCTGAAAATTAATTGCAATTTTCCTCTGTAGGTCTCTGTGGACCTTGTTTACATCCACAACACTAATGGTTGCATTTAACACGTCATAATCTACGCTCATATACTCATAAAGTAAAAAAATCGTTTGTGGCAATGGTCCTAACATGATGTGGTGGTGTGACCGTGAGTTTGGGAACTGTGGGGGAGACCCAAGCCAAACCCATGTGCTGTTACTGTGGCCGAGAGTGAAAGAGAAAGTTTCATATGCCCCGATGACTGGACAGAAAACCGCTGCAAGTGTTATGCAAGAAAAGAAGGAGAGTATTCATAGTAGGAATTATGACCGCTGGCCCCAGTCTTCTCTAACATTTGGAATAAAAATGGCTGCGTGGAAATGAACCCTCCAGAGAGGGCTTCTTTAACAGAGTTTAGACTGTTAGACTGTGTTTTAGTGTTTCCACTGAGATCTCAGTGAAGTGGTTTAGAGGATGTGGGGGTAGGGAGGGGGGATCTGGGTTTAGCTCTATGAAGATCAGTCATTTTATTGGTTCTATATTCAAAACATTGTTCATTCTTTTCCAATGAAGATGATGAAGATTCAGTGTGATAAGATAAGATAACCTTTATTAGTCCCACGCGTGGGAAATTTGGTTTGTTACAGCAGTGGACAGTGCAAAGTTGCACAGAAAAATTAGAAGAAGAAAAAAAACACTGGAATAATATATCCATAAGATATTGTACACAATAGAATAGAATAAAACGAAATGCTTTATACAATATGAGTACAATACAACGATGCCAGAAAGAGTACTGCAATAGATGGGTAGACCAAGAACCAATCACAGTTAGTTTTAAAAGGATTCTGGATGTGTGACCGTGGTTAGTGATGGAATGTGAAAGACAGTAGTTCCCTGAATTTCATCTGGTTGTCACAATCAACGGAAGCAGGACCCAAACACAGACACGTGAAAATGAAACTTCTAACGAGCCGTTTATTATGGCTGATTAAGCAGTACAAAAAGAAAAAGGCCAAGTCAAAACAAAAGTGGACAAAACCTAAACTGGGAAATTAGAAACATGAAAAAACCCTAAACATGGAAACCTGACAAAAAATATCTGAATATCTGAAAGTGTGAAATCCTGGAAACATGGCAGGAACATAACAAACGACCTGACCGAGAATGAATGACAGCAGAACACAAAGGGAAGTGGACGCACACGGGGTACACCGTTGACACACATGAACATGACGCCTCATGGGAAGCAAAACTAAACACAATGACCACGGAACACGAGGCTGTCAAAATAAAACAGGAAGCAGAGACACAAACGTAAGTGGGATAGTTAAGGAGATGATGGGAGACAAAGACATCACCAAAACACACAAAGGGCGAGGGGGACTTGACAGATGTGACACTATAAGGCTTTGGAGTTGACATCACGCCACAATGCATTGTGGGAGTGCGGCGCCATTTTCGGGGTCTACGAATCAAAACAAACACACTGTGTTGGAACGACGACTACAAGATGCTTAAAAGCAGCTCAAAAGAGAATGAACTGTATAGAGACCGATTTCATTCAGAGGCGACGCGGCGGTACTTGCAGAAAATAGCGTGCATTGGAAATGTGGACCCGTATGAAACACGGCCGTGGAGTAGAAACCCTGAAGACCGTAGCCTGACATATTCTCGTACCTTGTCAGCGCGTACAAGTCGTCATTCAATCAAAGGTAAGTCAGCTCGAGTACTGCGTGTGAAATGCGTTTGATTTCCCTGCAAATATTCATATTACTGCAGCATAAATTCATTCATGAGGGGAAATTACAGTGAGAACATGTGGAGGCTGTTAGAGGGATAACACAGTGAGTTCAGTGCATTGATGAGACACTGTCCTGAAGGATTTAGTTATTCTTTATGGTTAAAGAAATTGCAATCATTTATTCATGTTTATTATAAATAATCCTAATTATATATCTTGCTTCCATGTTTGTATTCTGTGTCACTAAAAATACATTTTATTGTAGTTTTATACTTTGATCAATGACCTGCAGAATCTCCTTATCATATTAAGGGATTCATAATTGTCACTTTATGCTTTCTCCATCTCTAAAGTGATGGCATCCTTGCATTACATACTTTAGGTTCATTTTCTGCAGGCAGGTTTTTGACAGAGAACAGGCAGATTTACACTATAACCTGCAGCGATGGACACATAAAGAAATGCATAATTACATGTATGTGCTAACTTTCTAAACACTTTGTTACATTTATGATAAAGTAGATTAAACACATTTGTGTCGGCCTTGGCTCATAGTTCTGGTCTTTAAATGAACTTTGTGTGTGTTTCAGGTCCTGCACTCTCAAAGACTGAATGAACCAGCATTGCAGCCATGGGTCACTGTGAGCATCACAGGGAAGGTTGAAGCCGCCCACTGCAGCTGTAAGGCCGGAGTCGTGGAGACCTGCACCCACGTCACTGCTCTTCTGTTTAATGTAGAAGCAACAGTGTTGATCCGTGGCACAAGGACTGTTACAGATGAACCTGCATACTGGGTTTTTCTGGGTAATATGACCAAGATACAGCCAGAGGTTGGCCATAAGATAGACTTCTCCTCTTCAGCTGCCCAAAAAAAGGCTCTTGATCAAAACATAAACAGACCATCTGTAGTGACAGGTAAAAGGAGCCGTCCTCAAAACAGAAACCTCCCACCTGCTACTGTGGAGGAGTCGTCACTGCTATAATGCCATCATGTTTTATCTAGGGGTCTAGATTTATGCCTGTAGTGCACTGCCGTGTAAATAATTTGCATTTACTGAATATGTACTGACTGAGTCCCGCTGTTCAAAAGTTGAATAAAGAAACAAACTAATTTTTGCCTCTTTTTTTAAAATTAAAACCACTTTATAGAACATCACATCTGTTACAATGATGATGTCATTTATAGTTTACAAATGACAAAATGTTCACACAAAATCATGACAGTGTTTACATGATATCACCCACTACTAACATTACTTTATTTACTGTGTCTTTTGAAAAAATACAGCTATTTATACAGCAAAAGACTAAAGAATATTTAACAGGAGCAGGTTTCATTCTTCCCTGGTTTTATTATCACACTGTTCACCAAACGCAGCAAACCTTCACCATCTTATCCAGGAGGGTCACCTCTTCACCCTCACATGGAAGAAGTAATCTGATTGGCATGGTGGTATGTTTGCAGCAGGTCCCTTGTGTAGCGCTGGAACCCAGTCACGATGTTTCATCCATTTCATCGGCTGGTTTGCTGCAATAATGCCAAATAATTAGCAAGTCTATAAACAGAAGGTAGTTCTGCAAAATCATTCAGTAGGATGTTTGTTCTAATTTGCTATGAGCTCAGAGCGCATCAAAAATAAAACTAAAAGGCTATAAAGATATGAACATATTTAGAACTTACCGGAATGAAAATGTCTGGAGCACCAACAGATATTTGGAGATGGAAGAGAACTGGATATCAGCTCGTCTCACAGCTGCTCTCCAGGCTGGACGCCTTCGTTTGGTAACATCGATACACGAGCTGCCTCATGTTGCTTCCAGGTGAGGAAAGAATGAAAAGATAAACCCTTTTCAAGCTTATTCTCTTGCCGGTCGTGCGATCAAACATTGCAGCCGACCACACAGCAAGAACGAACCATGGCTGTTGTGTGTGCCTTCGCTCCTTTTTCGCTTGCGCTTTGTTTAGACCCCCAAAAATGGCGGCTCGGGCCAAAATCCTTTCCACGCCCACCCCCGTGAATGAGTCAGTAATAAGCCTTAAATATTACTGAATCACTTTAAACCAATAATATAATAATTCCCAGGTCTTGTCCACACATATGTGGGCATTTTGTAAAATGCTGCTTTTTCTCAGTGTTTTGGCCAAAGAGGTGAAACTTTTTAGATGCAGAAGGAGAATGCAGATCACCCAACCCTCTCCCCGGCCAGCGGTCTCAATAGACCAAGTACACAAAATCCTGAGGAAGATCACCCCCCGCAAGGCAGACCAGACAACATCCCTGGACAGGCCCTTAAAGCATGTGCAACGAGCTGGCTGATGTTCTCACCTCCATCTTCAACCTTTCCTTCAGCCAGAGCATCGTTCCCACATGCTTCAAAACCACAACTATGATCCCTCACCCCAAGAAAAGCCCAGCCACCTGCCTAAACGACTACAGACCAGTTGCACTCACTCCAATTATTGCAAAGTGTTTTGAGAGAATGGCGCTGGCCTACATCCAGAGCAACATCCCAGACACTCTGGATCCCCTGCAGTATGCCTACGGCCCAACAGGTCCACGTCAGACGCCATCGCTGCTGCCCTTTACTGCTCACTCTCCAACCTAGAAACAATGACTCCTACATCAGGGTACTATTGGTTGATTACAGCTCCGCCTTCAATACTCTCATCCCACACAAACTCATCCACAAGCTGGCAAAACTCGGCCTGCACCCCACCCTATGTGACCGGCTACAGGACTCTTTGACTGGCAGGCCACTGTCCATCAGGATCGGCAACAGGACTTCAGCCAGCATTATTACAAACACTGGCGTTCCACAGGGTTGCGTCCTCAGTCCCACCCTCTACACCCTGTACACCCACGTCTGTGTCGCCTCCAACAAAGAGAACATCATACGAGGCGGCTTATAGGAGAGAGGCGGCCGGTCTGGTGTCATGGTGTGAGGACAACAACCTCACCCTCAACACTGATAAGACAAAGGAGATGAAAGGGGACATGAGGAAGAAGAGGAGGCCTCACCAGCCGCTGTTTATCCGGGAGCGTGAAGTGGAAAGAGTGAGCAGCTCATCTCAGAGGACCTCACGTGGACACCGAACACCACACAGCTGGTCAAGAAGGCCCAGGAGCGGCTTTATTTCCTGAGGAGGCCGAGGAAATTTGGTTTGTCTGCCAAGATCCTCAGCAGCGTCTAGCAGAGCAGCACTACTGCTACGGACCGCAAACGCCAGCAGAGAGTGATAACAACTGCAGAGAAGATCACCAGGACTCTGCTGCCCTCTCTGCAGAGCATCTATCATCGCAGACCCCACACACCCCCAACACGGACTGTTCTTCTGTCCTCGGGGCGAAGGTGAAAGTGATGAAGTGTGAAATCTAGAACATCTCGACTCAACAACTCCTTCTTCCTCACTGCCATCAGACTCTTGAACAGCGAAACTACCTCAAATGCAATTTTGCACATCAGGACACTTTGCACATGTTTTTTTGCACATTAAGCTCCTTTGTACATCCATCTACATTGACATCTGCATACACACATCTTCACTTACTTATATTTTGTACTTATTTATTTATCTCCATTATTTTTCTATCCTTATTTTTATCTTATTTATCGCATTCTTTTAAAACTTTACCTAACTTGACATTTGTGTTTGGACAGCAAATGGAGGAATTTCATTGCACAGAGAAAATTTCTTCTGTATGACAATAAACACTTTGAATCTTGAAGGTGAGTCCTTCGTCTGTGTGGTTAGGGTCACATCTCCACCCGTTGCACCGACATTCTCTTCACAGCACTTGGGTTTGGCTTTTGCATCGTCATGTGGAGATAATTCCCCAAACTAAAGCTGAAACCTTCATTTAAACACACGCCTGTATGTTTGATCGTAGCCTCGGTGAACTGCTCTATCTACACCGACAGACGGGGTCTAGAGGGCACGTGCACAGTCAGCAAAACCAAAAAGGAAAGCCACGCAGCTAAACGTGCGCTAAACTGCTAAAATCTCAAATGTTGCTGTCATCATTTGAACAGTAACAGGAGCGACTCTTGAATTAGGCTGTGCATTTACTTATAATGGAAGCTGTGCTGAAACTCGAGGGTGAAAGTGGTTGTAGGCGGAGGGAGGACGGTGTTTGTTTCTGAGCTGCTCTGTGGGGGCGTCAGGCTGGAACCCGGCGGTCAGAACAAGACAAACACTCGCCCACTCTCTGCTGAACGTATGTGCACGCAACACGAAGGCTCCAACGTGGAGGATCATTGCACAAGAAACTGTGTTTCAGTCCAGGGAAACGTGGTGGCTCCAGCTTTGATTACCAGCTGTGCAGCTATGTTTAACTTAGCTTTCATTGTGAAGTTTAATTGATGTTTATTTGCTTTGTTCACTGCGGCCCAACGTTGGTATTAAATTAATTAAGCTTTTATCATTTTCCCTTGAAGTCTAACTGGGCACAGCTTCGTTACACTTATTTGAGCTTAGCTGTTTTAGTAACCTAACCTGTGCTGACTTGTGCAGAAAGAGGCTTCTTTGTTTATGGTTCTACACATTTTCTCAGCACACAATCATTTTCAAACTGCACTTAATGATTATAAAATACCAGCCTGCACCTACAAGTTATACTCGATTTTTTGGCTCCGAAATCAAACGGCAGTAAGCTGCTGTTCCAGCTCTTTATGACGCGTTTTCCCAGCTCTTTGGTGTTTTTGTGCCAGACGGCGTGATTGTTTAATTTTCCAGAAGATGCTTCCAGGGGCCAAATGATTGGTGGAGTTTGAAGGTTTAACCTGTTATTGAAAGAAAGTTTTATTATTTGTAATGTGCTCTGTAGATTCAGAGTTACTTTATTTGTCATTTTAGAATATTTAACAAAGCTTCTTGCACTGTTGCTAAAAAAAAGTCTCTCCTTGTAAAGTAAAAAAAACAAATGTAATAATAAAGTAAACATTTACCCAGAGGCTTCATGACTTATTTACACCATGTGTACGCTGTCAGTGTTAAATGATATCATGCTTTTTACCATAACTGTTGTTCTGTGTGAGCTGTGACTAAAGTAAAACCTGTGTTGGTGAAGGGGACTCACTTCATGCAGAAAGTATTTTGGACTATAAAGTTAACATTAAGAGAAAGTACAGCATCGTAGTATTACTTCCTGTTCATTGAAGCTAAATAACTTCCCAGCAGTGTTTTCAGTCTGGCAGCTTGTGCAGAGAAACATCCTACAGTTTGAAAAGCAGCTTGTCTGTCAGACTGTAGGATGTTTTTTACATTGCGTGGCGGCAGCAGGCACCGAGTTGATCATTAACTAGCCAGCAGAGGGGTGGTAGTAGTCGGGTCCAGGCGCTACGCTGTCCAGCCTGGAGAAGGTTGGTTTGTCTTTCTTTACTTTTATTTTATCTCACCTTTTAAACCCTTTTGATCCCCATCATCTGTCTCCACATCGGACAAAAACCAGGTGAGTTCAAGGATGTCTTCATCTACCGAAACCTTTGTGCATTTGATCTCTAGAGAAAAATTTGCAGTCAGCGACTTTTAACTACAATATCCGTACGTAAGTTCTTACATGTTGAAGTGCACTCTGCAGAGCAGTATGTATATAATGGTGAGCCTGATCCTTTTATGTAGTGATGGTGTATTTATGCGGTTCTGTTCATTCCCTGTCATGTGTATGCTGCGTACTGCAGCCAAAAGAGGTTCTGAAACAGTAACCTTTAGTCTCCTGGTAAACACAGCAGCCATATCTGAAACGTCAACTGAGTCTGAACCTAGCGAGGGAATATTTACATATCAATAACCCTGAAAGCTTTCATACGGAGGAGTGTGCAGATGTTGGTCTTATGTTTCATCTTAAACTGTTATCTTTGGTTCCTAGAGGATGAGACACAACTGTCACCACAGGGATGTTCTTGGTTTAGCATTCAGAACAGGACGTAAACTCTACTTGTTCAGTGTTTAGGTCCAGTACAGAATATTTCTGAACCTGTTTCCCTGAGCCTCAGGCATAGCTGGACTGGCCATTGGGCATACCGGGCATTTGTCCGGTATGCCCGATGGTAATTTTTCGTTTTAAATGGGCGATGTTTTGTTGTTGTCTTTTTTTCGTAACCGTGTAAACAGTGAAAGGTGGCGGATTGGACAGATGCTGACAGACGTGTAAAAATAACTCACTTGTTTGGTAGTGGCTACGGTGGAGCTTTCACAGATTCAGTAAAATTAGCAAGTGGTGGAGGCCAGCAGGTGGATGGGGGAAAGGGGAGGTGGAGAGACCCGAGGCGGCTGCTGGTGCGAGCGTCAGGTGAACTGAACTTCAGGTAAGAAGTTATGACCTGCAGTCTATCTGGGTCAGATATAAACCAAGTTTACATGGAGTTTATTTTTGTTATGCTGACTTTTTACCGTCAGTTACAATAACTCGCACTGCTACTAGCTAGCATGACGGAGTTTCTATACAGCTGGGTGGTGCTATGATGTTACTGATAGTGAACTTTATTTTATTCATAAGGTTAGTTAGTAGAGTTGCCAACTGTCCCGTAAAAAACTGAATCCTCTGGTATTCAGAGTTAATATTACGCGTTTCGTATTGAGCTGAAAATAAATGCGATTTGTCCCGTACTTCAGCTGCAATAAAAAAAAGACAAAAAGCTGGATTTTTTCTTCCTCTTTGCTGCACAGCTGCCTCTTCTTCTCTCATTCTCCCCCCTCCCTCTCCTGCTGCTACTTCAATCATGAAACTGATCAATGATCAGCTGATCGGCGTTTCTGCTGCAAGTCCCGTCTCTCTTGCTTGTTTATCTCCCGCTTTGCGCCAGAAAGAGGAAACTAGCGGAGGTCGCGTTAAACAGCAGAAGCGCCTTTAAACTTGATCAGCTGTTGTTAGAATTTATTTAATATTAATTTCTAGTATCAGCTGATGTTTGCTGGAGCCACAGCTGTAAAGCTGCTGGTCATGATGTTGGTTTGTATATGTGGTGAGAGGGAAACATGAAGATGAAACCAGGAGATGTCCTTACTGGATCATCAGAGCTGAACAGGTGATGGAGAAACAGGTTTACCTTTTAGGTGACATGGATGAGTTGAAGGGAAGTTATGAACTGTTTCTGAGAGAGTCTGTGAAGGTTCTCAGTCATCCAGGTCATCGTAGTCAAAGGAGCTTACAAAGAAAAGCGTCTGGACTTCTTTAAGTTGCTTGAAGATACTCCCACTAGGTTTATATCTGGGACTCTCCACCATTTGACCTTAGAACTGAAGAAGCTTCTCGGATGAGAGGTGAAACATTAAATTCTTTTAATTTTACATTTGGAAAAAATGACAATTGAGAGTTAAATACACACAAAAGGACAGACAATCATTTCAAAATGAAGCAAACTGACAGAATAATCAGGGCTCTGCTCCAGGAAGCAGGTTCACAAACTCAAGTTTATTATATCCGAGATCACCAAGTCAGTGTTTTTAGTTCGGTCAGAGTTAGTTTGACAATTAGCCATCATCAGAAGAGCATGACTCACCATGGCAACAGATAAGTAAAGGCCAGAACGTCCATTTTAATCCACTGGATTGAGGAATATGAATATGCTCGTGATACTAGGAGGGGAGAAATGATGAACTGCAAAAAGGTCGTCTTCTTTTTTTTATCGCACTCTGTTATTTCTGCCATTATGGAAACAATTAGTAAGATTTAGAAGATAAATCTGATTTCATCTTTAATCTAATCTCAGTCTTCACTGATACGGACACACCAGGCCAATGATAGTGACCGTTTCACACTGATGGAAGAAAGAAGCAGAATTTTTTTCAAGACTTAAGTAAAAGCAAACATGTTAAAATAAACATTGAACTATAGAGCTGTCTGTGTGTTGGACAGATAGATTTGAGATGTTTCAGTTTAATTTTAGACTGTGGACAAAATCAGCAGCTATGATACGGGGGTTTATCCGGGGTAATCTGGAAAATGAGTCACGCTAAACCGGATCCAGTGTGAATCCTTGATCCATCTGGGAACTGCCCTGTTACAGAGCCTCGGATTCCTTCAGGGGATCTGGTTCTGGGTCCACCCACTGAGACTGATTTAGCTGATTTTCAGTAGAAAAATATTGAGGCTCAGAATGTAAACATTTAAAATGTTGTTTGACACCAATCTGAATTTCAACATGATATGTAATCAGATTACAATTAGACCGTCTGCAGCTGCATTTAAAGTGATCGTGTGCGCTTTGCTGTTACACCACATGTGAGCTGAAGTTCCTCTGCTGCCTCTGGCGGATATCACTGAGTGTTTGTCGCCCTCTGATGGACACTCAGAGGTGTTGGCTGGTGAGTCTGGACTGCAGAGTAATTATCAGCATTTCATTAAAGTACAAATGTACTCATTTACATTACTGCATTTAAAATGTTGTGAACTGAGCTGATGGAGTCATGTCAGTGTTTCTCCTCAGCATCCTGCAGCTTTAAGGCTACGTCCACACTAGCTCGGATAGATTTGAAAACTCCACGTCCACACTAGCATTTTCAGTCGTTTTCACAGAGTTGCACATCCACATTCAAACACTTACGTTCCAGTCCTGCGCATGCGTGAAACACAAGACGATTCAACCTGCAACCTCAAAGGAAAACGCATTAGTGTGGACGTAGCCTCAGAAACTTTAGTCCAGAACAACAAGGACATCACACACAACGAGGACTTCTTCAAGCTTTGCTCACAAACTTTCTGTCCTTTTCCCTCCGTCTGGGAAGTGTTTCAGGAATCTCAGACGGGGTAATTGAGACCACATGTGTGCACCACACTGATGTGTGACCCACACCTCCCTGTGAACATTATAATCGCCCGTCTGAGAATGCTTTCCACCTCTGCTTACATTCTATTAAATGTTTCAGAAAAGTGTGATTACGTCAACTTCTAATGATTCACTTGATTAGTTTCAGTGGGTCAGGACTGCAGCTGCCGTGTGTCGTATGACAAAAGCACCTTCAGGTATCTCTGTAACCTATTAAAACATGTTGCCAGTAGCGCCCTCACAAGGCTAGTTATAGAAGTCAACTTAGGAGTTTTTCAGCCTCCTGCTGTCCCACACGCTTATATGTTGTTGTTGCTTTATTGTTAATTTATGATGTGATCTCCAGTGTTTTCCTGAAACTGGGGTCACCTGTTGTTCATGTATGACAATACTAATAAAGTTATAGTTCAGTGGTGTTCATAACACACACACATTGCGAATACAAACTGAGCTCTCTGTCTCACGGTTCCCTCTTCTCACTCTGCTGAAGTTCCAATGAAATGCAGACTAAAGAACTGGAGAGAGGTCTGAGAGCTGGAAGAAGCCGAACGTTTGTCATCTGGAAAACCTGGAACAGATGCAAATGAAGCCAGGCACCAATGAATAATTCATAATTCAAAAGAAATATCAACATATTGACAGCAGAACATGAATGCAATTCAATTCAGTTTTATTTACAGAGCACCAAATTCCAACAATCAGCTCAAATCACCTTAAACATCACCGTCAGCTCACAGTTATAGTACAGAGATGAAAGCCTGCACAGCTGGTGTGCTAGCAGCTGTGTGAGGCTGTACTTTGATCTAAATGCTAATATCACCAGCTAAGAGATATTCTGATCTTACCCTTCTGCTGGAGGTTTCTTCCTGTTAAAAGGGAGTTTTTCCTTCCCACTGTCGCCAAAGTGCAAGTTTTTTTCAGGGTCCCAACATAATTTCTTCAGAAGAAAGTACTGTACATGATGCCAGCATTTTCCCACATTTTCTAGATTCTGTACCAGTACTTTGTGTAAGATGCCATCAAAAAGTCAGTTAAGTTTTATTCTTTCTCACCTGTCTTTCTGTCTCCTTTCACTTTTAAAAGCCATGTTAGAAAAATATTTTGCCCTGCCGTGCTGTTTATTGATGTGGTAAATAAATAGTTTATGAAAATATCACTAAATCTGTCATTTATTATTTTTAATATTCAGTAATGGTCATGTCTCACCTCTAGTCTTCTCTGTCTTAATTTCAGGTTTCCACCATGTGTTGTAGATAGTTCAGGAGGTTAACTCGACCAGCTCTTTGGGTTTCAGCTAAGCACTGTTTAGAATACCAGAACAGGGAGGATGGTGCAGGTTTAAGTTTATCAGATTGATACATATATACCAACAAGACTGTACATCACTGTCACAACGACGTTTGTTTTCATTCAAAGGCTTTATGGCTTTTCCTATAATACCTGGTGGGCCGGTCTCCAGTCAAAATGCCCGGGCTGATTTTTTGTCCCAGCCCAGCCCTGAGCCTCAGGTGTACTCGGGTGTACTCTGAGGTGTAACTCATATACTGTGTTAACATGGTAACATGATTTTTATTCCTAAAACATTGTTGTTGTTGTCTTGCTCATCACATCAAAACACAAAACAAGATTGGGATGGCAAAACCAGCGAGTGACATCACTGTAGCTGCGTTCTTATTGGTGCAAATGGAAAAAACTACTGCTGGATAATATTTTCTCAGCATTTCTGTAGCTGTGTTCTTTCTGGTTAAAAGACTTAAATTAGCAATGAGAAAAATAACATTTTTTTTAAAATAAGAAAGTAACATTTTATAAAGTAAATAAATAAAAATCACTGAATTGCACCCAGTGGGACTTTCTCTCAGGGAAACTGGGTGCCTGAATTCTTTTAATCAGTTCAAAACTCAATCAAAAGAGATCTTAAAAAAGAGTAACTCTGTACACGTGTCTGGGACGTCTCCAGTGTCGGACTTTGATGGCTCTTTCCATTTTCATTTTGCTGTTGATGAATAATAATTCTCATTAAAATGAAATATGTTCTTCTTCCTTACATTTTCAGGTTCAAAGATGAAGCTGTATCCTCTTCTTCTCTTGCTTTGTCTCTGCCATCTGGGACTCACTGTAAGAAGAACCTCAGTCTAAATAACTAAGGGGAAATACTCTCCCTGTAACTGTACACTAGAAAATAACCCAGTCTGTTCTCATGTCTTCAGGAAGAGCCCAGTCCAGCACCTACAAGTGTCAGTAAAACAGAAGAAGACGAGGCGTCAGAGGGTGACAGCTGTGGAGGAGCGTTCAGCCCTGAGGCACACAGGGCAATAGGAAAGGCCACCGAGCAACTGGGTTTGCAGCTCCTGGAAAATCTTCCTGTTAGTCCACAGCAGCCCAATGTCATCCTCTCACCGCTCAGTCTTGCTTTTGCCCTCGGTCAACTCACCTTAGGTCAGTTGTGGGTTAGAGGTTCATCTCTTTATCTGACAAACGTTGTGAAATATGATTTGCGAGCACCGTCACAAGACGAAACCTGTGAAATTCTTGATCACTTCCTGAAAATATGAAGACGAGGCACTGAATTTGATGGAGGGGTCTGGGCTTTACTGTCAACAATGTTAAAAATGGTCATTTCCACCTTCTAATGAAGTTTGATATTTGACTTCGTTGTATCCAGTGCCAGCTGGCTGAAAGTTTGGTTTGAACTTAAAGTGAACAAGAGAGACAGAATTAATATGAAAATAGGAGAAGCACAACTCCTGAACCCAAAACAACAGAAAGTCTGCCAGTAATTCTGATCTGGTTTTAAATGTGGTTTCATTCAACTACAAAGAAGCTGTTTGTCTAATGTGAGTTTTCTTTTTTCTGTGGCAGTGCACATGCAAAAGGAACAAACATCATCAACACCAGCAGCCTACATTTAGTACTTTTCTACACAAGACAGAAGCAGACATGTTGTGATGAAGTTCAGGAGCTGGTATGAAATGTTTCTTTGGTTTTATTATGTGATCTGATTTTTCTCGAAGGTGCTCGCACTGAGACAGAGAAGCTGCTACTAAAGACCCTTCATGCCCACGGTCTGGCATGCTACCATCATGCACTGGGAAGCCTTGTACCTCATTTTAGCCACACATCATTGGAGGTAGCGGCACGCATGTACCTGAAGCCAGGTATGAGATGATGAATATTGTACTTGTGGTGATTTATCGTAAGATTGGTATAAATCTGGACTTCTATTTGTATTTTTCCTGTCCTTTCTCTCTCAGGATTTAAAGTGAAGGCGTCCTTTGTTGAAGAGTCTCTGCACAGGTATAATTTACATTTGGGAAAGTATTGCACAAAGTTCCAGAGAAGCAGCCAAGTTAAAAAAAACACTTTTTTGGTGGAATAAAGGGATAAATCGAATTTGTTTCATACGTTCCTGTTTGTTTATGGTTTTACAGTCTTCCAGTTTGCTAGGTGGTGCAACAATGCTCAAAATCAATTAAGATATTAAGAAGAAAGCTAAAGAGGGCCTGAGAGCATGGTCAGAAATGTTCACTGCATAATACAAAACGTCATGTTAAAATATATAATTTTATATTTGATGCAGGTAAAAAAATAGGTAAAAATGAGAATAGATACCTCTCTTAAATGTCTGTTCATTACTCTTGTCTTGTATGTGCCATGTTGATATGAATTTTCCAGGTACAAATCACAGCCTGTTCCTTTAGTCTCTATGGACGAGGTCAACCAATGGGTTGAGAATGTTACCAATGGACACATCCCCAACTTCCTAGAAAGTATTCCACATGATGTGGTGCTTATGCTCATGAATGCTGTATACTTCAAAGGTGACCCACTCCACAAAACAAAACTCTTCATTATTGTGTTTTACAGTCAGAGAAAAGATGGAACAAAGCTAAATCCTTGCTCATTAACAGGACAAATAAATCAAAGTTTTCTAAAGGGAGAAAAAAGCTCTCAGAATTGTGAAAACTGCAAAAAAAAAATCTGTCCTGGCCAAGGAGGACATCATTCTCAAGAAACAGTACCACTGTCATATAACCAGACAGCACATTGTACAAACCAGGGAAGCATCTCATGCTATTAATGAGCACTGTAAAGACAAGCCGTGATACAATGTGATTATCTACAGCCGCTTCAACAACTGAGAAATAAACTGAATTTAAGTTGCTAATGATTCTGACTTTTTTCCACTTTTCATCAGGTCAGTGGCAAACACAGTTTGACCCACAAGCAACATCAAAGGGAGAGTTTTACTTGGACAGCCAGAACTCTGTGTCAGTGGACATGATGAAATCTGTCCAGTACCCTTTACGCCTGATGTATGATTCCAAACTGGAAGCACAGGTAACACCAACGTCTGGGGTAGCACAACATTTAACATAGACAGAAACCATGTGCAGTGTTGCCAACTCCTCAGTAAGGAAAATCGCTATTGGTTGTCCTAAAAGTCGCTAGAAGTCGCTAAATGACGTCATCGCCTAATTTGCATAATTGGTCATGCTAATCTAATTGTAACCTACGTTGTTGGAGAGAGAAATGACATCGTGGAAGAGACATAAAGTGAGTAAAAAACGTCCTAAATGCATTTAGAGTTTATTTAGAACTACAAATTAAATTTATTTTAGCAATTATTGTTTTTTAATGTCACAATTCCAACCCTGCTCCTTTACCCGGGCTTGGACCGGCAAAAGTGACCCGAAATAGGCACTCTGGTGGAGTTACTGTGTGTGTGTGTGTATAAGTAGTTTTACACTTTTACACTAAACAGCATAAGAGTAAAAGAGTAAAAGAAGAACTGACTGCGTTACAGCACCCGCTGCTTGTTGAGAGTAAAAGCGCTTTCACGTCTTTTTTTAGCGACTTTTTTTTAGAAAAAAAAGTCGCTAAGGGGTCTGAAAGCTCGCTAAATATAGCAACAAAGTCGCTAAGTTGGCAACACTGACCATGTGACTTGAAAAGCATATTTGTTGTTTGTGATAAGATCTCAAGATTAGTTATTTTTTTAAATTCTATAAAAATCTTAAATTTGTTTGTCTTATAGCAGCTGTGGAAGCTCACCTATGCCATGCCTTAATCCTGAGAACCAAAGGAAAATGAATCTTCCTATTAAACTTTTTTTGTGATTTCCTTCCTCTTTGGAGTTAAACACACGAGATATCAATGTAAAGCCCAGGATGTCATCCATTTAATACACCAGGACTTATTAGTCCCAAAAGTTGATTCTGTTCATCTGGACGTAACGTTTTCAGTGGGAGAAACGTTTCGTCACTCATCCAGGTGACTTCTTCAGTCTCAGCTGACTGCAGCTTTGCCCAACCTTATAAACAGTATATTTGCATAACGAGGTCAGTTGCTTGATCATTAATATACAACTTGTCATGCTCACTGATCAGTGGCCATGAGTCCCATTCACAGAGAGTTGGGGAATGGCTGCAATCACAGAACTGTAAGATGGTGACAGATGTACCCTTAGGCCCCTCCTCCATTCAGAGATGGTCTTTCCCTTTTCACGTAAATGGCCTCCTTGACTCCGCCCTCAAACCAGCGTTCCTCCCTGTCCAGGATGTTACATCCTCATCATTGAAAGAGTGTCCACTGGCCTGTAGGTGTAAATAGACCGCAGAGTCCTGGCCTGACGAGGTGGCTCTTCTGTGTTGTAGCCAGAGGTTGTTTGGTTTCCCCGATGTATAAATCCTGGCAATCCTCCTGCACTTACCAGCGTACACTATGTTACTCTGTTTGTGTCGGGGACCCAATCCTTGGGGTGGACCAAGTTTTGGCGCAGCGTGTTTTGTGGTTTAAAAGCCACAGAGACTCTTTGTTTAAAAAGGACGTATTAGGATCGGTCAAAGAAATCAAAAGATGTAGACCAAAAACAAAAGTACATTACAGAGGACATAAATGAATAGGCTGGTTCTCAGGAGGTTAATCCATGGTCTCATGCCAAAGGCAACAACAAAAGTTACAAATGATTTCTCAGTTTCCCATCCAAAGTTGCAAGGCTCATCTTCCAGCCTGTTCCCTTCAACTTTTAGTTTATATGTTGAGATGAAGTTGGGGAAAAGACACAGACAAAATATCATCTTCTCTTGTCCAGGTTGCCAGTTTTCCCTTCAAGGGAAACACCAGCTTCTTAATCATCCTTCCCAGAGGAAACCTGTTGTCAGTGCTTTCCAAACTAAACATCTCCGACCTCTACAGATCTCTACCTCAGGAGAAACTGATGCAGGTGAACTTGCCTAAATTGAAGCTGGAGTACCAAAAGGAGCTCCAGGCGGCTCTGACCAACATGGGTAAGAAACTGAACGAGTCACTGAAGACATCTTGAATTTCGAGGATTTCCTTGGTCTTTGGACTTACAGTTAAGGACAAAATTGTTAGTCCTGTTATGAATTTTGGATGAACACCGAAACAAAATTATTAAACAAACAAACAAACAAAAAACATAGTAGGGCTAAAGTTTTTAGGTCTCCTGATACTGACAGCCCGCAGTCACTTGTTGTAGTTTTCAACACGTCTCATATGCTTCTCCTGAGCAATCCCAGCCCATTCTTCTATGGCAAGTCTCTCAAGCTCCTCCAGATTTTACGGTCTTCTGACATTTACCTTCAGTTCATCACACACTGGAAGATTTTATATTTCAAAATAAGTTTTTCTGTCAAAAGTGTTTCCAAATGGGTGTTAAAGGGGGTGGATGCAACCTTTCAACCCTAGATGGCTCCCTACAATCGTACTGTGGGTGCTCTACAGAGAAACGTTTAGGTGACCTTTGACTAATCAGACAGTTGAAATTCAGTATTTGCAACCACAATAAATCAGAATCAGAATCAGAATACTTTATTGATCCCTGGGGGAAATTATTTTTTGTTACAGTGCTCCATTTTAAACCAACATTAAGACAAGACAGACAATACGCTAACTAAGAATAGTACAATATATACATATATATACATACATACATACGTAAGTCACTCATTAATAAATAGCTGGAAAAGAAACATGTGTAGCTGTAGCAGTAACCAGTGTGTTAAGGGGATGCGTTGTACAGGGAGCCACAGGCAGGAAAGATTTCCTGTGTCGTTCAGTGGTGCTTTTCGGTAATCTCAGTCTCTCACTGAACGAGCTCCTGTGACTGACCAGCATGTCATGGAGTGGGTGGGAGGTGTTATCCAACATTGTCTTTATCTTGGACAGCATCCGCCTCTCCGACACCACCTTGAGGGAGTCCAGCTCCATCCCCACAACATTGCTGGCCTTACGGATTAGTTTATTAAGTCTGTTGGCATCTGAGTTGGTTGAGTGCCACTTAAAGTTGTGTTTAAACAAAATGGAACAACAGATTGCAGTTGTCCAACAGTAAAGTTCAGAATTTATTGACTCTTTATGAAACCGTGTAGCTTTGAGGTCAACGTTATGGAAGTTGAGATACCCACAGATTGTACTGGCACCCTAACATAAACTAGTTTGTCAGCACCACTCAGAGTCAGGATGGGTTTTATTTTAAAGATACTGCACAAACTTCAGAATGCTGATATGCTCACTTCTCTTCATTGCATCCACCATATTGTCTTTTAAAGGCTTACATGAACTCAATTATTCACTTGCACACTTTAACACACAGAAACACATGTACTTAAAAGCCTTCGAGCAAGACAGGGTAAAGATACATTTTTTATGCCTTAGTTTAGATTTCAAATTTGCCTTATGTTATTTGGCTTTGACCGTTGACTGTACTTGAGTGTATATATATATATACACTCAAGTACAGTCAAGTATATATATATATAATTGACTGTACTTGAGTGTATATATATATATATATATATATATATATATATATATACTTGAGTCTTTGCTTGGCAGTTTCCAAGGCCTCAGGTATGGACAGCTTGCTGTATTTCTTAGGCACCTTATTTGTCGCACCTTTCTGCAACTCCGTTAGTTGGCTAACCTCCCTCCGTGCTACTTTGATCTTGCCCTCTAGCCTCCTTCTCCATGGAGGGTACTGCCCCTTGTGGCTGTTCAACTTGTAGCCAAGCATCTCACTGATCACTGCTGCCGTATTGTAGATCAGCTTGTTAGTGTCGGTAATCGTGGTTGTAGGTATTGCCCGTAGTGCTGCATTAACATCATCTAGCAGACCTTCTGAGGGTACTTCACGTAATCTTGGTAACCGGCTACGGGGGATCCAGGTTTCAAGCTTGGCCATGATCCTATTTTTCAGGTCAGTTCCTCTCGCACTCAACGATCCTTCTCCTATCGCACTTGGGGCTATGTACCCAATCTCGGGTGGGGGTGATGATATCTCCCCCCTGACCTGGCGTCCTGACTCCT
Organism: Aulonocara sp. 'chitande type north' Nkhata Bay; assembly: GCF_057382095.1. NCBI lineage: Eukaryota > Metazoa > Chordata > Actinopteri > Cichliformes > Cichlidae > Aulonocara > Aulonocara sp. 'chitande type north' Nkhata Bay. The sequence goes on from NC_141353.1 coordinate 9,932,484, forward strand.
CCTTGCCGTAGCATTTGTGTTGTACCTCGTCAATCTCTAGCTGTGAGAGCAGTCCCTTCTTTCGAATGTTGGAACACTGAGCTACTAGTTGTTTCGCCGTCATTGTGGATGTTGGGTATCGAAGAATCCATAGGTCCCTCATCCTATTCATGTAGCCCCTTCCGCCGGGGTTACTTGCGTAGTAGCATTCCAACAACGCCCTGTTTTCGTCCCTGCCCACCGATGCCTTCTTGTTCCAGTAGCCCACTTTTCGTCAGGGTGCCCTGGTTCCTCAACACCTGACGCGGACCTTGTTGATCCGGGCGACGTCCGAGCCGGCATGCCTTCATATTTATCTGTCTCGCTCATGTCTGCGGTAGGCTTGCTTAGCATAGGGGGTCTAGCCTTAGGACCCTTACTGGATACAGACGCCCCAGGCAGGAATCGAACTTGCGATCCTCTGTTCCAAAGGCGTGTAGTTTAACCACTACGCTATCCAGCTGCTATTGTTTGAAACACTTAAAAATAAAATAAACAAAACACAAAGCAAACTCCCAAAAGTTTAAATAAAAAAAAACTTTAATTTTTCTGAAGACGGAGCAATACTGGAAGAGCATATGGGAGAAGGATGCAACCCATAACGGCAATGCTCAGTGGCTAGTGGATCTGAGGGCAGACCACAGCGACCTCCCTGAACAGGGTCCAGTAACCATCACAGTGGCAGATATCCAAGAAAGGGTCTCCAGTATGAAGAGTTGGACAGCACCAGGGCCCGACATGGTTCACGCCTACTGGCTGAAGAAGCTGACTGCACTCCACGAGCGTCTGGCAGCACAAATGAACCAGCTGCTAGTTAACGAGAGACACCCGGAATGGCTAACTGAAGGCCGGACGGTCCTGATCCCCAAGGACCCCAAGAAGGAACCGGTCCCCTCCAACTACCGACCAATAACCTGCCTCAGTACTACATGGAAGCTCCTGTCAGGCATCATATCGGCTAAGATGAACAGGCACATGGGTCAATACATGAGCGGGACACAGAAAGGAATTGGCAAGAATACCAGAGGTGCAAAACACCAGCTACTGGTAGACAGAACAATCAGCCGAGACTGCAAGACCAGACTGACCAACCTGTGCACTGCCTGGATTGATTACAAGAAGGCCTATGACTCAATGCCCCACAGCTGGATACTGGAATGCCTAGAATTGTACAAGATCAATGGGACCCTAAGAGCCTTCATCAGGAACTCAATGGGGATGTGGCGTACAACATTAGAGGCCAACTCCAAGCCCATAGCACAAGTTACCATCAAGTGCGGGATCTACCAAGGAGATGCTCTGTCCCCACTGCTGTTCTGCATAGGCCTGAACCCCCTCAGTGAGATCATTAACAAGACTGGCTACGGATACCGACTACGGAACGGAGCAGTTGTCAGCCACCTCCTGTACATGGATGACATCAAGCTGTATGCCAAGAGTGAACGAGACATCGATTCACTGATCCACACTACCAGGCTATACAGCAATGACATTGGAATGTCGTTCGGACTGGAGAAGTGTAGTCGGATGGTATCAAAGAGAGGGAAGGTAGTCAGAACTGAGGGGATTGAACTACCAGAAGGCAACATTGCAGACATAGAGGACAGTTACAAGTACCTGGGGATCCCGCAGGCAAATGGGAACCATGAAGAGGCCGCTAGAAAGGCTGCAACCACCAAGTACCTGCAGAGGGTCAGGCAAGTCCTGAGGAGTCAGCTGAATGGTAAGAACAAGATCCGGGCCATCAACACATACGCCCTGCCCGTGATCAGGTACCCTGCTGGGGTAATAGGCTGGCCAAAGGAGGAGATAGAAGCCACTGACATAAAGACAAGAAAGCTCCTGACCATGCATGGAGGGTTTCACCCCAAGTCCAGCACCCTGAGGCTGTACGCTAAGCGGAAGGAAGGGGGCCGGGGACTGGTGAGTGTCAGCACCACAGTCCAGGATGAGACAAGGAACATCCAAGAATACATTGGGAAGATGGCCCCAACTGACCGAGTGCTCAGTGAATACCTCAGGCAGCAGAAACCCAAGAAAGAGGAGGGAGACGAGGAACCATCATGGAAGGACAGGCCCCTGCACGGTATGTACCACCGGCAGATAGAGGAGGTGGCTGATATCCAGAAATCCTACCAGTGGCTGGACAAAGCTGGACTGAAAGACAGCACAGAGGCACTAATCATGGCAGCACAAGAACAAGCTCTGAGTACAAGATCCATAGAGGCTGGGGTCTATCACACCAGGCAAGACCCCAGGTGCAGGCTGTGTAAAGATGCCCCAGAGACAATCCAGCACATAACAGCAGGGTGCAAGATGCTAGCAGGCAAGGCATACATGGAACGCCATAACCAAGTGGCCGGCATAGTGTACAGGAACATCTGTGCCGAGTATAACCTAGAAGTCCCGAGGTCAAAATGGGAGATGCCCCCAAGGGTGGTGGAGAATGACCGAGCTAAGATCCTGTGGGACTTCCAGATACAGACGGACAAAATGGTGGTGGCTAACCAACCGGACATAGTGGTGGTAGACAAACAGAAGAAGACGGCCGTAGTGATCGATGTAGCGGTTCCGAATGACAGCAATATCAGGAAGAAGGAACACGAGAAGCTGGAGAAATACCAAGGGCTCAGAGAAGAGCTCGAGAGGATGTGGAGGGTGAAGGTAACGGTGGTCCCCGTGGTAATCGGAGCACTAGGTGCGGTGACTCCCAAGCTAGGCGAGTGGCTCCAGCAGATCCCGGGAACAACATCGGAGATCTCTGTCCAGAAGAGCGCAGTCCTGGGAACAGCTAAGATACTGCGCAGGACCCTCAAGCTCCCAGGCCTCTGGTAGAGGACCCGAGCTTGAAGGATAAACCGCCCGCAGGGGCGTGCTGGGTGTTTTTTTTTTGTTTCTTGACTGTACTTGAGTGTGTATATATATAGGCGACTGGCAAGACTAAATTCTTTCGAGGCAGCACCTTGAAACAGTGATCCATGCTTTTATTTCTTCCCGCCTGGACGACTGTAACTCACTTTATGTGGGGGTCAGTCAGTCGTTGCTCTCACGTCTGCAGCTGGTTCAAAATGCGGCTGCACGACTCCTAACAGGAACTCGAAAAAGAGAGCATATAACCCCCGTGCTGGCCTCTCTGCACTGGCTGCCTGTGTCTTTTAGAGTTAATTTTAAAATTCTTATGTTTGTTTTTAATTGCCTACACAGTCTTGCCCCGCCTTACCTCTCTGAGCTTCTTCATCCCCACATACCCTGTCGGTCTCTCAGGTCAGCTGACCAGCTGCTCCTGGAGGTACCGAGATCCAGGAGGAAGCTCAGAGGGGGCGGGGCTTTCTCTATTGTGGCTCCAAAATTATGGAATAATTTGCCCATGCATGTTAGAGAGGCCCCTTCACTGTCCACTTTTAAATCACGTCTTAAAACCCACTTTTATTCCTTGGCTTTTAACCTCAGTGAGACTTAGTTTCTTTTTTAATGCAGTAGTTATTTAATTAATGATTTCACTCTTCTTTTATTTGTTTTTTATTTATATCTCATGTAATTTTATTTTACAGTTCCAATGTACAGCACTTTGTGTCAGCTGTGGTTGTTTTAAAGTGCTTTATAAATAAAGTTGATGATGATGATGATGATGATGATGAAAAAAATAACTAATTAATCTTACAATTTTCTGTTATTAATTGCAATTACTTGATCAATAGCCTGGCTCCAATTACATTTTTTCAACTTTATAATTTAAGATTGTAGCAGACATTTACGCAATTCAATGAAGTAAATGCAGAATAAACACAAAGAATGTATGCTGGAATTCAAAGAGAGTTTTAATAGTTTTCATCAATCTTTAACACAGTGAATACTTACAAAAAAATCTTTAACCCTTTAAAGCTGGTCGGAGCGGGCACGCTCTGTTTTGCGCAACTATTTTTAAATCCCGATAGAACTGCAACCTCGTAAGCTAGCGCAATAATTTTTTTTGCATATGAAACCGGAGGAGTCGTACTTACATCTTATGCCATCAGCTTGTCCTAGGTCACAGTTTCCTTCCACATATAGCTTTGCAAAAATTGCATAAAAAGCACTTGCAGCAACAAAAACATAATATTCAGAAACACGCTTTGCCGATCCGATCAGCTGTTTGTAACACTTCCTACGTTGGAACAGACGTCAGCTCAAACTATCGCATGTCCACCATTACCTGCCCCAAGTGATGTCATTTTTGACATATATATATATATATATATATATATATATATATATATATATATAATGGTGGTGGCTAACCAACCGGACATAGTGGTGGTAGACAAACAGAAGAAGACGGCCGTAGTGATCGATGTAGCGGTTCCCAATGACAGCGACATCAGAAAGAAGGAACACGAGAAGCTGGAGAAATACCAAGGGCTCAGAGAAGAGCTCGAGAGGATGTGGAGGGTGAAGGTAACGGTGGTCCCCGTGGTAATCGGAGCACTAGGTGCGGTGACTCCCAAACTAGGCAAGTGGCTCCAGCAGAACAACACCGGAGATCTCTGTCCAGAAGAGCGCAGTCCTGGGAACAGCTAAGATACTGCGCAGGACCTTCAAGCTCCCAGGCCTCTGGTAGAGGACCCGAGCTTGGGGATTGGCTGCTTGCAGGGATCTCATAATTAATTATAATTATGAGAAATTATTGCCCTTAAAAATGTAAAAGGTTGTAATTTTTTTGTGCAGATAAAACAAAAAAACTAGTGCTGTTAGCAATAATCTCGTTAAAATGACCTTAACGCCATAACTGCATTAACGCGGCAAATCTCCGTTAACGAGTTACCGCGGATCACCCCGTGCATGGGGCTGGACAGCGTCAACGCGTTAGCGTGGTAAGCTCGTTAACGGGATGATCATTTTAATGAGATTAACAGTGACAGCACTACAAAAACATATCAATTTCTGAAATGGAAACCAATAAGGAGTGCATTCTGAAAAACCTTTTAGTTTTTATCTTTTTAATATTTACTATTGCTCATTAACAAGTATAAAGTATTTCTTCTCTGATTATGGTTGTTATAATCTATATGGCAGACTTAAAATTATTGGTTGGTCTTTTACTTTTTCTATTCTTGGTTTTCTTTACACTTGCAGTCACTGCTGGATGGCTGAGAAAATAAGATGGCCACAGCAAAGTTTTATAGGAGATTGGGGGTGTTCCATTTTGGGATGTGAAATGTTTCATTCTTTGCTTGTCAGTTACACTGAATAGACAAAGCTAATACTTTTTCAAATGTTATAACCAGTCAATAGTTTTCATTTATCATTATGTTAGAGGGAGTTGTTGTGCTGTCCAAGGTTTACTATTGGCAAGGTTATTACCTCTGTCTCTCCCTCCTCCCAGTAAATTATAATCTGGTCTTTAAGTGATGACTTGATGAATCCTGCTTCCGGGTCCAAACTACCCTGCGTTTAATAAGGCTTTTGTGTTTTTAACATGTTTTAATGCTTTATATCTTGTTCTATTTAATCTCAAAAAGCCCCTAAAAACAGTCAGTAATCACAGTCGGCTTCTCTCGGTTTTTATTACCGTTAATCATTTTAAAAACCTTACGATGTAACTACAGCCCAGCCCATGCAGCAGTATATGAATGACTAACCTGGTATTGTGGATGGATTATCTCAGTTGTTCTCCTGACTGAAGTTTGGTCCGTTTACAGCATCCTGCCATGCAATTACATTTGTTCCTGACCATCAGGAACCCTCATGTGAACTTTTACCGAGTGGAAAAAAAAGTTAGCGTTCATCCTCCACCTTCACTGTGTTTATGTTATGCTAACATAGCTGTGTAATTCAATTAAATTCAATTAAATTCAATTCAATTCAATTTTATTCATATAGCGCCAAGTCACAACAAAAGTTGCCTCAAGGCGCTTCATAGATACAGAGAAAAACCCAACAATCATATGACCCCCCTATGAGCAAGCACTTTGGCGACAGTGGGAAGGAAAAACTCCCTTTTAACAGGAAGAAACCTCCGGCAGAACCAGGCTCAGGGAGGGGCGGGGCCATCTGCTGTGATTGGTTGGTCGGGTGTAGCTAGCGATCACGTAGCACATCATTATATACCAGCTAGCCCAACTTCAGTAACCCTACAAACGTCACTGCTGTTTAGTTTTCTGTCTTCTTTTATGTTGGAAGTGATAGCAGAGCTGTACGTTTGAATTTTTCCAGAAATCTCTCAGTTAGAAGATGCTATATTATATTTAGATAGGAGCTAGCAAGCTAACTTCCTGCTAACTTCTATCTTCGTTAAATTTAATAAATTCGGTTCTCATGGATGCCTGGATCCCCCATCCCATTCGCATTCGCTTATCCTTTTCAGGGTCGTGGGGCAAGAGGCGGGGGTACACCCTGGACAGGTCGCCAGTCTGTCGCAAGGCTAACACACAGGGACGCACTCACATTCACACCTATGGGTAATTTAGATACTTCAATTAACCTATCCCCACAAAGTGCATGTCTTTAGACTGTGGGAGGAAGCCGGAGTACCCGGGGAGAACCCACGCAAACACAGGGAAAACATGCAAACTCCACCCCAGCCTGATGGTGGAATTGAACTCAGGATCTTCTTGCTGGCAACAGTGCTGACCACCGTGTTAAACTTAATTTTTACACCTGGTGGAGCAGCCACAGTGATCATTTTATTACAGATGAAAGAATTTAGACAGTTTTTCAACTCTCAGTGATCCAGCAGTGTTCGTTTGATTTTGGGACCTGCAGCGGAATTTGGGCACAGACATGGCTAATAACGTCAGACTTAAAGACCTTGATTTTACCGCCAACCGCCAACTGACTATTACTCCAGTTCAGCATTCATTTTGGTCCTGAGAATGAAAAAAAAGAGCCAAACTTATGAAATTGTGTGGTTCCACAAGTTGTTGTTACCTGCAGGGACTGACCAAAACTTGTTAGTCTGCAAGCGTTTGACATTTTTCTCTCTCTCATTGTATCTATCAGGCCTTGGCTCTCTGTTCTCTGGTCCTGACCTCTCTGGGATATCGGACCAGCCCCTCACGGTGACCGGCATTCGGCACGCCAGCACAATAGAACTCAGTGAAGAAGGTGTCGAGGCCTCGGCCACCACCGTTGTAACCTCCATGCGCTCAGTCTCCATGTTCTCTGTAAACTCCCCTTTTCTTTTTGCTCTCGTCGATGACGCCTCCTTGACCCCCCTCTTCATGGGCATCGTCACAAACCCTGCCCCCGACAACCCCATGCTGAATGATGAGTCCCACAACAAGCAGTCATACAAACCCATCTCTGGTAATGGGAATGGTACTATAGACTTCCCTGAGTTTTGAACTGTGTAAAGTTAAAGAAAAGATTTTATTTTGGGAAAACAAACAATTTAGATTTGCTTACAGTAAGGGACTGGAAATCAATATACATGTAAAAGCACTTCTAAAGTTCATTAATTATACTTGATGTCTTATTTGTTTTATCCTAACTCCTTCTCTGTAAAGCAAAATTAGCTTATTTTCAAAAGTGTCAGTCATTTCCCCTTTAAAGCAGATTTAAGGCCCTTTCACGCTGGAAGCAGCACATGCAGTGCTGTGCTCGGAAACACATTCAGTTCTATTGTTTGCACTGCACAATAACGGTTTCCTGCTGTGCCAAGGAAAGCGCCAGCGCGGCAGCGTGAGTACACGTGCATGGTCAAAGTTCAAAGTTGAACTTTTCTAGGTAGCGGTGAGTGCGGTGCATACTGCATCTGATATGAAAGTGCATTTAGAATTACAGCAGAGGAAGCGCCTGGTGTTCACAAGTTATTGTAGATTAACAAAAAATACAGATGCAGGAATCGGTTGTTCCAAAAAGTTCATGCAAAAACTTTTAACAATGACATTTTAAAACATTTTAGGTTTCTGATGAAGTGTTCAGTGACTGCTGGTACATTTCAGAGCTTTACACAAAAATTCATAAAAGTTGTTTGATACAAAAAAAAAAAACGTTTTCCACAAAATTGTGCATCATGAATGTTGTTTTCTTACAGAAGTTTCATTTTTAGTGTGTTGATTTTATTTTAAGAGATGAAGTGGAATAAACAAAAAAGCTAACACACCTGTTACACAGTAAAAATTACCCACACACACTCAGAATGTATAATTCACATTTTATCATGAAATAACCTGCAGATGATTTTTTGTACAATGCCTGTATGCTGCAGGTTTCAAAGGTTTAATGTACTTCGTACTTTAACAGCCACTTTCTGTGTATGCAGCTTTGAACAGACCTGAAAGAATGAATGTTGGCATAGTTTCAAAATCTGGCTTACGTCTCTTGTGCATCTTAATGATGTTTCCTGTAGTTTACAGGTTACTTTAAAGTAATCCGTCAGTCGTTCTGTTGTCTCAAAACACAGAAACAGATTTTTTCAGAAATTTAACTTAATCAACATCCAGTGTGAGTGACAGAACAAAGGAGAAGGAATGTAGCAGGCTCACAGTTTAGCGGAGGCAGTTAGTCACACACTGTACAGTTTTTATAGATCATTAGTTTCCCTATCAATGCTAGCGAGAGCATTCTCATTCTCAATGCGTAACATACCGATGATTTGTCACAGAGGTACCCTTCTGCATCCTTATGAGACGCTCCGGATCCTCTTTTGAATCCAACAGAATGCCGCTCACGGCTCTAACACGCGCTTGAGCAGAGTTTCCAGTCCTCCAATCCAGCCCTAACCATAACCATAACTTTAACTGTATCAGTGTTTTGCAAAGGGATTCGGGATCAGAATGTAAAACACTTTTACATGTATGGATCCATTGGCTCTCATGCCTTTGGACATGTAACATACCTACGATTTGTCACATAGCATCAGTATGTTATATGTTGTGGTGCTAGCAGCCACATTAGCCACACTAACAGGGTTTTCTTATTGCTGTCATTGACTCGCTGCATTGTCAGGTCACAGAAGTGCAAAGTCAAGACTCTGTATAACAAACAGGCCGCAATGATTTGATATCAGATGTTGAAAGAGAGACATTGCATGAAAAATATTATCGACACTAAAAGTTGGGATGGTGGCAAAAAATAAATAAATAAATGAAAGATGCTGGAAAAGAAACAAAAGTAACAAGTAAAGAAATGGATGGATGGGCAGCCAATCAGGTTCATTTTCAGTAGGTCAGTAGACAGTCCATTAATCTACAAAAAACTGCATCTAAACATCTACAAATACAGCTACAGAGTAGTGCTCATCAACGTTAACAGTGAAAACTGAACATCTGATCAGAGTATATTATATCATCGAAAGATTTGAACAATCTGGAGAAATCTCTTTACGCACAGGATGAGGCTGAAAATCACTGGCTGCCCATGACCTTCAGGCGCTCAGCAGCACTGTGCAGAAACAATGAATTTAATAAACCAAAATAAAACAACAGTGGGACATGTAGTAGAATAAAGACAGCCAGATCAGTCACAGGTCAAGAAGGTGCTTTAACCAAAGTTTGAGGGTTTGATCAGGAACAGATGACAGATTTTTATCTGCTAGCAGGACCTCACATCTCCAAATAAAGTTCCCACGTGTGGGATTAATAAAGGTTATCTTATCTTAACTTAAAAACAGTGGTGGAGATATGTCACATCCTGGACGACAGCAGTGTTCAGATAATATAACTGACAGTTTTCATTCTTTTGATTCAAATGCACTCTGGGTAAAAGGGGCGGAGCATGAACACCTCCAGGTTTTTTTTATGTAGATGCAAACTTTGTGTTTGAACAGCACTTGGACCACAAACAGGCACAAGAACGTGCACAGAGACGTGTGGAGGCCAGAAACCATCGGGTGGTGTCACATGATCACATACATCTTTCATCTACAGTCTTTGCTTCGCGTCAGCTGATTTCTCTGAAACACTCCTGAGCTGTTGTTTCTTTGTGTTCTCTCAAAACTTCAGTTATTTTAAGGTGCTTACACTTTTTATTAAATACCAGAATTTTTTAAGCTTCGTTTTTTTCTGGATCTGTGCGCGCTCCCGCTGCCTCTGCTGGCAGCAGCTGGATGCGCGCTGCTGAGGGTGCCGAGACAAGAGGCGTCAGCGGGGTGGAAGACTCACTTTCTGAGCTGGCAGGGACGCTGATCGACGTGGAGCAGAGAGGTGAGTGACTCTCGCTGCACTAGATGCATTTCTGCGCTTTTTACGCACACATTTGAACTTTTTTTTTTTTTGCATTGTTTTATTTGCGCCAGCTGGTATAAAAAGTGTAAAACTTGGACGTATTCGTAGCAGCGCAGCTCAGACATGAAGCACAGGGAGGTTTTCTGCAGAATTCAAAGCGCTTTGATTCAGACTTTGTGAAAAACTTGCTGTTTCTCAGACACGCTGCGTTTTTCCTCCTGTTCAGCAGCCAGTCTGGGCTTTTCCACTCAGCAGGTTATATAAGAGCAGCAGGTCAGAGTCACTAAAACCAAGTAAACGATCATCAGCTTCGGTCTGTAAGGACATTTTTAATTTTTCTAAATTCTCATTGTTCGGATAAAACGGATGATTTTTAATAAGTTTGCAGGTTTGAAGATATTTGGGGTTGTAAAGAATTTCGTGCCAAGAAAAACATTTCACTGTGGAATATATTCAGGTTAGTGACCTGGACTTTAAAAATCCCTGATGTGATATCAAAGAGTTCACAAACAGCCAATGAAGAAACTTTCCAGTGAGGACCGGAGACAAGTCAGTGCAGGAACGGGAGCGCGCTGAGTCAGCTGGTCTGCAGGGGCGGGGGGATTAGCGCGCGAGCACACACACACACACACACACACACACACACACACACACACACACACACACACACAGTAGTCCAGGATGAGACGTCAACGACGTCACCTCTCTGCACTCGTTTACACTGACGTGTGTCGTTCTGCAGAAACACTGTTGTGTATCTCGGGGCGCGTGCGCAGGTATTCTTATCCACGCACTAAAGGGACAAATCATTAGGTACAGCTCACCCAGCCCTCAGTGCTGCTGCATTTTGATGCATCTCAATCATCCAGGAAAGTAAATCTCCAAAAGTTGATTCTTCATCTGGACGTAGCGCTTTGTGGGAGATCTTATACACAGGACATTTGCATGATGACTGAAACCAGCCCTGACCTCACAGGTTATGTAACAAACTCTGACCTGACCTCCTTCAGTGGGCTGGTTTCAGTCATCATGCAAATGTCCTGTGTATAAGATCTCCCACAAAGCGCTACGTCCAGATGAAGAATCAACTTTTGGAGATCTCTGCTGCAGTTTTCATTAACCCTGACCTCGGACTCACGGGCTCGAGCTTCCTGTCACTCCCTGTCTCACATCTCCAAGAAACCAGTTTGAGATGATCTGAAAGATTTTTTTATTTCTCTCATAAACGTTTAAACGATCTAACTGACGACATGTTATCTCTGAGTTTATGAAGCTGTAGGAAAGAAAAGATGAGACACACTGCGACGATCAGGAGGTTAAAGAAGAAGAAAGCATCTGGGTTTTCCATCAGGCCTGTGGTTTGTGGGTGTGTGTGTGTGTGTGTGTGTGTGTGTGGTTTTAGGTTCAAATGACAGACCTCTGTTTATGTAAAAGCTCGAGCACCAGGTCCAGATGTGTGTGGAACAAAGCAGGCCGTGTGTGTGTGTGTTCCTGTCTAGCTATCTTTGTGAGGACCAAAATCTGCATCCTACTATACTTGTGAGAACCAACAGTCACTTGTGAGGACATGCACACACCGGTCCTCACAAGTTTGAAGCCTTTTTGAGGCTCAAAATGTGGTTTTAGTGTCAGGGTTACAATTAGGTTATGGTCAGGTTTAGGGTCAGGGGCTAGAGAAAGCATTATGTCACTGAAGGTCCTCACTAAGACAGCTGAACGGGGTTGTGTGTGTCAGACTTACTCTTTCATGAACGCTGAGCTCAGACCTGAGATCATGATTTGTGTCCCGATGAGCAGCTCAGAGTTTGTTACATAACCTGCTATAAACTTCACAGAGTTTCCACAGCTCGGAGGTTTTCTGGCTCTGACTCTAATCTTTGTCTTTGAATTGTGTCTTTGTTTTGGATAATTTCGTCTCTGTAGCCTCTGTGGCGGCTGAACTTGTTTTCTGTACTCGTCCTCTGGACTTGGTTTGGCTCAGCCTTTCTTTGCACTTATGGAGAAATTAGGGGCGTTTGGTTTGGCGCAGAGGGTATCCCTGCCTGAGGAACAACAGCTGTGTGATGAAATATGGTTCATTTCCTTCACTGTTTGAGGAAATGTGTGAAAACTTGTTTCCTTTTGTTTGGATTTCAGGATGAAGGGAACGACTTTCCTGCTGCTGTTTGGAGTCGTGCTGAGCTTCTGTGACGCTCAGGTATCAACATCTGCCATCTGCACATATTTTCTATTCTTCTGCTTCCTCAGTTATGTAATTTACATCCCCAGAGCCAAAACGCTGGAGCCACAGACAGTAAAAAAGATGGATGTATCCAACGTCACCCCACCCACTGGTTTGATTTATGAAGCCTCGAGGTGAGCGTCTTCGCTCTCTCCTATTCTCACTGTAAAGCCGCACACTGATTGGCTAACTAATCTAAACCACGAGACAGACTTAAAATGAGCGAACGCGCCCATAAAGTGTCAGACGTCTCTGCAGCGCAGTCCCTCTGCAGACAGTCGCCCCCTGGTGGCCTTTAGAAAGAGCGCAGATTTCAGATACCTTTACTGGAAGCTACAGTGGGGCAAAAAAGTATTTAGTCAGCCACCGATTGTGCAAGTTCCCCCACCTAAAATGATGACAGAGGTCAGTAATTTGCACCAGAGGTACACTTCAACTGTGAGAGACAGAATGTGAAAAAAAAAAATCCATGAATCCACATGGTAGGATTTGTAAAGAATTTATTTGTAAATCAGGGTGGAAAATAAGTATTTGGTCAATAACAAAAATACAACTCAATACTTTGTAACATAACCTTTGTTGGCAATAACAGAGGTCAAACGTTTACTATAGGTCTTTACCAGGTTTGCACACACAGTAGCTGGTATTTTGGCCCATTCCTCCATGCAGATCTTCTCGAGAGCAGTGATGTTTTGGGGCTGTCGCCGAGCAACACGGACTTTCAACTCCCGCCACAGATTTTCTATGGGGTTGAGGTCTGGAGACTGGCTAGGCCACTCCAGGACTTTCAAATGCTTCTTACGGAGCCACTCCTTTGTTGCCCGGGCGGTGTGTTTTGGATCATTGTCATGTTGGAAGACCTCGTTTCATCTTCAAAGTTCTCACTGATGGAAGGAGGTTTTGGCTCAAAATCTCACGATACATGGCCCCATTCATTCTGTCCTTAACACGGATCAGTCGTCCTGTCCCCTTGGCAGAAAAACAGCCCCATAGCATGATGTTTCCACCCCCATGCTTCACAGTAGGTATGGTGTTCTTGGGATGCAACTCAGTATTCTTCTTCCTCCAAACACGACGAGTTGAGTTTATACCAAAAAGTTCTACTTTGGTTTCATCTGACCACATGACATTCTCCCAATCCTCTGCTGTATCATCCATGTGCTCTCTGGCAAACTTCAGACGGGCCTGGACATGCACTGGCTTCAGCAGCGGAACACGTCTGGCACTGCGGGATTTGATTCCCTGCCGTTGTAGTGTGTTACTGATGGTGACCTTTGTTACTTTGGTCCCAGCTCTCTGCAGGTCATTCACCAGGTCCCCCCGTGTGGTTCTGGGATCTTTGCTCACCGTTCTCATGATCATTTTGACCCCACGGGATGAGATCTTGCGTGGCGCCCCAGATCGTGGGAGATTATCAGTGGTCTTCTATGTCTTCCATTTTCTGATGATTGCTCCCACAGTTGATTTTTTCACACCAAGCTGCTTGCCTATTGTAGATTCACTCTTCCCAGTCTGGTGCAGGTCTACAATACTTTTCCTGGTGTCCTTCGAAAGCTCTTTGGTCTTGGCCATGGCGGAGTTTGGAGTCTGACTGTTTGAGGCTGTGGACAGGTGTCTTTTATACAGATGATCAGTTCAAACAGGTGCCATTCATACAGGTAACGAGTGGGGGACAGAAAAGCTTCTTACAGAAGACGTTACAGGTCTGTGAGAGCCAGAGATTTTCCTTGTTTGAGGTGACCAAATACTTATTTTCCACCCTGATTTACGAATAAATTCTTTACAAATCCTACCATGTGAATTCATGGATTTTTTTTTCACATTCTGTCTCTCACAGTTGAAGTGTACCTCTGGTGCAAATTACTGACCTCTGTCATCATTTTAAGCAGGGGAACTTGCACAATCGGTGGCTGACTAAATACTTTTTTGCCCCACTGTACATCCATCTTTAATCAGTCTGTGGCTCGGACTTTGAATTTTAAAACATGTTTGAATTTGATGGCAGCAACATGCCTTAAAAAGCTGCGACATCAACAACACGAAGATGAAACATTGGTGGAAAATCTCAGAGCTGATGAGGTAATTTAGTGATGTGACTGTGTGTAAAAATACCACCTCACCATGCCCTCAAGGACGAGCTTTGACGCTTCAGGGTAGATCAATGAAGACGTGGTTTGACAAACATTAGAATGGTTTCTGGGTTTTTCCAGAGGTGGCTGCACAGGCTGAGACCACCCTCAGTTCAAAAAGATGGTTTATGGTTTATGAGCAACATTTGCTGCCATCCACATGATGTTTGCTTCAGAGGAGCCCTGTCTGTCTGAGAGTTACCGGTGGCACGAAGTTTTAAAAGTTCAGTTAATCATGAAATCTTTCCATCATTGGTCCGTTGCAGTCTGACACCGGCGGCGAGGAGGCAGCCGGAGAGGAGGAACACATGGAGCTCTTCACGACTCCGACTACAAAGATGGGTGCTGCCACCTCCGACTTCGGTTACAACCTTTTCCGCATCCTGGCGAGCCGCGACGCTTCCACCAACGTCTTCCTGTCCCCGCTCAGCGTGTCCGAGGCGCTGACTCAGCTGTCCATGGGTGAAGACACAAACACACAAACTTAGTCCAAACCTGAGCTTCGGCTTTAGTGTTGGTACGAGCTCAGAGGCCAGACTGGCTCAAGGTCATTCTGTTTGCTGCTCCCAAAAACACTGTCAGTGTCACGGGACCAGTTTTGTTTTTTCTACTTCTGTCTGTTTTCGTACTTCCACAATTAGTTTTCCTCTGTTCACTTTCAACTAAGCTAAGATTGTACAACAGCGCCACCGTGTGGAGGAGGTGGACACAAGGGCCTTAGTGGAGAATATTAATTTAAAAACAGAGACATTCTTACAGTAAAAGTGATGCCCACGTCTGTTTCTCTAGTGAATAAAACAGTTGTGTCAGAGGTTTGTGACCTTAACACAAGCCCTCCTGTCCCTCTAGGAGGATCTGAGCATGCTCAGAGGCAGCTGTACAGGGCCCTGAGGTACCACACCCTGCAGGACCCTCAGCTCCACAACACCCTGAAGGACATGCTGGCCTCAGTCAGGACGGCGGGGAAAGGCCTGAGTACCGCTGCACGCCTGTACCTGGCGAGACGTGAGTTCACGTTGGGGTTGAGATGGAGTCTAAACATCAGCTGTGACTTTGCAGCTAAACCAAAACAACAGAACACAAATTCAGCTCATTTCTTTTCTATGTCCTGCGTCAAGTTTTCATTCCTACTCCTCCGAAGGAGCTTAGCATGATTTATAAAAACAAAAGGTCTTATTTATTTGATGTGTTACACAGAAACTTCAAAAAGGCCAATGAAAGGTGCAGTTGTAGTCCTGTACTGCCTCTTTAGGGACCTTATCCATTAAACCCAACATTTCTGGTTGGCTTTCTTCTGGAAGCCCGCTGAGGGGCAGCGTCTGGTGCGTGAGCCGGACCCGATGACCATAGAAAAAAAATGTGTTTGGCTCAGTTGTGTTTCAACCTTCTGGTAGAAATGTGAGGAGAAAAAGTCAATGTGAGCAATAAAACCATCAGAAGCCTAAAAAGGATTTTGGTGTTTAGTTGTTAAGAAGACATTGCAGTTTCATCAGATGCAGCCAAGTGAGCTAAGCACCTTCACCTTATCTTACACCGTAATTTAATGTTTGAAATGTTTGGACTGAAATTTGTGACTGAGACAATAAACTCTTCATGAACTTGTTTACAGAGGTGAGCTGGAGTAAAGGAGCCAGGTGGAACTGGTGGTTGCTCGCTGTCTCTGTGTTTGAGTCTTTACTGTGAGATCCTAATGTTCTCTCATGTTGTCAGGACTTCGTTTGAAGCAGGAGTTCTTTGGTCTTGTGGAGCAGCAGTATGGAGTTCGCCCCAAGGCGCTGCTGGGAGGATCCAAAGATGTGAAAGAAATCAACGATTGGGTGTCTCAGCAGACGGGCGGGAAGGTACAGCGCTTTCTGACCAAGCCCCTCCCTCGTGCCGCCGGCATGAGCATTGTGAGCGCCGCCTACTTTAAAGGTACGTCTTCAGCTCTGCAGACACAGATATCTACGAATTAGTTAGAATTATCATATAAATAAAATCCATACGGTGATTCAGTGATCAATATTACTTATCAGATAACTGTAAGAGTTTTTTCCAAAATGCTCGTGTATGGGTTTATGTGTAGGTGAAGTGATCGGCTCACATGTTCAACGCACCTGAACTTTGGGGCACCTGACTAAAGTTTTTAGGAATGAGACTAACTCAGAGAGCTGACTATAGACCGATCGCTGCTACAAAGTGACCTTTATCTGTTTAGCGAATCTTGGAAAAGATGAAACAAATTCAAAGTGTATGGTTGTGTATCCATGTCCTCTGCCACTGAAACCATGAACAGGTTCTGACAAGTGACTGATCCTCAAAGTAAGTTTCAGCCATGATGAATAATGGGTTAGTTTCCTGTCCTAACAGGGAAGTGGACGACTCGGTTCGCTCAGAGTGGAGGGCTGGAAAACTTTCAGGTGGATGGCGCAGCACCTGTGCGCGTTCCCATGATGCAACAGGATAACTACCCAGTGAAGATGGGGGTTGACTCGGACTTAGGCTGCACGGTGAGCGTGATGAATAGCTTTAAACGGAAGCAGGTTATTATCCAGTTTCATTTAAATGGTAAATGGCCTGTATTTATATAGCGCTTTACATAGCCAGTCATCCACCCATTCACACACACATCCACACACTGGTGATGGCAGCTACATTGTAGCCACAGCCACCCTGGGGCGCACTGACAGAGGCGAGGCTGCCGGACACTGGCGCCACCGGGCCCTCTGACCACCACCAGTAGGCAACGGGTGAAGTGTCTTGCCCAAGGACATTTATACAAATTTAAATGGACTTTACTGATAATGCAAAAGAATCCTATTTTTTACGAAGGAAAAAATGATACAGGGTTGATATTTATTACTAAAAACAAAGGCAGAGAGGAAAACGCTGCTGAGCTCCCGATGATGGCAGAGCAGATCTAACAGAGCCATTCTAGTTCCTTTCATTCATCCCATTGTACAAAAATAGTTCTGCAGTTCAGCCGTAGATGCAGTAGGGGGCACTAATGAGCTTATAC
>NC_141353.1:9952494-10007494 GCF_057382095.1 Aulonocara sp. 'chitande type north' Nkhata Bay
TTTGGCAGATGTCTGATTCTGATTATTTTTCATGTTGAAACGTGATCACGTTGATCTCGGCGGATACACAAACACACCCAAGATACTCAAAAGATTCTTTTTTTATAAAATCAAATATTGTCATTTCTGTTAAAAAGAAGTAAACACGACAATGAACCTGAGCACGTGTGTTTTGTTTGTTTCTCATTTACAACATCTCATTTTGGCTCCAAATGAGATCACGATTCACTGACTAAACTTAGCTGAGATCATGTTTACTGCTATACTAATAAAAGTCTCAAAGGTCGAGCAAGCAGCAGGCTCATTTACTCGCAGACACCAGGACAAGAGGAGACGCCCTCTACTGGCCACATTTTTCAGCACCGACCTCACTTTGCAGACCATGAAGCTCTGGCCTGGTGTTCATAGCACAAGAAAAGTGCTGCAAATAGACAAGACTTTGTTCTGTTTTGTGTCTGTCACCATTCAATATTAGTTTGCTGGTTTTTGCGCTTTTGCATTCAGTCATCAATATAAAGACAGAGACGATGATTTTATCACAGATTTATCATCAGAATCAAAGCTGGAGTCTCTGTAACTCTGAGAGTCTGTGGGCAGTGATGCTGTCAGACTGTCGGTCAGTCTATGAACATTCGCTGCACGTTACTGCACAATCAGCTTAAATCAGCCTGATCAGTGTAAAGCTTTAAACAGAGCATGCCGATCATTCATCAGTCACAGTAATGAAAATTGTGTTTCACAGTTGGCTCTTGGAGATGATGTAAATATCTGAGTGAAGATGAGGCTGAAATCACTCGTAAACTGAACAAAATAATAAATAAATAAATAAATAAATAAATAAATAAAGGTGCCAACTGGAACCAAAAGTGGTTCTTTAGACTGATGCCATAGAAGAACCTTTTTTGGTGCCACAAAGAACCTTTCAAACAATGGTTCTTTGAAGAACCATTTCTTTCAGTGGTTCATTGAAAAACCATTAAAGGTGCCCCAAAGAACCATCAAGAAATGATTCTTTGGGGCACCTTTAATGGTTTTTCAATGAACCTTTTTTAAAATGGTTCTTTAAAAAACCATTTTAAATCTTTCAAAATAAAATGCATCATAAATTGAATTTCAGTAGGGTAAAATAAA
Organism: Aulonocara sp. 'chitande type north' Nkhata Bay; assembly: GCF_057382095.1. NCBI lineage: Eukaryota > Metazoa > Chordata > Actinopteri > Cichliformes > Cichlidae > Aulonocara > Aulonocara sp. 'chitande type north' Nkhata Bay. Next base: position 9,953,626 of record NC_141353.1, read on the forward strand.
TACGAGCACATAGACATATATTAATGGTTTATTGTCATTTTGTAGTTACCAAAAGACAAAAAGGCATTTTAACCCTCAGCACAGCATCACTACTAATACATGTCACATTAGTGTTTTAAACAGTAATACCGTATTTCCCGGACTACAGAGCGCACCTGAATATTAGCCGCACAAGCTAAAATCAGGGGAAAATCCTGTTTTGTACATACATTAGCAGCACCTGACTAAAAGCCGCAGGCATTTCAATGTTGACTCATCATATGTAAGAGAATATGCACAAAGCGAATTGTCAGGAAAGAGATGGCTGTTTGGAGACACACCCCTTTTATTATTATTTTGAAAAACAAGTTATGGGTACATATTTGCACAACTTTTTAGGTATATGTACAAGTAGCGGTAATTACAAGTACAAAACATGTGCTGTGCTTCATAAATGAGTAACAAATGTAGTACATAACAATAACCTACAGCACACCAGAAAAATAGATTCAGACTACCTTTTAGGCTCAGGTGCAGTGACACGGCTTTAACAAGAAGAAAAGTCAGTCATTCACCATCTTTCTCTTCTTCCTGCCACTAAAACCACCAAAGTCCTCTCCTCCAGTGTCGGACACGAACAGGCTCAGGATGGCTTCGTCATCCACTCTCAGCTCCTTTCCTTCGTTGTCACTTTCAAAACCAAAGAAATCCTCGTTGTCAGTGTCAGAGTCGAACACCCTCAGAAGGGCCGTGGCGGTGTCCTCCTCTCCATCATGCAGCAGTCCAGCCCTTCGAAATCCGTTGGTGATCGTGGATGTTTTCACACTTTTCCACGCTGTCAGAATCCACCGGTGGAGTTGGGCATAACTTGCTGAAGGTGTAGCGCTACTTTGAAGTTTGTTTTTCGCGCTACTTGTACGGCACTATGTTGCCTGGCGGATGGACATGTGACCAACATACCACTCTTGAACCCCGATACTGTGTGTCTGATCACATGCCCTTCCGCCAGGCAACGTAGTGCCGTACAACAGCGGAACAAACAAAACAAATCGTCTTACGATATCACAAAAATCACGGACAATCCATAGAAAAGCCGCACCTGACTAAAAGCCGCAGGGTTCAAAGCTTGTGCAAAAAGTAGCGGCTTATAGCCCGACAATTACGGTAATTAAATATATTTGCTATACTATAAATAAATATATATAAATACTATATCTACAGATAACACAGCAATTAATACATGTATTGTTTAATTAATAAAACATCAGAAAGTGATAAAAAACATTAGAAATAGCAATAGCTTCATAACAGACCAATAAATCAACACATTTTCATCAGCAGATGTTTGCATGTTCAGTAAAAATATTTCAACAACAAGTTTATGATTAAAATGATCAATGAACTTCAGCCTTACGCTATGTAATGTACGTTTCATGTTGGACTCATGGTCCTTTGTTAGTCCAGTTTAGGATAATGTCTCTGACGTATGTATCATATCAAACATATGTCATATCAAAACAAGCCCACACCTGCAGTTGTTTCAGTTTTTCACTGGTGTTTCCTGTCAGCTGGTCAACCTCTCAGGCGGACATCCATATCAGCCAACCAAACGACAAGCTCCTCCCTTTGTGCTTCAAATCCCTCCCACTCTGAGACAAGGAGCTGAAAGAGAGAGAAAAGAGTCAATTATAAAGAAGAGAGAAAAGTGAAACCCTCCTCAGAAGGTCTGACTCGCATACCTGCAGTTGACCTGTGATGGACTCCAGTTTGGCGTTCATGTCATCCCTCATCGATGCCAACAGCCGAGTCTGCAGGGTGCCCTGGAAGAGCCGAGTTAATGTTCGACTCCTCCTGGTCAGTCTCTCCAGCTGGATGAGCCGAGGTCTCCCCTCTCGCCGCTGCCTCTGAACACAGAAACACAAATTGCATCTGAAGCAGGAGGAGCAGATTTTTTTTCCTATTCTTTTCTAAATCCAGGCTAGATCACGTGGAGGTATTTGGAAAACTTTTTTGGCCAGCGGACGACTGTTGTCTCGCAGAAAGTCAAATCGAATGTATGCGATACACAAGCAATTCACAAGAACACATTATAAAAAACAATGCTATATTGTGCTATATGCTATATTTGCTAATATATATAATAATCTCAAAAGTAATGCCTTGAAGCAGAAAATAGTAATACTTTATTAAAATTTAAAACAGAACAGTGTTTGGATGTGTGCATTGTGTCTACTGTTTGTTAACTCACCACATTCATAAATGTCTTAATAATAAATTCCATATTCTGTCACCACATTATTTGTGATCAGTGGGTTTGCGGGGTTAGGGGTGTTGGGGTTAGGGTCTTTAGGCTTTGGCCCCCACCCCTGCCACCAGTATATTTTTAAGTATTTCTAACTTTTATTTGAATATTCAGTTTCCTACCATCTGCTCTTGAAGGGTAATCACCAGGTATCCCGCCCTCCCCCTTCGCACACACATGCACACAAACAAAACACACAGTATAATTCACAGCCTCATTATAGTGAATAAATATTTATGCCATTTACACCATCAAACTTAGACAGCTAAGGATGAAGAACCTTTTGTTCTTTAAAGAACCATTTGTAATAGCTGAAGAACCATCCACAAAATAAAAAGGTTCTATGACGTATGATGGTTCTTTAAAGAACCATGAAGACATCTGAAGAACCATTTAAGAACCATCGTTTTTCTGAGAGTGGGACCAGAGTCACTAAGAAAACAATTGGTAACACGCTACGCCGTGAAGGACTGAAATCCTGCAGTGCCTGCAAGGTCCATCTGCACATGTACAGGCCTGTCTGAACTCGCCATGTTTGGAGGAGGAATGCTACCTATGACTGCAAGAACACCATCCCCACCGTCAACAAGGAAACATTACGCATTGGGGGTGTTTTTCTGCCAAGGGGACAGGACAGCTGCACTGCATCAAAGAGGAATTGATGGGGGCCATGTATCGTCAAATCGTGGGTGAGAACCACCTTCCCTCAGTCAGAGCATTGAAAATGGGTCGTGGGTGTGTATTCAAGCACGACAATGATCCAAAACACACGGCCAACACAATAAAGTATTGGCTCAAGAAGAAGCATGTTCATTTATTTATTTTTCTGGCAGACTTACAAAATCATCAGGGGTTCAAATCATGTTTCCCTTACTGTATATTTATTGAAAACAAAACACCCTGACAATGTTTGGGGACCAAGTGGGAAATGTTATATATTTGGATCAGTCAGTGTCAGTCTGAATAGATTTGTACTTTATTCAACAACCAGATTTTCACATGCTCATTTTCAGTTTTTCAGTTTGTTAAGTAATGCAGTCTAAGAAGCCTCACCAGCACCTGTAGGTGTGATCCTGTGGCTCTGCACTGTGTGAGGTGGCTGATGAGGATACCAACGCTCATGGTAGCTTTAGCAGAATGCGAGTTTATTCATTTAAATTTTTACAGTTACAGAAGCATATTTATGGTTCATTGTATCCCTTTGTTGTTGGACGTAGCGTTTTGCGTTTTGGGATGATTAGGAGTTTCTAGTTTGCATTTTTGATAATCTTGTATTTTGGTCATTTATTCTGTATAGTTATTTCACCTTCTGGTTATGGTGTTATGCTTTCCTGGTGCTTATTATTCAATGTCTTTACTTCCCTGACTGCTTTTGTTAACAGATGGATTAATCCTGTTGTATTTCCATTCCTTTGCTCTGTCTTGTTTACCTTTTTGTCTTCTGTGGCTTTTGTGTCCTGAGCCCAAATCTGCACTGTCTACACTGCCATCACATTTCACATGACCAGCAGATTCCACGCAGCCCGTGCCATGTTATAAAAAGCTCGAGTTAGGAGATGACGCTTATACAGCACATGTCTGGGGACAGTATGGAGAAAGTGAAAGAGCAGATCAAAGACCTACAGAAGGCCAATGAAGGTAGAGTATGATGCCAGGTGAGGGACGTACCAGCAACAGGAAGCCTCCTTCAGGTTAAATTATTTCCAGAACAGAAATGAGAAACGAACACTATTCATGGTGATGTTTTTGTTTGTTTATTTATTTATTGACAATTATTTTTAATATTACTTCTTCTCTATTTAATGTCACTTCTCAGCTATGTTGATGTCAGGCTGATGTTCCAGATGTTCTAACAGCTGATTTTCCATTTAACAAAAACAAATGTCCCACAGGTATTTTTACTGCACCAGTGAGAGGAGCCTACCACTTTGACTGTGTTGTACAAGAGTGGAAAGAAGATTTTCATTGCATATGAACACCTGCGATCTGGGGCTGGAAGTTCCTCTAAGTTTGCCTCACTACTTCTGGAGGTTGGAGATCAGGTGTTTTTGCGTCTCATTGCTGACACAAGAGTGTTATCATATTAAAGAAAGATGCCCAACGGATTTACTTTCCATCATAAAAACCATCAGACTACCTTCAGTGGTCATCTGCTTTTCACCATGTGAGAGGTGTGACAGCTGCAACACGTCCTGTTTAGGTTGTTTGGAGCTTTGCATTTTCTATGAATAAAACAGGAAGTAAATCAGTCTGGGATGTTGGAATGACTTGTTTTATTTGGTCATTTTAATTTTCTACTTCTCCTCTGATAACACTCAGTCAGAGCATAATACCCACACAGGTAATGATCTTTTTATGGATGCTGCACAAACATTTCATTATGTGTAGACTTGTTTTACAAAGTTGAACTGTGGACAGATGCTATCAGGGAAAGTTTGATGAATACAAAGTGGAATTGGTCAGTTTACATTTGTTGTTCAATAAAGCTTTATGAAGCTGAAGTGGCATTTGGTTCACACGAGACAGTCTGAAGAATTAAAAAGTATTATTTCTGTAAAATTGCAGTAGCTGACTGACATACCAACAGCTGTGTGATCAAGACCTGTGGCAGCACATCACTGTGCTAAGGTGAATTTCAGGTTCCTACAAAATGAGCTAGAGCATCATCAAAATCCACATACAGTAAATATAGTGATAACAGAAGCCCCTACGGTGCCAGCAAGAGAGCATCGAGGTCATATTCATCAAACTAACAGTTGGTTTTAAACCGCACGATAAAATTTCATTGTGAATCTGAAGCTCGAGAACAGTTCAATTTAATTCAATTCAATTATATTCATATAGCGCCAAATCACAACAAGAGTCGCCTCAAAGCGCTTCATAGATACAGAGAAAAGCCCAACAATCATATGACCCCCTATGAGCAGCACTTTGGCGACAGTGGGAAGGAAAAACTGATTTGAGCTGATTGTTGGAATTTGGTGCTCTGTAAATAAAACTGAATTGAATTGCATTCATGTTCTGCTGTCAATATGTTGATATTTCTTTTGAATTATGAATTATTCATTGGTGCCTGGCTTCATTTGCATCTGTTCCAGGTTTTCCAGATGACAAACGTTCGGCTTCTTCCAGCTCTCAGACCTCTCTCCAGTTCTTTAGTCTGCATTTCATTGGAACTTCAGCAGAGTGAGAAGAGGGAACCGTGAGACAGAGAGCTCAGTTTGTATTCGCAATGTGTGTGTGTTATGAACACCACTGAACTATAACTTTATTAGTATTGTCATACATGAACAACAGGTGACCCCAGTTTCAGGAAAACACTGGAGATCACATCATAAATTAACAATAAAGCAACAACAACATATAAGCGTGTGGGACAGCAGGAGGCTGAAAAACTCCTAAGTTGACTTCTATAACTAGCCTTGTGAGGGCGCTACTGGCAACATGTTTTAATAGGTTACAGAGATACCTGAAGGTGCTTTTGTCATACGACACACGGCAGCTGCAGTCCTGACCCACTGAAACTAATCAAGTGAATCATTAGAAGTTGACGTAATCACACTTTTCTGAAACATTTAATAGAATGTAAGCAGAGGTGGAAAGCATTCTCAGACGGGCGATTATAATGTTCACAGGGAGGTGTGGGTCACACATCAGTGTGGTGCACACATGTGGTCTCAATTACCCCGTCTGAGATTCCTGAAACACTTCCCAGACGGAGGGAAAAGGACAGAAAGTTTGTGAGCAAAGCTTGAAGAAGTCCTCGTTGTGTGTGATGTCCTTGTTGTTCTGGACTAAAGTTTCTGAGGCTACGTCCACACTAATGCGTTTTCCTTTGAGGTTGCAGGTTGAATCGTCTTGTGTTTCACGCATGCGCAGGACTGGAACGTAAGTGTTTGAATGTGGATGTGCAACTCTGTGAAAACGACTGAAAATGCTAGTGTGGACGTGGAGTTTTCAAATCTATCCGAGCTAGTGTGGACGTAGCCTTAAAGCTGCAGGATGCTGAGGAGAAACACTGACATGACTCCATCAGCTCAGTTCACAACATTTTAAATGCAGTAAGGTAAATGAGTACATTTGTACTTTAATGAAATGCTGATAATTACTCTGCAGTCCAGACTCACCAGCCAACACCTCTGAGTGTCCATCAGAGGGCGACAAACACTCAGTGATATCCGCCAGAGGCAGCAGAGGAACTTCAGCTCACATGTGGTGTAACAGCAAAGCGCACACGATCACTTTAAATGCAGCTGCAGACGGTCTAATTGTAATCTGATTACATATCATGTTGAAATTCAGATTGGTGTCAAACAACATTTTAAATGTTTACATTCTGAGCCTCAATATTTTTCTACTGAAAATCAGCTAAATCAGTCTCAGTGGGTGGACCCAGAACCAGATCCGCTGAAGGAATCCGAGGCTCTGTAACAGGGCAGTTCCCAGATGGATCAAGGATTCACACTGGATCCGGTTTAGCGTGACTCATTTTCCAGATTACCCCGGATAAACCCCCGTATCATAGCTGCTGATTTTGTCCACAGTCTAAAATTAAACTGAAATATCTCAAATCTATCTGTCCAACACACAGACAGCTCTATAGTTCAATGTTTATTTTAACATGTTTGCTTTTACTTAAGTCTTGAAAAAAATTCTGCTTCTTTCTTCCATCAGTGTGAAACGGTCACTATCATTGGTCTGGTGTGTCCGTATCAGTGAAGACTGAGATTAGATTAAAGATGAAATCAGATTTATCTTCTAAATCTTACTAATTGTTTCCATAATGGCAGAAATAACAGAGTGCGATAAAAAAAAGAAGACGACCTTTTTGCAGTTCATCATTTCTCCCCTCCTAGTATCACGAGCATATTCATATTCCTCAATCCAGTGGATTAAAATGGACGTTCTGGCCTTTACTTATCTGTTGCCATGGTGAGTCATGCTCTTCTGATGATGGCTAATTGTCAAACTAACTCTGACCGAACTAAAAACACTGACTTGGCGATCTCGGATATAATAAACTTGAGTTTGTGAACCTGCTTCCTGGAGCAGAGCCCTGATTATTCTGTCAGTTTGCTTCATTTTGAAATGATTGTCTGTCCTTTTGTGTGTATTTAACTCTCAATTGTCATTTTTTCCAAATGTAAAATTAAAAGAATTTAATGTTTTTCAATGATATTTTCTGTAAATTGAAAGTAAAAATTCAGCACAAGACAGAAGTAACCAGAGTCCTTCATGAGACTGATGAATGAAGCGATTGCATAAACGAAGGCTGTGACAGAGAACGACGTCGGATTAATGTTACATACTGTTTACTCAGGAAGTCAAAGGGAGCCGACGCGTTACAACATCAGCGTGAGAACAGAACAGGCGCTTTGGCAAAGCACACGGCAGGTGGATGTACCCACAAGCTGATTGCAGGCGAGGGTTCAGGTCTGCTGACACCTGGGATCTAGATAGATATCAGATAATGTGGGAAAAGACGTGGCAGTGAAATTAATTTGTGTTGTTAAAACATGTTGGACACGAAGATCCAACATGTTTTTTTTTTTGGTAAATCCTGATATCCTGAAAAGTTTTTTTATGATAGAAACCTTGAATTTTGTTGTCCTTCTCCATCTGACAAACAGTCTTTGGGAGTCTTTGCAGCCTTTGAACCCATCTGTCACTTTCTGTGAATTTAAGCTGTCGCTCGTGTTTTGGTTCAAAGACCTCATGGAAGAATTCAGGAGGAAACGACACCTGACAGGAAATCTGCTGAAGAAGGAGGTTGGAGGTCATGTTTATACTCGAGTGAAAGCTGCCATGCTTTTTTTATTGCTAAGGGACAAAAGTTCAGATGGAGGGGTAGATTGTCTTTTCTACAACCAGGAAGCTGCAGCTGTGACATTCCCGATACTGGCATAAAACTATAATAAGCAGCTGTGCCTCCTGTCTCGACCCCTTCTTCCTTTAAAAGGCTCCGTTTATTCCAAAAAGTGGGAATGCTCAACTATAAGTTAAGTATATAAATAAATAATCAGAAAAAAGTCAAAACAACTGGAGAAAAGCAAAGGTACTCATGGTGAAGGTAGCAGAGCATCCCAGGATTAGAAGAACCCAAAGATCCGACAGAGACAGAGAAATACTGAACCCAAAAGTAAAACAAACAGTATTAAAATGCTACAAAGTCCCCGATCAGTGAAAATGAAAATAAAAGCCTTTAAAATAGTTTCATTTAAAAACAAAAAAGTTAGATTTCACATGAACAAACTGAAAATGAAAAAGGTATTAAGATTTTAAATTCAAATTTAATTTGACCCCAAAACAAAAGAAAAAAAATCAACTGCCGAATAAATTCTTTACAAATCCTACCATGTGGATTCATGGATTTTTTTTTTCACATTCTGTCTCTCACAGTTGAAGTGTACCTCTGGTGCAAATTACTGACCTCTGTCATCATTTTAAGTGGGGGAACTTGCACAATCGGTGGCTGACTAAATACTTTTTTGCCCCACTGTAACAACCTGTTGTGTAAAGAATATAAGGAGGTTCACATAACACAAATCAAAAATGCTGATCCAGCAGTTTGAAATCATCACTGTTCAAAAAGTTTGTATTTCTTTTTTTAGCGTGTGGTGAGCACGTTCTGCTGAGCCTTCATGAATGTCTACGATATGAACCGTGGTTCAAATTACAATTTGCTTTCTCAAAATCTACAAAAGCAACAGAGCCCAGATGAAGATGGAGTTTTTTGGAGCTGTCGGTGCAGTTTTGTGGTGGTGCTTTAGCTCTGACAGCACAATGTCTGTAGGAGAAAGCTCACTTCCTCCTCTGTGTCACAACATCATGATGAAACAGACCTTTAGCCTGAAAAACTGTTTCCTTTTTGTACAGCGCTACAATGTAAGAGGATGAAAGCATGCTGCATCAGTTTAAAAGACAAAAGAGTCACTCTTTAGGTTTGGCATCGTGGCTCTGTTCTGGGACCCGTCTGTGCTCTAACTCATCATTAGGAGTGAGAACGTGTTGGTCTGTGCTTCACATCTAAGCCTAGAGCAATAAGACGAGCAGCGAGACCCCCCACAGGCCAGGCCCACCACATTTCTACTTTACTGATGATATTCATGGAGATTAAGCAGGAGACATGTTCTCCTCTTGTTTTTCATACTTCCCACACAGAACTGGGGCCCACAGACTGACTTTGAGTTTTTACATTTGAAAGAGTTGAGATGTTACCAGTTAGTCGGCGCTATAAAAAAAAACATATATTTTGCTATTGATGTAAAGGATGTCTCATCAGATCTGTGATGGCTCTGCAACTTCATTAGCATTAGAAAAATACTACCTACTAACAAAACTAGCTAATAATGATGACGTGTGTTTAGTTCAGTGACAGCATGGAAGGAGGAGCTAGGGTAGAGGGGGGTTGCAAAGGGGCTTGCAGATGTAAAAAAGCTGAAGAAGTTTAAATATGGAGGAGATTTTATACTGCTGCTGAGGTCTATCAGCTGAAACACTACAGAAGAGTGTTAACATATGAATACAGCCTGGACTTCACTGTTGGGCTTTTTCTCCTTCTTTGGTTTCTTTTCTTGAGCTCACTGTTGGTCACACAGATGAAACTTGGATGGATTTTTTCAACATGCTTTTTTCTGGTGCTGAACCAAGTTTGCCTTTGAAAGTATGAATCACATTGCACTTCCTGGAGAGCCCTACATTGAAATGGGAGCTATCACAGAGCTTTGATTGTTCCTGTTTCCAGGAGTATGTCTGTGTAGGTTCTCAGGTATCCAGGTCATAGTAACCTAAGGAACTTGGAAAGGAAAGCGACTGAAACTTAATTTTCTTGAAGACGTTTCATCTGAGAAGCATCTTCAGTTCTAAGATGAAATGGTGGAGAGTCCCAGATATTAAAGCCTGGTGGGAGTTGCCACTTAAAATGGTTGTTGATCCACCATTGATCATAGAATAGAATAGGATAGAATAGCCCTTTATTGTTATTGTACATGTACAACACAATTATGCGTGCCCCAGGCAAACTCTGCAGGAGTAAAAAGCAGAATATAAATAATAAAGACATCAGGAATAAATTGCAAAAAGAAGAGCGATGTACAGTCAAGACGAATACATACAAAACAAGAGAAATGCACACAATGGAGAACAAAGTGTTTGGAAGCAGTGCAAAAAGACCTGAGTTCAGAGTCAGTGTGTGAGTGGCCTGAGTGACAAGGGTTACTCAGACCATGGCTCAGATAGTGTGGGACCTGATTGATCTGCGGTGCTGTCCAGAGGGCAGCGGCTCAAACGAGTGGCGGCCGAGGTGCGAGGGGTCACCTGCGATGGCCCTGGTTTACCTGAGACAGGAGGATCTGGCGATGGCCTTCAGGGGTGGCAGAGGGCAGCCATTGAGTTTTTAGGTGGTGTTAATGACCCTCTGCCCGGCCTTACTGTTCTCAGTCATGGCCCCTGAGTACCAAAACCCATGCAGGAGGAGCACGCTCTTCACTGAGGAGCTGTAGAAGGCCAGCAGCAGTTCCTGGTCCAGGTTCTTCTTCCTCAGAGGTCTGGGCATTCCTCGCTGCACTGTACAGCAGACACCACATTGTTAAGTTTGTGTTTAGGAGTTTTGTCTTTGGGATGAACCAGTTTTTGTCTGAGTGTGTGGCTGGATCTAAAGTACACTGTGATGTTGTGCTTGGAGAAGACTCTCCTGGGTTTGTCTGACAAACTTGCTGCATAAGGGATAACAGTGTTGTTCACTTTGTCCTTCTTTTTTGCTGCTCTTTGTCTCGTTGTGTTTTTGTGGTTTTCTTGCTTATTCATGTTTCTTTTCTTATTTTTCTCTTATGGGATATTTTCGCCCGTTTAGCCATTTTCGATCTCCTTTTGTTGAATTTGTATCGTGTTGTTCTGGCTTTGCATCTCTTTCTTAATGTTTTTTTTCAGGTTTATATGTTTTTCTGTGGTCGGGTGACTCACCAGCTATGTTCAGGCCAAACTGTTGGAGGCATTTTAGATAAACTTAGAAACATGCCGCAGAGTCTGCATTTCTTCTCTGTTGTTTTTGGACTTTTTGTATATTTTTAGTATCTTTTCTTGGTTTTCTTCATGAATTTCTTCACAGCTGTTTTTAGTCATTTCTCACGTCTCAGTTAGTGTTCATGTTTCTTTGAGTTTATTGACATTTCGATGTGAAATATTTACCCTGTATTGTGAATTGCTGCACTGAAGTGTGATGCCGCATGCTACGCCTTTGCACATACCTGTTGTGTGTTGAAGTAGGAGCAGCACACATGTTTGAGCCTGCAGCAGATACACCATCAGTGCTCCAACTGTCACAGACTTTCAGCCAATGACATCTTAAAGCTTCTGCCTGAACTTGCCTGTTTGTGCAGGTGGTCCGACCTCAAAGCTGGAATGTTTTATGAAAACTTGATGAGGAGCTCGATAAATCTGTCAGTTGGAAAGAATGCCTGTTTAGGCTTCAGGAAATTTGGTCACAGTTTGACAGATCTGCTAATGTGTGTGTGCGCGCGAGCGACATTTTTGTTTTAATCTGAATTTCAGATCACCTCCTGTGTTTAATGGTGGCATCTGTGGTGCAGTGATCTGGATCCAAACACTGAAAATGCTGAAAGCATTAATGTGAAATGTTTTAACCGAGTTTTCATATATACATTACATATAGATACCACATTTAGTTTGATTTTCTTTTCTCTATAACACTGTCTTCATGTCTTCAACATATTTTTTTTAATATGGAAGAAGCTGAGTGCGGGTATTTTACTTCTTTTCTATGAATCTAAAAAAATAAAAGGTGGCACTAATATTAAGATCTTCTGTTTAATTTACTGAAATTATGCTGTTACTCCCAATGCTGTCACATATAAAATATAATGAAAACTACAGTTATTCACAAATATTTCTAACAAACGAGCTACATAAAAAATCCCCAAGGTGTTAGGACATTAAAAACAAAAAAATCAATAAATTTTGAAACTTTAAAGTGGATTTAAAAATGGAAGAAACAAAAACAAATCAAAAGTAAATGCTCAGAAAAACCGAGTTGCTTTTTATTTGCCAATTTATCTTTTACACAAAAAGCAGTAAAAAATGTACACATGTGCACAAATCACATGTGGAAAAATAAACACAATAAACACACTTCAACATTAAATGTGTCAATTAGTTTTATTTAAAAACATACAAAAAAAATTATGAATTTTGATGATATTTTATGATATGTTGTCCATCACATTTCGATTAGTGCTTTAGTGATACTGCTCCACTTTATTCTAAAATGTTATATATTTCATATATTTTTTATAAAGCTGGTGTCCTTTATTCACTGTTCAATTGGATATAAATATTTACAGAACAGCGTTTCGAGTATGAAAGGTTATCATACAAACACTTAAACATTCAGCACAATATAATTTTATCAAACTTGTAGAAAACAGTTTATAAAAAAGTGACAAAACACTGAAGACATCTCGCTGGATTAAATTCATCCAAACTCGGAAAATGTCCACGGGATCTGTTTGTGCCGGAAGAATTAAGTTCATGAATTCACATTTTCATATAAAAAGAGTGTTGTGGTGCCTTTTTGTACTTTCTGTTTGTTTGCCATCCTTCTCTCTTTTTTAGTTTTCCTTCTTTAATCTCTTTGAAGTCTTTTCGTGACTCCAGAATCCTGTCACAGTGTTCTGGTAAAGTTGTAGTTCCCCCATATAGAAAACCTTTTCTGCTCAATATAGCTCCATATTTTTTTTCTTGAGCTCCACTAGAGTAGCATTGCATGGTTCACAATAATTGTTATTTACCTCATCCTGGGCTCTGGTTCAGCCCTCAGTCCACCCTCTGTCTGAAACAAGCTGGCCTAGCTGCTTTCTCTCTTCAAGATCACAGCATAAATACATTCACTGTACACAGGGATGTTTCTCTTTTATTTCATTTCCAGTGAAAATGATGGTACACTAAAAATATTCAGTGATGAAAGCTGTTGGCTTCCTCATTAGTGTGATGTTGAAATAAGAATTCTTTTGACACATTTAAATGTGAAAGTAAAAGTGAAAATGAGATTTAAAGGAATCTGTGCTGGATGTAATTTAACTGATGTACAGGAAATGATATAATGACCACATTTTTCACACCTGAAACTTGTTCCTATAGTGATGCTTTTGCAGATGTATTATCTTTAAGACCACAATCACATTGATCTGTCAGAGGTAACAACTGTATTCCAATTGTGTGCACGATTCACAGTTCAAAATAAACTTTCGTTGTCTCATACTCGGTTGTCGTGCAGCCACCTTACTGAGCTGTTTTAGCTCCTCCCCCTTTAAGACAGCTTCAACTGCTCCTTGTAAACAGAAAGTTTGACTAGCAGGTAGGCGGAGCTTAAGTGCCTGAGATGACCATGTTAGGGATATCGCCTAATGGCGATGTCACACAGATCCAAGAGTAGAAAAAACTGTAATAAAGTGAGTATTTAGAGCAGTGTACAGCCTGAGCATTAGAGTCACAGGGATCACTGTGAGTACACTGATCTCATTATTAGAGAGTTTACAGGTACAGGTACTTTTGATAATTGCATCTAAAAAATGTAACTAAGCCTTCCACCACCAGAGGCACCATTTTACCAGTGGGTCTATAACATGTCTTTGGAAGTCTGCTGTGCTTTTAATGTTTAATTTTCCTTGTTATGCCTTTGCTTTTTGTAAGCCACTATTTTAACCAAGGCTGTGTTCTTAATGGTTAAATAAAGCCCTGGAGGACGGGGCTGTGGCCCCCCCCACACCCTCTAGCAGATTATTACATGAAGGAACCTTTTAAAAAAACAAAAAACAAGCGCGTCCATGCTCACAGGTGTGCACACGGGTGATCACACCCACAAACTACACCCTTTTTGGCTCCTACCTCAAAGCACACTGTGTTCTGTTGATCTTATGTGCTGCACAATAATGTTTAACATTTAGTATTTACTGTCATATTCCCATATATCATTGTGATGTTGTTTATTCTATTACTCTTGTTCTCTTCTGCTTGCTTTCTTTTTTCTTTCTCAGCAGGTGATCCAGGTGATTGATATATGCATTTTTTTTCTCTGCCCGTTCTGTTGGTTTTTGTCTTTTGCCCTTCTCCCCCGTCCCTCTTCTCAGCTGTTTCTCTTTCCCTCTTTCTTTCTCCCTTTCTTTCCCCCAGTCAAGTCTGTCCCGTATTCAGTAAGTGAAAATAAAATAAACAATAAAAGGTGAATCAAATGGACCATTACGGCAAGGCTGGGATGGTCAGTTTGGTAAAGTAAATCCGTTGGGCATCTTTCTTTGCCTTTAGACAACAATTCTGATGCAAAAGAGCCAAACGGGACAGGCCAAAAAAAAAAAAAAAAAAAAAAGATTAAATAAAGCATGTGTTTGCGAGACAATTTTTTGTATATCAGGCAGGTGCACATATACTGCAAAGGTCTACTTTTACAATGTGAGTATTTTTAAGCAGCACCTGAGGGTGTCAGTAACTTACTTCACCCCAGCCCCACAGGCCTAAAGACTGCTTGGCAACTGCCTGGCAACCACCGTTTGGCTGTGATTCATTGCTGGAGTTTGCTAGCAGTCAGTGAAATTTTTCACAAACAGGTGTAGTGTGCTGTAGTAAAACGTTCGTTGCAGTAGCAAGGGTTGTATGAAATTTCTATGAAAGGTGCCGACTTGTTTGCAAACACTCTGCAGCTACTCGCTAAGTGTTTGTTAAGCAGTGACATGTGTGAAGAAACTGGAAACTGATGTTCACGTTAATGTGAACATTAACGTGAACATTCTCTTTCTCTTAGTGAAAGGACGCTGACTAAATCCAGATGATCTTCATTCCGCACTGCAGTCTTGCTATATCTAAAACTACAAATTATGAGCTTCCTGTCTGACCTTATGCTAACATGGAAAATTTCTGCTTGGAACTAACAGTTCTTTGACATATTGGTAAAGATTTATGGGTTTGATTAGATAAGTCATCTCAAAACAGGAAATATTATACATGCAGAAGGAGTGGAATTTGGTACAGTGGTGTCCCACAGTGTAGTGCTAAACATATTGTTACATGTTGCCAATGGCAACTCATGTGTCTCCCTATAACGTGATATTTTTTCCTTATTTTCATGCCAGGCAAGTGTTACTTTAATTAAATTTCTATAGCAAGAAAACATTATATTTTGATCATTTACCTATATATATGGATGTGCTTAAGTATATGATTGCATATATATGTGCATCCTCACTTCTGGCTACAAAAACCCAACAAGGGGGAGGCCAAAACACTAAAGTTGGATAGTCAAAATGTCAGGGGTGACGTCACAGTAGTTAGGGCGACCTTTTTATGTAGTTTATGACTTCATCAAAGACAAATAAAAAAAAATCTTGAAAAACAGAGTCCCGTGTTACTCAGGTTATTCGTTTTGGCACGCAGTTTGGGACTGATATACTGCTCAATGGCCAAAAACTAAACATCGTAAGTGAAACTTTACATAAGTATACACTGTCAGTCACATTAAGAAGTTCTATCTAAAAACAAGAAAACCATTCTGAAATGTTAGCCATGATGTATAAACAAAACAGTGATAAAAAAATTATTTTTGCCTTATAATGCAAGCACATTGCTCCGTTATAAGTGAAGCATCCACCACACCGAGTAATTCACTGCTTAGTGGCAGTGTCCTTTCAACCAGCATAGAAAAAAGCTACCTATGCAGTCTCAGTGAAAAGTGTTTTCTCAGAATCCACTTCATGTTATCAGTTCTTTTTCTTTGCCATTCTCTGATATTTTCTGATTCACCATCTGGTAATCACTTTCCTGATACCTGTCTCTTTTCCGCAGGACGACGATTGTCAGCAGGTAGCAGAGCAACCCTCCACACACAAAGACCACCTGCAGCCCTAGAAACCTGAATACACAAACAGGTGGTTATGGTTTTTTTATGGTTGTTTTTATGGTTGGGGGCTAGTCCGGGATGCAATCAGATGACAGAACGCTTTACAAAGCAAGAAATCTCTACTGAGAATGAGAAAAGTGTGATTCTGTGCTGGCAGTGAATTTTTTAGCCTTTATAACTGCAGAAAATGTGTTCATTTCAGTTGTTGTTTTTATAAGGATTATGAAATTGTTTTACTCTTTTAAAAAGAATTTACAGCCTGTCTCACAAAATGCATCACAATATTTATATAAATGACAATTTAATCTTTCCTACTATGAGAAGGAATGATTGCTGCATTCATTTCAATAGTCAAATAAACTTAATGACCACTTTTTGTATTTTGTTAGTATCTTTAAATGTTCCTTTTACCTGCTTCTGAAGCGCTCTAAGTTGTAGTATTGACAGGACGTCTGCTTGCCACATTTCTTGCCCCATAAGATGCAGGTGGTGTCGATGACACTGCCGTACAACACTGGACCGGGCATGAATGCTGTAAATAGACCAAGATGAATACTCAGTTAAAATCATAATTTTGGCCCCAAATTATTATTATTTTTTAAATAATTCATTCATTTGGATTTATTTATGTCAAAAAGTAAACAGTGCAGCCTCTATGACTGGTGGATGGTGACACAGATGGCTGTAGCTGTTAGCTGTCTGCTTGGCTTCACTTTGGCTAACTGGAGTCCGTGACCATGTTTGTGCTGTTGGAGCCGTTTTTAATTTATCTGACCAGTAAAATGGCCACTGTGGTAATTGTACGAAGAGCTTGTCCAGTAGGTCTCAGCACTAGTTTTGGTGGCTGAAGTTTGAGGATTTTTATCTGAATGTTTCTTTGCACTGCTGTCTTGTGCAAATATAATCATATCTGGCTCCAAAAAATAAAAAATAAATAAGATGGTAAAACTGATTCTTAACATTGCCAGAAACCAGTGTATGAAACTGCATCTAAGCATATAAGCATCAAAGAAAATGCCTTCAGCAGGTCTTTGAGTTTAAACACAGACCTCGTGTCACTGGAGAACGTATGTGATGACTTACCGAGGACTCTGAACAGCATGTACTGAACTCCCACTGCGAAAGACTTATCCTCTGGAGGTACCTCCCTGCAGCAGAGACATCACATTCATGATAACGAAAAACAGGCTTCCAGTAGCTGTTATTTAATGGAGTAGGCAATCTGCAGAGAAATCTCTAGATTCTTCACATGTTTAGAAAAGAAAGTAGTACCTGACTGGAATGTGAAAATATTTGTCTAAAGGCTAAAGATTGTGTTAAAACAACAACAATTTGTCATGTGACTCTGTAGGGAATGAAAGGCAGCTTTACAAGTTTTTCTTTTTTTTTCATAAAACTTTTGTTTTGGTGTCCTTCCTTTAAATTACTTAAAACTGTTGCTAATGAAAAGACTCCGACTTAAGCATTCCCCATTATTTGACATTATATTATCTTTTCCATACCTGAGTATCATCATGCATGATGGTGTCTGGGAAAAGGCGGCGATGAAGGCAGTGAGACCCAGCAGAATCACGAAGGGTAGGAGGAGATGCTCACACCCACTGCCACAGCTCCGAGGTAAGGCGAAGCTGAGACCACCGACACACCGGCACTCAGTGTATTTCTACAGAAACGCACATGCAAATAGATCTGTTATTTGTACAGCTTTTTTTTTAAGTAAACCTGTTTGCATTTTATTTCCTCTCTTGTACAAAGTAATTCTTAAATAATGAAGTCGGTCTATTGCCGGTGCCAGTTTCATCATAAAGTCAGAAACGGTGCTTGGATTAGAAATTGATTCATTCTGTCAGTGAATAACTGAGTTCACAAAATCATGGGAAGTCAACGGTTGTTAGACCATTAGGGTCCGTCAAACCTACAAAAAAATGTTCCTACAGTGGGAGAGGTTTGGGAGAGTTCTGCAACATCTGGATGTAGAATTTCTTGCACATCTGGCCAATTACTCAAGGTCCCAATTTAGATTCTTTAAAACCAGTATTTTTACTTTCACTTTCATAGGTAAATCCACAGACAGACTGGTAAAATGAAAAGTGGGACACTCATACCATCGCAGTGACACAAACACATGACACTCCTAAAGATACCACCCCGAGTGGGCCCCTAATCCTTTCTGGCAGCACACACTGAATTTAAGCTTAACATCTGTAATAGTGAGACCACCTTGGAACAGCTGTAAGCTATTAAAACTCAAGGATACAAATGAAATAATAATAATGATAAACTGGCAGCTAAATTTGCTTCTCAGTGCAGTTTATTGTGGTCTGTTTTCTTTCAGGGCCTTTTCCACAGAATGTTCAGGCTACACAAATATCAATAAGATGATGGTGTGTGTGTAAGAGTCTGAAATAAAGCCAGCGTATATCTAAGACTGAAAGAGAAAACAAAATGTTTCTGCCGCCTCCACGTCTCAATGCCTCATATTCTCAAGGAATGTGATGTCACTGATTTCCTAAGAGCACAAACAAATGAAATGGGAACTGGCAGCAAACCACCACAGAAAGCATGCCAGTTCCTTGTGACTACACACCACTTGAATTTAAATTTGAATAGCAAACAGAGCTGAGCCTTAGTCACAATGTGAGATAACAGATCGGTTCACAGGAAAAAATTTCTGGAAAGATGCTTAACTGAGTCTTACCACGACTTTGCTGAAGTTGTCTGTTTCTACAGATTGACAGCCAGCATGGCAAGGAGACCTGAACTCCATGCCGTCTGAACCACAGACTGGGTTAAACGCCTCCACAGAACAGTGACAGTTAGAACTGCACTGCAACAAATCATAGCTGAAAATACGAACACACATTTTTATTAACATTTTAAAGGTGAATAAAGAAGCTGTAGATGCCTACAATAAGTATTATTAACATATATTCTGAATCATTTTATCAAGTTCATCTGGATTTTTATCAAAATGAGATGTCAAAGGCTTTACTAAGTATCAGTTACACAAAGGTCTCATCACCAACAAAAGAAAGGAACCTGTAAATCATGCCTTTTGCACTGTAGCAGTTACAGCAGTGAAGTAAACTGGTGCCAAAGGTAAAATTGGTTGCCACCAGTGGTCAAATGAACCATTTAACCGATGGTTGATCAGTGGTATCCTTTCCCTGAAACTATATAAATAAGCGTATGGGGTTTCTGCTCCTGCTCTTGACGAAGGCGGTCGCACTTTTCTCCTCTCCCTTATCTTCCCTGCTTAGCTTCTTATGTCCTTGTCTTGTCTTGTGTTTTTACTTTTCTCTGGAACACTCTCTCACAGTCTGCTCTCTAAAACCTAAAAGAGGAATTATGGATTTGATCAACTGGTCTCTGAATGCAATTGACACCCCTTGTCAACGAGAAGTCTGGGCTTGGGTGAGCCTGAGTGCTGAAGATATCTACCTATTCGGAACCATGATAACAGGGTTCTGGCTGATCGGAGCTGGCTTGGCCCTGACTTATCGAAGAATTAAGGAAGCGGAACCGGCTGTTCAAACCCCCACAAGGCTGCCCGCTGGGATTGAAACGATGGGATGAGGCGTGAGTTTCTCAAAATGGGCTCATTGAGTGCAGCACGGAGAAGATCTTGGAGAGGCTTACGGCTGCCGTGAACACTCAGAACAAGACCACTGAGTGAAAAACTGGATTACATCTGGAGGGGCTCGCTCGAACAACACCTTTGAGCGCAAATTCGATCACATCTTGGGGGAGTGCACTGCGGTCGTGAGTTCTCAGAACCTGCTCTTTGAGCAAAAAGTATCACAACATCACGGAGCGTAAGTTTGATAACATCATGGCGAAGCTCGCGGCTCTCCAACGGGAGATTGAGAGACCAGTGTTGGACTGTAGAACTGCTTTGAAATTCATATGAGCTGTTCGCACTAAAGTAAAAAGCACCATCACTTCATGCGGAGACCCTCTCGGCGCCAGCTGCGGTCTCAAGGCTGGAGCCGAACAAAAACACCCTGATAACGACTGTGTTTAGACTGCTCCCCCCATTCCATGCAAGGCCACCTGGGTTGGCTGGAAGACTGTTTACTTAGCCTGGCAGGACGAAGGACACTGTCTCAGCTGAACTCTGGACACGCACACACACACATATACACTGATATGCACACACTCATCCCCCCTCCCTTCCCAAACGCCTTCGACGCTTATTCCCTTCCAATGCTGACGGTGGATCAAGGAGACCAGCGCACAGGCTGCAGGCCCGGATGTGCTGTCTACACTGGCTGTCTCTCACCCTTTACCCCCCCTGTTGCTTGTCATGTGTTTCTTTGGTGTATTAAGAGTTTTTGGGCAACTTAGTTGTTTTATTTAATCAGTAATTTTGTTTTATTAGTTCGAGTTTTCACGAGTTTGTGATATTATAATAAACAAGTGAGAACATTTGTTTGCCATCTATGGTACACTTAGTCCCCTGTTAAGGTGAATTTACAATAAAAAATATAAATCATGGATTTACATGCTAACGGGACAAGTACCTGTTGTTAGAGACCCCAGCAATGTTCTGTGTGGGACAGCCGAGGAACAGCATTGGTAGGGCAGTCAGAATGCAGAGAAGGATGGCTATTGTGCACAATTTGCTGGCGCCATTGACTGAAAGATTGAACCATCGCATCAGAGCTCCACCCAGGACGGTCCCCAGTACCGCCATTGGGATCCCGACTCCTCCTGCGAGAAATCAATAATTCAGAAAACAGAAGCTTCATTTTTATGTCCACAGCTTGATTCCGCTGTAACGACTTTCATGGCACTATTCAGGTCCTCTCACCTATCATCATGGTGGAGAAAGAGGCACTCTGGCTGAACTGTTTCTCAATGAACTTGGCCATAAAGGTGGCGAGGCCGGACAGCAGAGCTGACAAGTTCACCAGAGCCAGAACCACCAGCAGGTAGATGGGATTTCGCAGCGTTCGCAGAGCGATTTTAGGAAAACCTGAGGGAGGTGTACAGTATGACTGAGGATTAATATGCATTACTAAGTTTCTAATGGACAAAAAATAGCATTTAGACTAATAGGTACATAGACTAAAGAGCATAAAATGCTGGATGATGCAGCTGGATGAAGTAGCCCTTGCTGCTGTTGACCTCTTTTAAATTGGTTGACACCCTTCAGTCACCTCAGCTGGACAGGAAACAGAAGTGGAAAAAGGACTCTTACTTTTGAGGAACTGAATGAGGGTAGGTTCCTGTCGTGTGTCTGTCTGCTGCTGCTGCTCCTTACTTTCTGGTTCGGGGTCAATGTCTTCTGGATCTTCCTGCACAAATATGGAAAGAATATCACATGGCAGCCTTGTTTTTCCACTGTGAGATGTGAAACCAGTAAATGGAAGTTTACATTCATGAATCTGTCTGAGGCTTTGGATAAATGTTTCCTGGCTGGTTCCTGGGAAATGCGAGTTACTCGCAGGCATGAATTATTTAATCTAAAATCTTGACAAATGCCAAGATTATTTGAAGAACGGTTTTTGGAATGGAGACTATTTTACCCTGTGGCAGATAAAGAAGGCGTTTGAACCTTGAGATAAATCTACATTCCCACTGTAACCACAGGCCAGGACTGGATAGTGGAGCAACAGTAGGGTGATGTGTACTTTGAAAATGTACCATTACTGCCTAACCAGCTGTGACTGATACTATTTATTGACCCTGTGGTGGTCATTTTACAATGTGACGGACCCTAAACCTGGACCAGTGTGATTTAGTAGTTAGTTGTTCCCCTCCAGTCTGTTAGACTGCAGACGGTTTTGTGTCAGAGAGCACAATGACTCATGGGTGTGTTAATGTTCAAGTTGTCAGATTAGCAGCAGTATTATCATGGCATGTGTTTATTCCTGCACAGTGCTGAGCATAGCACACTGTTCAAAAACAAGAAGTGAAAGTGCAGCTGTGCAGTCTGTGAAGCACATGCTGCACAGGTAAGAAAGAAAAACTGTTGTGAGTCTTTTTGCCACACAAATTTGCTACAAAATGTTTTATTCACCAAGAACCTTGTTTGGATAAAATCGGAAAGCTTAAATACTCTTCTCAACTTCACAAATGTCTTCGTGTGGGCGGGAAGGATCCAAACTGGATACTGTCCAAAATATCTGGGTCAGGGCTGAGCTTCCAGCTCCCTCCAGCTAAGTAATGAGGTGAAGATAGTAGGCCATAACACACACACAATATATATACAGTATATATATACATATATACATACATGTGATACATGTGAGTAATTATTGGCCAGTTTAGTCAGTAATTCTTCACCAAACTCAGCAGAGAAACCTGGTTCAGTTCATGGAGTCGTCACAAAAGCCTTTCACTGCTGCAGCTTTTCAAACAAATGACCGAGTCTGTTCCAGACTGTTGCTCAACAGTGATTTATCTCACAGAGCTCACGGATGTCCACTAAGTGCAAAGGTTTTATTTAAGCACGGAAATACTTTCAGTTTAAAATCTAGTCAGAGTTGTGCTACAGAGAGTTACGTTTCATTATTACCGAAAAGCACCACTGAACGACACAGGAAATCATTCCTGCCTGTGGCCATCTCCCTGTACAACGCATCCACTTAACACACTGTTTGCTGCTACAACTACACATGTTTCTTTTCCAAATATTTATTTATAAGTGACTTATGTATGTATGTATGTATATATATGTATATATTGTACTATTCTTAGTTAGCGTATTGTCTGTCTTGTCTTAATGTTGGTTTAAAATGGAGCACTGTAACAAAAAATAATTTCCCCCAGGGATCAATAAAGTATTCTGATTCTGATTCTGATTCTGATTCATTAACAATAACATAATTAAACAATGAAATATGTGAGAAAGACTCCATCACAAAACTGAAATACGTTTCATCATTTAACCCTTTAAAGATTAAAAAATGCTTTCTTATGTGGGGACAAGATTAGGATGCAGCAGTGCGCAGTGTGACGTCTAAAAATGAAAATTTACTTAAAGCAGCTGTGAAGATAGAAAAGTTTCCTGCTGTATAGTCAAAACTATTCTGATTGGTCTGTTTTGGCTGGTTTATGGTTCTTACCTTGGATCTGATGGACAGATCCCTGCTTTAATCTATAGACAGTAATCTGTATCTTAGGTTTGACAGATTGGTTACCAGCTGTTAGTTTGTGGATATTACCCTCATTCCTGCAGCATGTGGACTTTGTTAGTTCGTCTTTAGTGGCTACTTATGCAACTGTTCTAAGGAAGGTCCAGGAGGTCTTTTTAAATATTATGTGATGCAAGTCTAACAGTGGAAAACTTCCAAGGCATCAACTTGAAGTTTTCATAAAACACCCTGCTGACATTAACACAGTTATTACATCTTCAGTTTTAGAGTGATCTGATTTGCTATCTCAGAAGAGTCTCTTGCCTGACCACTTCTATGTAAGGTTTAGGTAGCATGAGCAGCAGGAAATGTACGGTACTGTTGGGTGTATTTTTCTAATGGACTGAAATTTAATGTCTCTATATATAAAACATACAGATTTTGTTTCAATTTGTTAGATATTTTGCTTTGTTCTGCATTCTTGGACAGTCCAGGTCATCTCAAACCAGCTTGATCTGTTTGATTTTCCTGCAGTTGGATGAACTCCTGACCTATCAGTCCAACTGCCTTTGCCTTTCTACAGACAGGCAGTTTGTCAGTAGATCAACTTTCAACAGCTAAGAAAATTTTTTTAATTCAATAATTGAAATAATTAAAATCTCAGAATTTAGCCCAAAAAGTTATTTTTAATTCATCATTTATCTTTCTACCAAAACATCCTGGACTGGAAATGTCCAGATCCCTTCTTTTCCCAGACTGACTAGCAGTGTTGGTCAAGTTACTTGAAAAAAGTAATCAGTAACTAATTACTGATTACTTCCACAAAAAAGTAATCCCGTTACTTTACTGATTACTTATTTTCAAAAGTAATTAATTACTTAGTTACTTAGTTACTTAGTTACTTTTTAAAAACACGATTTACAACCTGAACAGGTGATAAAGCGATATATCTTTCAGCCCAATTCTACTTTTTCTACATAATCCATCATACAAAATGTAATCAAATGGAAAAGTCTCTTTTTTTAACTTGTTTTATTAGTTTTAATCTTTTAACTTTATGCATCAAGCAAAAATGTAATTATATGCAACATTCTCTGAGTTGAATAAATGAGTTTAACATTTAAACCTATTTTCTGCACATTCCAGCACATAAAATAAAATAATTATTTTTTGTCTTTCAAATAGATGCAAGTAAAACACAGAATAAATAACCCTAACCCTAATAATAATAAATAACACACACATGAATAAAGTCAAAGACTAACGGTCCTGTTGCTCTATTTTCACCTGTAAAGCAGGACTGCGGTAGGCGGAGGTTTACCCTGGTGCAGGTGTGCAGCGGTCAGTGGAAGGATACGGCAGTGTCTCTGTGAGTTTCCCATTACGTCGTAGCTACTCGGTGCTTGTTGGAAGTTTAGGGGTTTTTTCGCTGTAAAAAGAAGTTTTCTTCCCGCGCACAGCGGACACTAATTTTTTTGTCACTTTTTATGGAATCAAACTCAAAGTAAGGTCAGTACTTCCACGCTTTAAACGCTGCACGCTCATACTCTCTCCTACAATCGATATGTGATCCATTGTTGATCTGCAGACAGCTGTTGTCACTAACGGCGCACTCGCTTACGTCACTGTCGTGAGACATTCTCGCAAAAAATCACGGTTTTAGTAACGCAGTAACGCAGCGTTCCTACGGGAAAGTAACGGTAATCTAATTAGTTACAAGTAACGCGTTGCTGCCCATCTCTGCTGACTAGTCTGCTTTCCTTTTTTCCTTTTTTCTCACAGCTCTGAGAGTACAGCATTAGCACTGTGTGTAGCAATAACAATGAATCAATCATTTTTTTCACCAGCTTCATACAGACAGAGTTCGTCAGTCATCAGCAAAACCTGGTTGGATCAATCTTCAAGGCTTGATTTTGTTTCTGTTTCTTATGAAATTCACATGATTTCTTGTTGACTGCATTTTCCCCTCTTTACCTTATTTGTGAAATGAGTTCACTCTAACTAAATTGCTCAAATTTCAAAAGACCAGTCTTTTAGCTTCGGATAAACCACAGATCCCCTCTGAGTCTAAACTGCCAAATGGAAAAAAGTCCTTTTCCCCATCAACAAAAACAAAGCAAAACAAAAGAAACCAGCCAACATTAGATAACTTACGGTTTGAAATCCATTCACATCAACGTAGCCAGATTTCAAATGACATGGCTCTATTTTTGTCCGCTCAGAAACTCACTTTTAATGAGTCCAACCCTGAACGGTTAGAGCTAACATTTCAGATGGTAGATCTCAGCAAATACCTCTGACCTGATGGAATGAAAACAGGCTAAAAAATGTGACTGGGAGGCTTTCAGGCAAACATTTGGTCGAGCACTGATGTTTGGCAGCATGCTCAGGGAGTCTTATTCCAAGAAACTCTGTTGGGCAATTGGATAGTTTGTCTCATTTAATTGATAAAACATGTGCAGAAGCTGAACTTTCTCTTTTGTGTTGGGACTGAGCCAAAACACACAAAAGCAGTTTCACGTTTGCACTGGTTGAAGTGAAATAAGTTCAGCTTCACCAACAAAGCCTCATCTTATCCTGTCATTTTGTGTTCCTGTGGTTTAGAAGCAGAAAGTTTCTCTATCATAAAACATAATAACAGCATTGTGAGCTTTTTGCTTTCTTTAGTTAGTGACAGCTGTATTTTGCTGCATTGCAATTACAGATATTTTTAACTAAACGACTCATTTACCTCATGCAGTTTCTGACAAACAAACAAAGTACCCCCCCCCCCCCCCCCCCCCACACACACACACACACACATACATACTTACTCCCTATAATGACGACCATTAAAACCTCTTTGGATTGCAGGTCGGCTTCAGTTGATCATTATCGCATCGAGATAATTAAGATAATCACTTGATTTTGGCTGCTGCCATTAAGATGTTTGAGCGAAGAAACCACAAAGGGCTTCTTGAATTGATGAAAAGTACTGTGATATATTGGCTACAAGCCATTTCATTTCCTAGTTTTGATTATCAACCTTCACTCCTTCCTTCAGTGGTGCTTGTGTTTGCTGTGAGGAGAGAAGACAGATCTCCTCCTCTATCCCTGTGTAGAAAACTTCATCCCACATCTGTGCAGATTATTTAAACTAAAATTCATATTCATCATTTAGATAACAATAGCAGCTCTCGGGTGGTCTGATAAACTATCGTAAAATAAAAGTTTTACAACTTTCCCACTGGAAAAAAAGCAATTATAAAAGGTCTTTAAAGATCCATTCATTGTCTTCTTGTTAAAAGTCAGTCACAGCTAAGCAGTGATTCCAAATGTTCGGCCGATCGTGGCTCAAGAGTTGGGAGTTCGCCTTGTAATCGGAAGGTTGCAGGTTCGAGCCCCGGCTTGGGGCTCTCGGTCGTTGTGTCCTTGGGCAAGACACTTCACCCGTTTCCTACTGGTGGTGGTCAGAGGGCCCGGTGGCGCCAGTGTCCGGCAGCCTCGCCTCTGTCAGTGCGCCCCAGGGTGGCTGTGGCTACAATGTAGCTGCCATCACCAGTGTGTGAATGTGTGTGTGAATGTGTGGATGACTGGATGTGTAAAGCGCTTTGGGGTCCTTAGGGACTAGTAAAGCGCTATATAAATACAGGCCATTTACCATCTTCGAACTCCTCACCAAGCTTTGAAGCTAAGCCCAGCCCACCTGAGAAAGAAACCTATTTTGGTTGGTTTTATTCACTACATTGGTCTTTCAGTCATGACTCGAGGTGAGGGCCGGAAGCCAGTCTGGCTATTTAAATCTGTGACCTGGTACCACATGTCAGGCTGCCAAACATAGCTTTGCCACACCTAGAAGCTGAATACCACTCATCATGAAACATAATTCAAAAAAATTCAAGTATATAGAGAGGAGCTGGCAAAATAACCAAAATAGAAGATAAAGAACAATGCATTTAAGTACCAATAGAAAGATTAGCTACTGGTGTATAGCTGGCGAAAGATGGAAAGCCACAGACAACTGGGGCGACCGTGGTTCAGGGGGTTGGGAAGCTCATCTGTAACCAGAAGGTTGCCGGTTTGATCCCCCAGCTCTCTCTGTCCTGGTCGTTTTGTCCTTGGGCAAGACACTCCATCTACCGCCTACTGGTGTTGGCCAGAGGGGCCGATGGTGCGATATGACAGCCTCGCTTCTGTCAGTCACAGGGCAGCTGTGGCTACAACTGTGGTTTGCTTGCACTAGTGTGTGAATGAATAGTAGAATTGTAAAGCGCTTTGGGTGCCTAGAAAATCTCTGTATGAATGCAATCCGATATTAACTACAGATAAAACATTATGAAATATTTAATAAAATGTTCACTTGAAAAGCCACTCTCCAGCAGAAAAGTTCTATGAAAGACCTGTCAGGTGTATTAATGATTAATCAGATTGATATCTATTTTGTTGGTGGAACAAATGTACAAGTTTTACAGTTTTGCTATTTACGCTCTACTCAACTGTTTTTCTTCCCTAGAATAGAGTTCATCAACCTGTCAGAGAACATGAGTCACTGTGAGCCCCCTGTAATTATCTTCAGTTACACCTGCTACACATGCGCATATCTTGGATCTGTCTGGATTAATCATTAAGCTAGGGCGAGGCAATTATAGGTGTGTAAAGAAAAACAAAGTCAATGCATCTGATGTGCTTCAAGCATTAGCCCTTGAGTGGTGCTGGATTAAATGTTACAAATAACGTGATCTGGGATATTAAGGCCCATAACGGATGCTGACTATGCCCATGAACATTTTCTCTACATGTAAGTTCAATTACACCAACAACAACTCTTCTGTATTAGATAGGACTGACTCACCTCTTTGGGCATGTTTCTGGGGAAGAAGAGGTAAGGTAGTGCAGTGAGAAAGAGGAGGCACGAGGCTACCAGGAAGCCAAGCCACCATGCTCCCACCCAGCGCAGGTCTTTAGTGTCCAACTCAATCTCCTCTGGAAACAGAAGAGAACACAAATCATGAAATCCATGCAAAGAATCCATCCATCCATTGTCTTCCACTTATCAGGGTCAGGGGGCCAAGAGGCGAGGTAAAGCCTGGACAGGTCGCCAGTCTGTCGCAGGGCTAACACAGAGAGACAGATAACCATTCGCACTAACATTCATGCCTATGGGCAATTTAGAATAATCAATTAACCTAACCCCACTACATGCATGTCTTTGGACTGTGGGAGGAAGCGGGAGTACCCGGAGAGAACCCACGCAAACTTAACACAGAGAGGCCAGATGGTGAGTCAAACTTGCTGTTAGGCAACAGAACTAACCACTGCACCACTGTGTTGCCACATGCGAAGACTACGACTCTTTTTTTTTCATTTTATTTGCAGCTGTTTATTGCCTTATATCAGCCAATAAATTATCAATACATGTAACATAGGGTTAATTCACTGCCAGCCCATAAGCCTATCATTCATCCAAGTACATATCCAAAAATTCTTATATAGGGTGTAATATTTACGCTGCTTTAACCTTTAAACTCCAAACCAATTTGCAACCCACCTCCACTGCAGCTCCCCCTTTATACCTCCAAAGTAATCATGTGATATTAGTTCTCAGTGATGCCTGCTCTGTTGTGAAATACAACCAGGTGGAAGTAATCTTTTGACTCCAGTAGTTCTGCCTAAAGTAATAATATACAAAGACTGAATTTGCTTAAATTCATGAATCTTCTGATAGAAATACGTCTGCAAGTTTGACTTATAACTTGTCCTTCACATTTGTAATATACAGTCGATAATTTAAACGCATACTTGGACCTAAATGGTGAAACAACTGCCCCCCAAATGACTTACTGAGCCAGTTAAGGGAAAAACCTACTGTACGCGCTTTATGGTATAACAACAAGTCATCATACCTCCTTTGTTTGAAAGATGTGTCATTTACACAAAAAACAGAAGTCAGATGAAGCCTATGCTGGTGGAGTTCCATGTTTGGACAGCCATTGCTGTTATTTATAGTTAGGGTTGGTCATGGAGTCATTCCTAACAAAGAACTAAAACTGAATGCTTTTACAGTACAAGCTGAAATCTTCTTCCCTGTCAGAGGTTGTTCTGGATGAAACACAAACGACTTTCTTTTGCTTGGTAAAAGTGAGCTTCCCATAACTCGATCTTGCAAGAACCTACAGGTCCCTGGTTCTAGTGTTTTCACCGTGTGTAACTTGACATTCAGTACTGTGTGAACGTTCTAAGCAAAATCTGATGAAAATTTAGATGCTAGCTGCCTGGTCAGCTTCACCTCAGCTAATTGGATTCCTTCACGTCAACCTCTGGCTCATGTTTGTGCTTTTGGACCCTTTTGGAGCATTTTTAATTATCTGAGCTATAATATGGCTGCTCTGCATTTAAGTGTACTAACAGACCATCCCAGAAGTCTCAGCACCAGTTTTAGAACTTAGTATTTTTTTTCTTTGTTACTAGAGGGGATCTGTGCATTTGTGCAGTCTGCAGGTGCAAGAAGAACTTAGCAGTCCTAGAAATAAACTTTTTATCCAAATATAAACCAGCAGCCAACATAACATCAGCCAAATGTATAATTGGAGGTTTCAAAATGCACACTAAAGAAAAAAAATGGATGCTGTAATTGTGTCTACATCCTAAAATTTATAGATATCAAGACACAACCTGTAGTCTGTAAACACAACTTTCCACTAATTTAACTGTACACCAATGACATGCTGCCAATCTGAAACAAACGTCACTGCCCATCTAAAAATGTTCACTTGTTTTCCTTGATTTATTAAACCAGTTATGGCTTTGCTTATCGAGGGACACCAATGAAAATGGTTCTACCTATCTGTTTGTGGCTGCACCCATGACGATGAAGAACCTCTGCAGATTTTAGTGACATTCATGTTTGAATCGCCAAACAATGAAGGCTAATCCCAGTGGAACCTGATCATTGAAAAACTCCGTGGGAACTTTGCAAGGCTGTAATTACTGAAGATCAGGAATGAGTAACTCTCTTGGTCCTGCTCTGACAACAACAACATTCCAAAAATCTTGCAATGGACACCTTAACCTGCTTTACCTGTTTACTATATTAACCTCATTACACTGCTCAGTGTGCAGTTATTGTCATGTTAAGACTGCTCTGCTTTTATCTATTATCTGACATTAGCACTGGTTCCAGTGGTGAAGGTTTCAAATAAGGTGAGTGTGACAGCTCTTATGCAACAGCAACCAAGAGAAGAATTCCAAAATAAAATCCATTAATTGTAGAAAAACAAAGACAAATGTTTTTGTTTCCAAAACAAAAACAATGCTTTACAAATTTTAATCTATTGTCCAATTACTGTCCTCACTGTCAATCCAGCTGTTATTATTGGAAAACCTTCCCAGATATTTCACAGCGTAGCTGACTCTTTGTAAAACTAAAGAAGAAAGGATGGATAAACATTAAAAGTTAAAATACTTTAGTTATCAGAAAAATCTGTTGGTTCCTTAATTTCATATCTATTTATTACATCTCCTGTGATCCTAAATGAGTGAAAGAAAAAGGAGGAATGTATCATCAAAACTGCCTAAACGCATTTAAAGTTGAGCTTTTAAGCTGATAAAAATACTTATTGCTAATGAAGCACATGACTGCTGGTTAAAATCTATAATTGGTGATTTTGGTGTTTTATTGACAAAACTTTATAGAAAAACAGGGACAATTTGTAATGTGTGCAGTAAATGTTTTTTTTAAATATTGTTTCATTGAACATATTTGTCCTTAAATTCTCCTCTGAACATATTTAGTGCTTACTCAGCGCTAAGTTGCCTGAAGGCTCAGTGTAAGCCAATAAACCTACATGCCAACTGTGTTACAAATCAAACCACATCAAAAAAAGCTTTTCATTTACTAGCCCACCAACCACCACCAGTGACACCTTTAAGTGTGTCAATCCCTAATACAGATTACGAGGTGACAGCTTCAACTTGCGTGTGTGCTGTTTTATTTTTTTTCAAGGAAATTAAACTTAAACATAACTCTCCAACCTTAGCACCACAAATTAAACCTCAAACATACATTCATGAAGCAAAAGAAAAGCGCCCTCAATTTTCCACGTCCCATCCTGTCCCTGGTCCCCATAAAATAAAATAAGATATACACACTCGCACACATTCTCCTCTGTATGTTTTTACTTACAAACACAGAATTGATGCAACATTTTACATTTTTTCTAAACATGCAAATTGTTAAACATGTTGTGTGACGGCACATTCACTTTCACAGTCTGTTGGCCCATGTACGCATTCCACTGGGAATGTTGAAACAAGCAAGTTATTGTTTCAACAAGTCTGTAAAGAGACTGTAATATCATTAATCATGCAGACGTCAAACGACTGCAATGCCTGATTGAATGTCACGAAACTCTCACTCAACTTAGATCAGAAACGAAACCTGAAATATGAGCAGATGTAGCAGAACTATTGATCCCAGAAATGGTGGGAGTTAGCCTGTTAGCATCCAGCACATTACCAGCTAGCCACTTAAGGTTAGGGTCACACATTAAAGCAAGAAGCTTAGAAATGCAATGTCACAAACATAAAGTAATCCTGTTTCTTTTCTCATTACTAGTTTTCAAAAGTAATTAGTTGCTTTGTTACTTAGTTACTTTTTAAAAACATGGGTTAGGGTTAGGATATGTGAACCCTGAATATGTATTAAAGCGATAGACCTTCCAGCCCAATTTTATTGTTTCTGCATAATCCATCATATAACATTGAATCAAATGAAAATGTTTGTTTTTAAAACTTGTTTTATGAGTTTTAATCTTTTAACTTTATGCATCAAGCAAAAATTAAATCATATATAACAATCTTTGACTTGAAGAAATGTTTTTAACGTTTAAAACTATTTTCTGCATATTCTAGCAGATAAAATAAAATAATGTTTCGTGTTTACACTCTTTCAAACAGATGCAAGTAAAACACAATTGGTTAGCAGGAGTGGGGCCGGTGACTGATAATTAGTATGACTAGTTCAAAGAGCTGACTGTGGAGTATTTAATGAAATAAATATAATAGTTTCACTGAAAACACCTCAGATCCTTGTCTGAACATATTTCTAATCTGGATATCTGCCCTAAGCCTGAAACTTTCAACAGCAAATAATCTACTACTTCAGCTACAAAATACCAGCTTACACCTCCAATTACATCTGGCTGAGTGTGAAGAAAGAAGAGGCAGCAGGAAATCCGCCAAAACATGAGAAATGCTCATTCACGAAAGGCTTCACAGCTTGATCATTTGTTGGATGTCAGAGGTTTGAGTTCAGTTCATTTCTATTATTTGCACCAAATATCGACAGTAATGACGATGCTTCGTTATATAAGTTAAAAACATAACAATGTATTGTTCCAAGAGACCAATGCCTCCAGCAGAGTCGGGTTCAGTATCTCCACAGCAGTAACTGCATAAAGTGTGCAAACACTGACAATCTCCCGGTGTGCTGAACCCAAATATTAATCTTTAGATATCATTCTTTGTTTCAGCATTGCTTTCTCATGAGTAAAACAGGATAAACTAGAACACTTGTTTTTAAACCGCCACCCTTTTGTAGAAATGTTGGCACGGCATAAACAGCCCGAGGACTGAGCGCTGCTGCAGCGTTTCCAGTTAGCAAATACACAAAAACAGGTCATTAGGGTGTGTATCTGTTACAAAACCTGTCTGCGGCCTGATGGTCACGAGAACATGGCTGTCTTAAAGAACTTCACACCACCAGTGAAGACCTCAGCCACTGTTTGCCAAACTGCATCATTTAAATGTGATTTATTTTATGGGTTTTTATCTTTTGTAGAAGATTTTAGAGGAAATGACCCACATTAGTCAGCTTTACACTGTTTTTATTAACACCATGTTGAGTGCTCACATGCAGGAAGTCCTCCTTTCCTTTTAAAAATGAGTAAGATAAACTTTCTTTAAACAGCTGTATAGCATTAGCACAGTGTGCCTCCTCACCTTTGGGTACCTTGTCAAAGTCAACATAGAAGCGTAGCATGAGGGCCCCAGTGATGAATCCGAAGGCCGGGCCAATTGAGGTCATAGCAAGGAGGATGCCTGGAAGACACGATAAAAAACCCCCTGAGAAGATGAAAGAGACGCCTGCTGGCCAACGGGTTGACCCTGACCTTTCACCTCAAACATCACTTTGGAATACTTTACCTGCTTTTTTCAGGCGCCTCCGTCAAACATAAAAAAGATTCTGCTAACCAAACATTTCCTACCTCCTCACCATCACATAGACAGATTCATTATGAGGTTACAACAGTAAACATTATACATATGGAACAAGAAGCAGCGGCGAGGTCTGTGAGGTGTTACAAAGAGCTGCATGTGGCTGCTGTGTCGCTGTCCTGCAGTTCTTCTTACACTCAGAGGCCTCAACAAACTTGAAAATGAGATAAAACAGCAAATTTCTTGTATGAAGCAATCTCACATTTAAAGAAAAGGTTTTAACATCTGAGCATGCCCAGCTTTCCTTACACCAGCGTGACAGAAAACAAAAGCAAAAGGAGAAGAAATCACACCGTGTCTACAAAATATGCAGCAAGGGCAGCATTTGTGCTGAAATTAGGACAACAATGGAGCTATAGTGAAGAAATTTCACATCATTATTAAAGACTTCCTGCCTGCAGGTCCCAGGATCCTAATTAAAACAGGTTTGTTGTATAAGCAGAGACGCCGCAGGCTAATGTAACTACAATGCAGCACTACAATCACGTCTGTTGTCACAGTGACTGTTCTGTAACAGGTCAGGTGAGCTTCTTGGACTTTGATGACCTCGGTCTCTGCTGTTATCGCCTTCTCATATTTTTATAACGCCCAGTTAAAGTTCTGTAATGTGAGTTGACCTGAGCAGAAAATCTTTCATGGCCTCAAGTGATCTGCTTTCAGTCTGTTAAATACAACTCTTGCCAATGTTTGCCTGATAGTTATGAGGAACAAAGGTATTTGTTACACAGCTATGATATAACAGTGGGTGGTAAAAGAAATGCAGTCATGCTGAAGAGCAATAACTGTTGTGTCTCTTTGGGTCATTCTGGCTTTGTCTTTGAATTAGAGGAAACTTCCCTATTGTTCATTTTCTTTCTTCAAAAAAAAAGTCCACCACAGAGACCAGAAATCTGTTTCAGCGATTGGGGAAAGTCTTCTGATTCTTTTCGTGTCCGCCTCAAACATTCAACCCAACAATGGTTTGAAGCTGGAAGTGCGTTTGGACCCTTTTTCTTTGGATCAAAGACTCAACACTCCAGCCAATTAGAGAGTTTAAATATTTTCCTCCTGATCTGCATCACAGTTGGCAGTTCAGCGGGAATTACGTTTATCAGAGTGTTCATCCAGACCAGCCAATCAAGATCTTCTGTGAGATCAAATTTCAGCAATCAGTTATGACCAGTGTTGGTATATGAGCTGTGTCTTAGATTGCAGTCATCCGTACTTCAACAACAGTTTCAAGTTTGTCAGCTATGAATTCTTTGAAAGTAAAAAGTTTTTGAACACTTCAGAAAGTATAAGCTCATAGATGGAGGATACTCCTTAGTGGAAAATACCTGGTACAGATGTTAAGTCATAGAAAATGTTATTTTCTGTGCTCAGAGGCTCAAAACGTGAGAAACATTCATAAAATGCAGTACTCAATGTGTATAATGTTCTTCTCTCCCCTTTTGCACAGTCGGGGAGTGTGTCAGGATACATTTCACTGCATGTTGTACTTGTATAAGTATGTATGTGACAAATAAAGAATCTTCAAACTAATCAGCAACAGTTGGTTAAATGCAGTGCACTAACACTGATGAGACACTGAGACACTGATGGACTTGGGACTTCACTTTGAGGAAACCCCCTCAAGAGACTTCTTGACGTCTTCATCTCAGGTGTATTGAACCTCTAAACTACTTAATCTCCCAGAACGTGACATCGGGACCAAATTGCGAGTTAAAATATCATTCTCTGCTTCCTACCGAGGTAGAGCGGGGAATTCCTTTTGCTTGCGTAGTCGTCGATGTAGGAGATGCCAAAGGGCTGGATGGGGACAGCTCCGACGCCCAACAGCAGCTGACCCAGGAGCAGCATGGGGTAGATCCCCTGCTGGGCAGGGGTCTCCTGTTTCAGGCAGGTCTGATTGTAGGATGAGGTGGTGACTGAGCTTTCTGATTGGCAGAGGTTGGCACTTTTTTCATTGGAGGCTGTTTGGAAAACAGGGACACTTTTAAGATTGTCTGAATTCAACACACAGATTTCGTTCTCTGCAAATAAAATTGAAAGGGAGAAGATTCAGTCTGAACTCAATCTATTTCTAATTTACTGGCACATCAGCTAATTAACGTCCCTTAACTGGACCT
Source organism: Aulonocara sp. 'chitande type north' Nkhata Bay (assembly GCF_057382095.1). Classification (NCBI taxonomy): domain Eukaryota; kingdom Metazoa; phylum Chordata; class Actinopteri; order Cichliformes; family Cichlidae; genus Aulonocara; species Aulonocara sp. 'chitande type north' Nkhata Bay. The sequence goes on from NC_141353.1 coordinate 9,989,254, forward strand.
GTGAACTGTGTTTGTGCTGTTGGAGCATTAATAATCTGACCAATAATATAACTGCTGTAAGGTTACTGTGGTAACAGAGCGTCAGAGAAGGCTGAGCTCCAGTTAACCAGGAAGTATGTAAACCAGGGACAGTTGATAACTTACTCCACAAAATAAAGAACATTCAAAAAACTCAGGAGGTTCGATGTGTGCGTGTGTTTGTGTGTGTGTGTGTGTTCTCACCGATGATGCTCTTCGTGTAGTGGTACGGTTCACTCATGAAGTGCGTTACCCCCATCAGCAGAGAGGCCAGGCAAGCGAGCAGAGCTCCAGCGCCGATGTACCGTGGCCGATGGACTCGACTCCCAAAGAAGCTCACAAAGATGATGAGGATGGTGTTTCCCACCTGTACTCAGACACACAACATCCGTAATGTAAGACTAACATCAAAGATTTCCAATCCTGTCACCTTCAGGTTCATATTGAGGTTTTTGTTTGTTTTCATCAAAAGGACAACTAAAACATCTCAAACATAAAGCTTAGACCTCGTTCCGATTATCATTCATTTATCGCCATCTTGTATCGTATACTGGACTGTATTCTCAAACCAAAAACAAACTTGTGACTTTCTGAAGAGCCATGAATTCATTAAGCAGGAGTTCAGAGTCCTAGCTGAACTGACCTCGTTGAAGGAGGCCAGGAGCCCAGACTTCTGGCTGGATAGGCCATAGCGCCTCTCGATGGTGGAGATGGAGCTCTTCATGTAGCCCGACACCAAAAGCTGGGCCAGCTGCAGCAAACTGTGGCAAAACACAAAGAACTGCAAACAGAAGAAGAAGAAGACAGAAAGTCAGAAAACGCATTTTAAAACAAGCTGCAGTTCCCCTTACATCCACACGAGGCAACAAACTGGCAAACAGACTGACAGGCTGTGTTAAAACCTCCGAAGTCCAACTTTGCCGACTTAAATTCTGACATTTTATTTGGCTTTACTTCACACTAGTTTCCACACCTGCTAACATTAGCATTTGAGAATCTATAGGTGGTAACTTGTAGCTCCACCCACAGTGCGGAAGTAACCTGAGGGTGGTTACATCCATCGTGCATACTGAACAGTCTGTTTCTGGCTCAATTTCAGCACAACGTGAAAGGTACAGACAAGAAACAGTATTTTTCTTTGCCCTGAGCTCGTCCTGGGATCATGTGACTGGAGAACAATTCCAGGATGAAGCTCAGGATGTGAAGTTTCAGTCCCACAGGTTCCAGTGTTTAGACAGGCGAGCGTCTGAGGCCAGCTTTTAAATCTCTCCGCTGCCTGAAGGGATCTGACCTCTGACCTTGCCCACTTCTGATTTTACTGTCACAGGCATTGCTACAGCGCCATGTGATCCTGTGATCAAGTCATTGTGTTTCATTTGTTTTTCCAGACACTCTGGGAGAGCAGACTAACGAACGCAGCTGAGCGTTCTTCTTCATCACTTTAACCCTGGAGAAACCGGGTCAAATTTGACCCCATGGGTTCTCCAGGGTTAAACACTGAAATCAGATCTTTGTGGGACGAGCTGTTAGAGACAAGCCTTAACCACTGGAACATCTGTCTGACACAACATCGGCCTTTAACTGTTTACAGTCCACCATTTTTACCCAGCAGGCCTCATACGAGCCCGGACAGGCCCGAGCACCACTCCCACTTTTTCAGCTCTAAGTTTGAAATAAACAATAAATGTTACAAATTTCCTTCAACTCATCTTTTCTTTCTTTCCTTTGTTGTATTCCCTTCCTTTCTCCCTCAGTCCCTTCCTTCTTTCCTTCCATCCTATCTTTGCTGTGGCGCTGCAGACAAACCTTGATGCTGTTGAAGAGACTCCTGGATCGAGCAGGAACTCGTAGGCTTCTGGGGTCAGAGGTCATGTTGAGGCTGTTGACTCACACGGAGACTGAAGAGTGACCCTGTGAACCACAAACATGGGTGAACCTGCCATTCATCGCTTTTATTCAGCAGAAAGTCCAGCACAAACAGCCCGACACACTCATGCTGAGCAAACACTACCTTCTAGAAGTACTGAGTGCACACACACACAAAAACACACCTACACACACACACACACACACACACACACACACACACACACACACACACAACCCTGTTCAGCTATCTTAGTGAGGACCTTCATTGACCTAATGCTTTCCCTAGCCCCTGACCCTAAACCTAATCATAACCTAATTGTAACCCTGACACTAAAACCACAAATTTGAAGGCATTTAAAGGCTTCAAATTTGTGAGGACTGGGTTGTGTGTCCTCACAAGTGACTGTTGGTTCTCACAAGTATAGCAGAATGCAGATTTTGGTCCTCACATACACACACAGGGCGTGTGAGTGTTTGGATATAGAGCTGCTGAGTAAAACGTTGATCGTTCTGAGGGTGATTTGACACGGCGTCACAGAGCAGCCAGGTCAGCACCTCTGCGACGGACAGGTGGATGGTGACACAGGTTGCTGTAGCTGCTAGCTTCGCCTGCACTGGACCTCTGGATGTGTTTGCGCTGTTTGAACCTTCTGCAGCATTTTTAAAGAAGAATGATAAAAGCTTTGGTCGGAGTGTTTTCACTATCATCAGCACTGAATGCTTATTGGCTCAGTTAGTAGCCAGAGTGCATACTTTGGATATTTCTTCATGTTGACAAATATGAATTTGCAAAATTAACTTCATTTTTTATTAAAAATGACCTGAAAAGGCTGTTTTCCCATTGGCTTCTGTCCAACTAGCTCTTAAACTGTCAGTGTTTCGTAGGACGCTTCAAGCAGAGGAACTGCATTCACCAGTTGACGGCACATTAGCAATCACCCTCTGGGCACCATGAATGTCTGTGAAGAAGTCATCACTTCATCCTGGACCAGTACGGTGGACTGACTGATGTTGGCACAGCCATCATGGCGAAGAGGAGTCTGGTTGGAGGCTTTTATTGCGAAGGGCAAAGGACCAGAAGACAAATGTTGATGTTTACCAAGAAGGTCAAAGCTTTTTTTTTCTTTGAAAGAGTTTTTTTCCCCTAAAACAGAACTGAATGTGTTTGATTTGATTTGTGCCGTGTGACGTATTTCCATAATCAGGCTGAAATACAAAGACAACAACAACAGGAAACAGAGAAATTGTGGTAGAAGGAGGTGGAGAAGACAGGAAGTAGCTTCTTATCTTAGACGTCAACCGATTCTGTGACAGATTTTATCTGTCAGAGCCACAAACAGACGACCTTCATGTTTGAAGATAAAACCGATGACCACCACCTCCACCCTCTGCCTCCACACAGACTTCACGGAGTGAGGTGAGATTCCTGATGGTTGGAATAATCTGAATGTTTGTAATGAAGGAAACATTTTCCTTTGGCCAGTTTTTCAGGTCTTCCATGTTGCCAGTTTTCCTCATCACTGTTCGTGAACATGCTCGATCTGAAGATTGCTGATGGTTTACCCGGTGCCTCTCCAACCAAAGCCTGCTAAAATGGGATTGGTTGGTTTTTGTTGGACTACTGAAAGAAGAAAAATCCTTGAAGGTGTCAGGAAACGATTTCCAGCAGATGTCCTACAAGTCGGGTCAAAGACAAGTTCTTTTTTTCAGTAGATTAAATGTTTGACAGCAAGCACAGTGTTTGGAAACAAGCAGCATGGGATAATGAGTAACCAGGATACTGATAGCTTATCACACAATCAGGCCCACTCATGGCTCTGTGTACAGGCTCCTCACATCGTCACCACGTCCCTGAAGAACGAGCAAACTAAACCTGGGAATAACTAATGCCATGCAGGTCATGACATCATTGTTAACTTTATAATCAAGATTTAAATTAATATTTAAACACATTTTATGATTTCTGTTAATATAATATTAGTGCTATTGGAACTCTGTGAAACCTCTGACTGAGCCTGGCTGCGGAGCTCATTACGCTGGTCTCTGACCATGTTTAGCTCCTCGTGATCGCCATGACTGTAAAGGCCGTGTCACACACCAAACAGCTTAAAAATCCAGCTCCAAGCTCGAATTTCTTTATTCCAACTAACAGCACAAAGAGTCAAGTTACACTCCTGCAACGTGACGGCTGAGCTGTCTCACACACACACACACACACACACACACACACACACACACACACACACACACACACACTCGCGTACTCACAGCTTTAGTGAAAAGTCCCAGCTGTCCCACTAAAAGCCTGAAACCTCCCACAGAGAAAAACACTCAGACTCACTGTGTAGCTCGTCTCTCTGCTGCTCTCACTTTGCTGCAGCTCCGACTTTCTGTTCCACTCAAGCTGCCAACACACCTCCAACTCACTGAGAATAGGAGGAGACAACATGAGCGAGGAGAGTGGTAGAGTTTGAACCCTCCTTCTGTGTTAAGACAGTCTGTGAAAAAAGCCATGTGTGTTAGTGTGTGTGTGTGTGTGGGGGGGGGGGGGGGGGGGGGATTTCTTCTCTTCAGGACTAAAAACCTAAAAAAAAAAATAACACAAAAGGTGCAGTTCCTCCAAAGTCCAGCAGAGGCAGCAGAGACTCCCACAAATGTTTACATTGCTCTAAAATTTAAAGTCTGCATTATTAGGGGCGTGGCCTCTGGTATTGACAGGTAAGTGGCGACACAAGCGGCTGTAGCTGATAGCTGTCTGCTAGCTAACTGGAGTCCCTGGACTGGACTTCTGGACCACGTTTATGCTGTTGGAATTGAAGTATTTTGATGACATCTTCTGACCAATCACATGGCAGAGGGTGTGACAGAGTAGTTTGATGCTCCAATGCAGTGCATGAATGCAGCTGGAATCAGCTGATAACTCTGACCTCCACCCTCTCCGCCCATTATTCCTTCTTCTGGTTCCAAACAGATCAAGACAAAAGGACCATAAAATGTCCCACCTTGCCCTAAAAGCACTCTTAGAGAGTAAGGACAGGATACGCGGGGGTTTACTTGAAGTCTGAAAGTATGAAGCATGAAATCTCAGTAAGACCTTTAAATTTCTACCCTCAGACCTGCAGTCCAGCAGTCACATGACTGATTAAAATTAAGGAAATTGAACACATATAGAAAGTTTAACTTAAATATATTTCAGCAGTTTCACTGAAAGTCCACACGGACGGCACGGAAGTCAGAAATAGAGTCAGAAATAACATGTATGTTGAATGAAGAACACTTACCTCTTCATGTTCCCCGCAGAGAGAAGAAGGAATAATTAAAAAATGAAAAGTACAAGTACAAGTACTGACAGGAAGTCTCTGGATTAACTGAGAAAGTCACCAGATTAAAAAAAAAAGTTTTTCCTCAAACAACATGTGACTTTCTCAGATATGCCATTTCAAATGTTCTGTTTAGTTTGGCATCAGCGGTGCTTTGAAGGCAGTGAATCTAATTTCTTTCTTTGCTTCATTTCTAGATCACATGTGGAGCTGTTGGATTTGCTGCTGAATGTGGTTTTCTTCTGGTTGTGTTTGGCAGGTTGGACGATTCTTGAGCTGTCTGTTACCTGTTTTTGATCACCTCTGACTGCACACTGTTAAGCTGTAATTTTAGGTTTCTGGTTCTTGCTGGGACTCCTCCACTTATCTGTCGTCATCTGTCACACTCCAACCTTAACTGCTAGGGACGTCTGAACCTGCAGACTCTTTATCTAAAATCTATTAAGGTAAATATTTAAGAAGGGATTTATAAACAGTGATAAAACGTCATGCAGGAATATTTATTACTGATTGAACAAAAAAATTTAAGTTTTATGAACATAAATGGAACCTGGGGCATCCTGAGAGGATGTTTGGACCTGATATGATCTCACACATACTGCTTTCACCAGCACACTGACTGTATACAAAGATGGACATACCCACTGTAACATCACTGATTGACTTGTGGAGTCCTATTTATGAGACCTCAAAATGTCTTCATCACCGCCATATTAACTTTTCTCTTATTCTCTAGCAACTTTTCATTGACAGCTCATGGCCCACTGAGCGTGCTCTGATTGCCCCATTAGAGTCAATAAGAGCCATAAACAAGTCACTGGAACCGTTAACTCCTCAGGAAAGTCTTTACTAAGCCCTTTTTTCCAAGACTTCTATACAATTTAACTTCTTTCCTGAAAACATTAACAACTGACCTGACTGACCTGTCTGACAGATCAACACTGAAAATATGCCAGTGAGCGGTTTCTGCTCACATATAAAACCCAATGACTAGTTTTACAAATGAATTTTGCTCTAATGAGCTTAAATTCAGGAGTTGTAGTTTTAGAGTAGTTCCTTGTTTTCACCTAAAGCTGTTAAGTATTTGGAGGTCTAAATGCTCCTTCAGTTACTGAAAGCAAAAAAACACTCAGGCACCGCTGAGAGTTAAAAATGGTCCAGATAGGATCTTCACATCAGCAAGGAAAGAATGTTGAGGGTCCCCAGTGGGAAGAGATAAATTCCTTTGGTTCATTTCCAGCTTCTTCTTCCTGCAATTCAAACTTTAGCTGAGATAACTGTAATGATCAGAGGTGGCACTATCTGTGTGGACACTAAGATGTGAGCTACGTGATGACGTGACGAATCCTACTTCCGGGCCTAAAGTAGTCTGCGTTTAATATGGCTTTTGTGTTGTTAACATGTTTAATGTTTTGTATTTTCTTCTATTTGATCTCAAAAAGCTCAGTGAAAACAGTCAGTGATCACTGTTGACCTCCCTCAGCTTTTATTACCACTAATCATTTATTTAAGCTCAGTTTTTAAAACCTTAGGATGTAACTACAGCCCAGCCCATGCAGCAGTATATGAATGACTAACCTCGTATTGTGGATGGATTATCTCAGTTGTTCTCCTGGCTGAAGTTTGGTCCTTTTACAGCATCCTGCCATGCGATTACATTTGTTCCTGACCACCGAGAACACTCACGGTAACTTTTATCGAGTGGAAAAAAAGTTAGCTTGTTTATATTATGCTAACATAGCTGTGTCGCTAGCAGTCACGTAGCACATCATTATATACCAGCTAGCCCAACTTCAGTAACCCTACAAACGTCACTGCTGTTTAGTTTTCTGTCTTCATTTATGTTGGAAGTGATAACAGAGCTGTACGTTTGAATTTGTTTCCAAAACCCCGCAGTCAGGACATGCTATATTGTATTTAGATAGAAGCTAGCGAGCTAACTTCCTGCTAACTTCTAACTCCGTTAAATGTCATAAATTCCGTTTTCATGGATGCCTGGATGTTAAACTCAGTTGTTACACCTGGTAGAGCAGAACGCTGATCATTTTATTAAAGATGAAAGACTTTAGACAGTTTTTCAACTCTCAGTAATGCCATAGTGATCGTTTGATATATGGACCTGCAGCGGAGTTTAGGCCCAGACACGGCTAGTGACGTCAGACTTAAAGACTGGATAGGGCTTTAGAGTTGACGTAACGCCTCAATGCATTGTGGGAGCGCCACGAATCAAGACAAACATAGATGTCAGCACAAGAACCCTTCTTGGTTTTGCTGGCGTGCAGGGAGTCACATCTTTGGTGATCTCCAAAAGTTGATTCTGTTCATCTGGACGTAGGGTTTTGTGGGAGAAATGTTTTGTCACTCATCCAGGTGATGTCTTCAGTCTCAGCTGACTGCAGGTTTCCCCAAATCTTATAAACAGTACATTTGCATAATGACTGAAACCAGCCCAGTGAAGGAACAATGGGCTGGGAGGTCAGTTCCTTAATCTTAATTATGCAAATTCTCATGACCATTGATCAACAACCACCGACCAAAATCCACTGATCAAAGACCACTGATCAATGGCCATGAGTCCCATTCACAGAGAGTTGGGGAATGGCTGCAATCACAGCATTGTAAGATGGCCCTTAGGCCTCCTCCTCGATTCAGAGATGGTCTTTCAGGAAGAAGGTGATAGACTGATTTAAGCAGTTAGAACAAGACAAGGCTATTGACTGGACCTCATAGCACAGCGAAGCGCAGAAGTGTGTGATAGCTTGGGTATGCATGGCTGCCAGTGGCACTGGAACACTAGTATTTATTGATGATGTGACAGGACAGAAGCAGCAAAATGAACTCTGAGGTGTCAGGGACATACTGTCTACTCATTTTCAGCTACACGCCGTCAAACTGATTTCATAATACAGATGGACAATGACCCAAAACATACAGCCAAAGCAACCCAGGAGTTTATTAAAGCAAAGAAGTGGAATATTCTTGAATGGCCAAGCCAGTCAGCTGATCTTAACCTATCTGAGTATTTCACTTATTGAAGACTAAACTTCGGACAGAAAGCCCCACAAACAAAAAGCAACTTAAAGCTGCTGCAGTAAAAGTCTGCAGAGCATTAAAAAGGACGAAAACAGCAGTCATGACCAATGTTCCCTCTAAGCTGCGCGCGTGCGCAATTGCGCACTGCTGGCACGTCTCTGCGCACAGAAAATCTGCGTTGCGCACAAAAAAAAAAAAAAAAAGTAACCTGAATTGAAATTAAAATAAATACGTTAACAATTCTGTTTTGCAGTGTTAGTCAGTGACTGGCTGCTCCCGTGTAGGATTAGAATGATGCCACCTTATCCCATGGTCCAGCCAATGATGCGATTCACATTCGTATATACGCAGCTAATCAACGTGGTTGACAGGCTATGACAGCGTCCTTATGTGCCGACGCCGGTGTTTTAGCCAGCAAAGCGGCTGATGCGGAGTGAAGCCACGTTAATGACAACGTGTACAACCATTGGAGACGTGAGCAGGACAGACGGAACAACTGATGGAAAAAGTGTTATGATAGCAGTTCTCTGTCTGATCAGGCACATTTAGCAGGGTTGTGAAATCACTGTTAAAGCTAGAAATGTGTTTTGGAGTTTGTACGTGCTTTGTCTCTTGGGGCCAAATAAAACCACTTTTTTTTACATTAGTAATTCCTTTTGTGCATAATTTTATATTATTGTTAATAATAAATTAATTAAAGGAACAAAACAACCTGAAGAGCCGGTTCTCTAAAAAGAGCCGGAAATCCCATCACTAGTGACTGCTGAGTGTCACAGGTGTTACAGCAGTGATACATCTGCTGTTGTCAGGCCTGCAGGTATCAGGCTGTTGTTCTCCTTCATCTCATAGTGGACAGAAATTATTTTTTGGAGTGGCACAAATAATCTGTGTGGCATCAGAGTTGATGCAGAACAGCTGATTGTTCTGTAAATAGTTTGAAATGTTTATTTAAAAAAACGTCTTGGCTGCATTTTTAGGTAAACAGCTGCAAAAAACTTTGTTGTTTGCATAACTCAGTTACTCTTTTAAATACGAAACAATGGATTGGATTTTATATAGCGCTTTTCAGGACCCCTCAAAGCGCTTTACAATGCCACTATTCATTCACACACTGGTGGAGGCAGCTACAGTTGTAGCCACAGCTGCCCTGGGACTGACTGACAGAAGCGAGGCCATATCGCGCTATCGGCCCCTCTGGCCAACACCAGTAGGCGGTAGGGTAAAGTGTCTATCAAGGACACAACGACCAGGACAGAGAGTTACAAACTCTCTCCCAGACCACAGACTCATAATACCAATCAGAGCTTTATTTGAAAAAAAAAGAAAGTTGTGTTTTCAAAATTGGAGTTTAAGTTATTTTTACTTCCAATAGTGTTAACATGCTACACAGGTCATGAACAAGATTTTTTTACATTGTCATTGTAAGTGGGCTAAAGCAGTTAATTAAAAGTAGTCTAACATAAATGCTGTAATTTGATTATTTTAATAAACCGTGTAAATTGGATGGATTGGATGCTGGCGTGACCACAGTGCACACGTCTGCTGTCGCTCACAGTGGTCCAAGGGTGTGTTTGCTCAGACTCATGAAACATTAGAGGGAACGTTGCTCATGTTCATGAGTTGAAGACTTCAGGCTGTCATTGCCAGCAAAGGGTTCACAACCAAGTATTAGAAATGTACATTTTATTTTTAGTTATTTCATTTGTCCATTTACACCATGGACCTAACTGTATGTATCTGTTCTTATGTAGTGCTGGCATTGCAGCACAGCCTGTGTATTCACTGCTTCTCTGCATTTCTTTACACTTCAGCTGATTTAACTGAAAGAAAGGGAACAAACTGGACACATCACAAAGCCACCTCTGATATCCACTGAGCGCCAGTGATTTCACAACCCTGCTAAATGTGCCTGATCAGACAGAGAACTGCTGACGTCAATAAATACATTACTTGGAATATAACTAAGATCAGAAATAATAAATATCTATCATAAGATTTTTAAATGCTGCCTGTAAATGTGATGGAAAAGCCTTTCTTCTTTTCTGTGGAAGGCACTTTGCTGTCAGACTTCCTCAAAATATACCCCCAAAAAAATAAAAAGAGCTTCAATGAGTACTTTGTTTTTTGCTGCAATCATTTCTTGACAGTTTCCCAGCAACAAGAGAAAACTTTCACAATCAATTCAGCCTCCAAAACAAACGGAAAACACCCCAAAGCAGGAATTAGAGAATGTTACTGTCATTTTGCAATAAATACATAAATCTATAGCAGCACTGCACACAGCAGAAAACACTGTACATGGGATTATAAGTCTTGGGTATGCAAACACAAGGTGAACAAAACATCGCATCTACTATCTTCAAAACCTGGATTTTAAGCCAACAAAAGCAGAAGTTCTCACAAACGCTCACAAACCTGAATAATGTTTGTTTGAACCAATTAAATATTAAAAAAGCTAAAATAGGTGTGGTGGTAATTTAAAAAACAGCATTCAAACAAACAGTTCATTAATATTCAGTAATGTTTTCTATGATGAAGCAATGATCTTACCAGCAGCATGAGACAAAGTCCAGTCAAATGTTCTTTGACCTGATGGACTTTTTATCATTCAAAAAATCACATGGCTCCAACTGAGTCCCAGGACCAGTGAAAAATTACATGATCACTTGGCTATCATGCATTGATGCATTGATTGAGCTCATTTTTGCACAGGCCTCCAGAAAGAGTCAGAGCACAATAATATCATTGTGTTTCTAAAAGAAATGACATTATAAGTGAAAAACGTTAAATGTGATACCGGTGATCCTTGAGCTTTTCATGTTGTGACCTTTGGTCTTAAATTTCAAATGTCACATACATGAAAAGGCAAATATGACTGTACAGATCCTCCCTTTTTATTTAGAAGGACAAGAACTGACGTCAGGTTGTAAGCAGAAAAATGCTCAGCAGAGCAGAAATAAAACCAAACAGGAGCTTGAAGCAGAGCACTTCCACATGGCCATGTAAGGGAGGCTCCAACGTGTCCAGCTGGGTACAAAACACTTTTGATTTAAAGCCAAATATCTAACAGCACATGAAGAATCTGTTTCAGTTCAAGTCTGAGACAAAGAAGCTTTTATCTGATATTCCATAATCCTGCAAAAAGAAATACAAAGAGTGGAATATCTTTCTGGAGGAGTCATCGCTAGGTTTGTGTGTTAGTGTGTCACTCTATTTGCTTCCAGCCAAACACCAACAATGTTCAACATGAAGCCCTCAAAGACACCAGGCAGTTTTGTGGGAGTTCAGTAAAACAAAATCCCTCTGGTTGTGGTTCTTCTGTTTGGAACATCATCCAAAACCTCCAAGACTTCCCCGGCAGGAAGATTAAACTGGAGGTTTTTACTGCTGAGCATGTGGTGCCACATCTGCTGAGCAACTACCAAAAGTCCCACAAATGTTGTGCCGTCATTGGGTGACTCCACCTGGTTGTTTAACCATTTACAGTTTTGAAGATGAGGAGCTTGTGTGGTTTTTCCTTCTGGATTTTTGTACATGTGTCAGTTTATGGTGTAGATTCTCCTCGTATTGTCCGATTGGTGCTGGAACATTTTGAATCTGGTCAATTTTTAACATTTACCTGTGTTTTTCTCATTGTGGATGAAGCCTCACCTTGTTCCACAGTCTGTTCAGTAATCTTGTACAGTAAAAGTTGTCGTGAACCAGAAACAGAGACTGTTGCCTTCGAACTTCTGAAATGTGTTGGCTGAGGCACAAAAATCTAAGCAGAGCAATAACAATCGAATAACAAAGAAGAAAATGATTCTTCGTGCACTGAATTGTGTTGCAAGAGCTGCAGTGCAAACCCAGCAGAAGCTTCCATGTGTGTAGAAACACACATTTCACCATTCATTAACCGCACAGAGAAGGCATCGTTTAAATGCGTTAAAAATTTCTTTAAACAAACAGTTTAAAGAACATTTATTCAGTCATTAAAGTTCTTCATGACTGGGCCAAGTGTCCTCTTTTTTGGAAGCCAAAATATGGTCACCCTATCTCACAGAAAGATGTTTTATAACCAGAGAAACCAAAACTTTGTACTTTTGGCTCTGAACAGCACAACAGTGGATTGTAAATCAAACAATCAACATGTGATTGCAGACTTTCAGCTTTAATTCAATGACTCAAATCATTTTTGCATTAACTTTATAAGAATTAAACAGTTCAGGCAAAACCCAAAAACTGCTTTTAGTCCCATTATCAGAGGTTTAACCCTCCTGTTATGTTGCGGGTCAGACTGACCCAGAACAGAAGAGATGTCACATGTCATCTGCATCACTACAGAAAACGAAGAAAATCAAAATTATAAAAGAAAATTGTAAAATAATCAATACCAGTGTTTCTGACCTGGGTCAAATTAACCGAGGAGCATAATTGATGCTCCTGGAAACCAACATAACAGGAGGGTTCAAATGATTGGAACACACAATTATTCATTTAAAACTTTGCAGCCGGTCTGGCCGACGTCAGGTTTGTTTCCTCTGTTAGACTGTAGACCAGGGCTGTCGAACTCCAGGCCCTGAGGGCCGGTGTCCTGCAGGTTTTAGATGTGTCCTTGATCCAACACAGCTGATTTAAATGGCTAAATGACCTCATCAACATGCCTTGACGTTCTCCAGAGGCCTATCAATGAACTAATCATGTGATTCAGGAGTGGTGGCCCAGGGTGAGATCTAAAACCTGCAGGACACCGGCCCTCGAGGCCTGGAGTTCGACACCCCTGCTATAGACTGTTACTGTAGCTATTTTAAGTGGGTACTTCCAAAAGTACTCTACTTTTCCACAGTACTTACTAGAACTTACTTTCGACACGTTCTATCAAAAACATGATGAGAGCATTCAGAAGAAAAATGTTTATCACATGAAATTTATATTTCTAAAGCTTCATAAAGTCACAGTTATTCATTTTCCTAAACGGCCACATGAGAAACTTGAACTAAGTTCTACTCAATATTAATTTGGACTCTTCGTAAGCTTATTTCTTGCACCCCTGCTCTAGTCAGTTTCCCCTGTGGAAATGTAAGTTCGGTTAGAAAAGATCTGATTCTGAACAGAAACCAAGGATGACAGAAACTGAAAAGGGCAGCTAGACTCCAGCAGAATATTTGTTTTTCATATTTTAAAAATAAAGAATTAAGACTTCTTACTCTTTGAATAATTGAAGGTGTAAAAATCGTATGACTGGATGTGGATTTAAATGAAGTTTTTCAAACAGAGGAAAAGGTTAACTGTACCAGAAAACTGATATTTCTCTTTTTATCAGAAAAGGCCATTACACATGTTACTTAATAATTGATTTTAGTGCACTCATGTTCTTATTGTTCTCAAATCTCAAAGATTGCATTTGTCATCGTTTTTCATGCATTTTAACTTATTCATGTCTGAACACACAGTAAAATAACTTTTATTTTACTGTATAGTTCCTCCCACATGTGGAAACTGTGTGACTTCTTCATTAGAAAGGACAGATCTGCAGGGAGGTCCACTCAAAGTCAAACATTTTCCTTCTTTGGGGTCAAAGGAGCTTGCAAAGAAAAGCGTCTGGACTTCTTTAAGTTGCTTGAAGACGTTTCACCTCTCATCCGAGAAGCTTCTTCAGTTCTAAGGTCAAATGGTGGAGAGTCCCAGATATAAACCTAGTGGGAGTGACCCCCCAGACGCCTTAACGCCCACTCACATCCTGGGCCATCTGACCTCAGGAATTCGCATGATAAGGTGGGGCCAGGTTTCACAATGAACACACCCGAAACTCTGGCTGATTGGGACCCACGCCCAGTTTCCCACCTTGGCTCAGGCAATTAGAGGATCATCAGGGGGTCCTTTCGTCCCTCTGTGGGGGGAAACTCCCACTGGGTTTATATCTGGGACTCTCCACCATTTGACCTTAGAACTGAAGAAGCTTCTCGGATGAGAGGTGAAATGTCTTCAAGCAACTTAAAGAAGTCCAGACGCTTTTCTTTGCAAGCTCCTTTGACTACGATGACCTGGATGACTGAGAACCTTCACAGACATTTTCCTTCTTTGTATTTTTAGGACCACTGGGAGCCTATGCTGCCCCCTGGTGGTTCCCGTGTTTCATCATAGTATTTGCTGTTAAGGTAATGAGCATCAGTGTTTTTGAGAGAAAGGTGGTCAGTAATGAGCTCCTCTGTGAGCTGGATCTTAACAAAACACTTATTAACAATTTCTGATTGTAATTAGTCCTCTGAGAGACAGACAGGCTAATGGGGCTCAGAGGACAACACTGATTATAACAGGTGGTAATGAAAGCTCTACAGGGGCTAATAATCACCTTCTGCCTTCTGAGTTTCAAGTGTACTCTGGGAAACTGACATTTAAAAAAAGAAATACCAAAAAGGCAGTGAAACACACTAAAAAGTGCAAATGAATGTAAACATATGAGAAGTTTGGGAGAACTCACTTCAGTTTCAGTTTGATCACAATCAGAAATAAGTCTTGTCATTCGGTGTAATCTCATTTACAGAAACGTAATAATGGCATGTTTGAATAAGGTCTATTTAACTGGAGAATTTATTAATCTTGAATTAAAAAACGAAAAAAGAACCAGTGGAGCCGTGGGTGGTAAAGACTCAGAGAATATCTGTACTGTAATGTGTGAGATGTATTTGACCATAACCTTTATCACAAGATATCTATGGGTTCTGTTGATCTACTGGGTCTACTAACACCTCATTCACATTGCACTGAAAGCAGGCCAGGTGAGACACTAACAGACAAAGGCAGCTGCAACTGTAAATGACCCAGGTTGACCCAGGTTTACCTGCAAAAAGACTTCTCACATTTCTTTTGTTTGCATATAATCATTTGAAAAATAATTTTTTCTTAGTCCACACAACTAGAGCTTTCTTAAGCAGTAATAGCTGGAAATTTTGGTTTTCTTCATCAGTCTCTCATATTGTTGTGGAAGAGTTATGCTCCACTCTTCATTTCACTGAGGCTTGCAGCATTGATTCGTGCACAGCTCTCTGAGCTCTGGACTCTGACTGGACAGATGGCCTCACAGAGGAGTCCACGTCCACTCAGATCGTCACCCCTCCACCACAGCTGAGGTGCTTGTGCTGATGTGCACAAGTGAATTTTAAAGAAGTGAAACTTGGAGCCATTATCATTAAAAAGATAAGATTCAAAGTATCTGAAGTAATCAGTAATGCACAGATGCACATGATCAGATCCCAAGAAAGTGAATATGAAAAGAAAAGGCCAGTCTGCCAGTTCCCCAGATTTCTCAAGAGAGAAACTGTTACTGCAACCTTTAATTCAATTAACCTGCTGGTCACTGAGACTCCTGGGAACTATAAGGCCTCCAGAACACTCATTATAGCCGGAAGATGGCACGAAGATGAGAGCACACACTCAGGCCGACTGCAGGAACAAGCCAGATTAAAGTTCAAATACTAAGATAACAAAGGTCAAATGGTCTATTGTGTGACCACTATTTTTTATTTTTCTGAACCACAGTTTGTTGCACGTTTTCAACCTTAAAAAACAGATTTTTACAAACACTTCTTGTCCTTTATTCTGAAAAACCCTCATTCTGATGGGGCAGTTAACAAGAAGGATTAGAAGCTTGTTTTTTTAATGTTTGAGTAAAAGACTTGAACTACAAACTGCAACTATGCTTAATTTTTAAACTGCTGTTTTTCTTTCAAGTTATCCCAGGTGTTACTTTAAGCGAAAGCTAATGTATGGTTGGTCAGTATGCCTCAGTGCACCAGATGTGATCAAATTCACATTTTAGTCACCTACAATTTCCACGTTAAGAGGCTGGAGAAGTCTGCAGTCTGTATTTCATTTGGACTTTTCTATTATGCACTTTGCATCCCGATCAGGATGCATAGCAGAAACTCAGTTTTCTTTATCACAAATTTAGTTGTCTTGTCCTTCCATATGATGCCACATAATCTATCCTTGCAGATCTGTTGGTTAAACTATTTGGGTTTAATTCTGACTTACTGAATTTGGACTAAAGTGGAGAGAAAAAAAACCCCACACATACAAAAAACAAGAAATACAGTAATATACTGTTTCAACAAGTTTTATGCCATTTTCACTCATGAGCACAATGAAGTCCAAAAATAAACATCTGGAGATGTTAATGTTTGGGTTTGAGGTCAGGGTGGGGTGGGGCAGGGTAGCACGGCGACACAGTTTTTGGTCTTAAAATGTCTTTTAATTTAGACTCATGACATCTTATTCCTGAACAATTCATCTGATTGTTTCAGCTGAACATCCAGTACTACAGGCAGGAAACTCAAAATTAAAACTCATGTCAAACTTACTTTTAGAAATGAAAGGACCAGTTACCTGAAGTGAGCTGTTAGTTAACCGACCGTGGCTCAGGGGGTTGGGAAGTGCATCTGTAACCGGTTCGATCCCCGGCTCTCTGTCCTGGTCGTTGTGTCCTTGGGCAAGACGCTTCACCTACCGCCTACTGGTGTTGGCCAGAGGGGCCGATGGCGCAATATGGCAGCCTCGCCTCTGTCAGTCTGCCCCAGGGCAGCTGTGGCTACAACTGTAGCTGCCTCCACCAGTGTGTGAATGTGAGAGTGAATGAATAGTGGCATTGTAAAGTGCTTTGGGTGCCTTGAAAAGCGCTATATAAATCCAATCCATTATTATTATTATTATTATTATTATTATTATTATTATTATTATTATTATTATTATTGTTGTTAAAGAGTCATAATGCAAGAAAAATGGGTTTTTAGATTTGTTTATTTGTCTAAAAGTTTCGAGTGTGAGCAAATCTCTGGGAGCCAACTAGTGACTTTGTTTACATCTGAAGTTTAATGGAAACTTTCTGCAACAAACAAGCAGGACCTTGATGATTCAGTTCAGCTGGTGCTAGTGTGGGAGGTTGGGGTTAGCTGAATCCTCCTTGGAGAGTTTTCGGTCTCGTGGTGCTAATTAACAAATTGTTGCTGTAACAATAGCAACAAAACATGAGGCACTGAGATACATTAAACTACTCAGCAGGGGATACCTCGTGGGTCTAATGCAAATGTGGAAAGTCTTTGGTTGTTTATGATCTTTAATTATCCTCAAGTCCATTCGTTTGTTTTCATTTTGTAAGATCGTATATGAGCATCTAATGAGGAAAATCTGTATCACCTGCTGTTAAAAAGTTTATACTCTTTTTCCTTTCTTTCTCTTCTTGTCAAAATAGAAATAAGTCTTGACTTGTTTGTTTTTACAGTCTGCTGGATAATTTTGTCATAGCTCTATATTTACCGCATAAGACATAAACAGAACCACCTGCTGACCATTTAAAAAAATGATGTGTGACAATATATGAGCACTGATCAGTGTCATGGGCCCAGAAAGAACTGATCACCATGGTAATGATGTTCTTGCCTAAAAACCAACAGCCAACTTAACAGGATTATCAGGATGCCACCACAGAGTCAAAGAAGGTCTTTAAAAGCGCTCCCTGGACTCCAAATGACCTCAGCCGCCTCAGCAGGTAGGGTCTGCTCTGACCCTTCCTGTACAGAGCATCAGTGTTGTGGCTCCAGTCTAGCTTATTATTCAGGTGAACACCCACTATCTCAATGTCCACTCCCTGGATGTTCACCGGTGTCAGTGTGGTGGGTCTGCGTCTCCAGAAGTCCACCACCAACTCTTTGGCTTTCCCGGCGTTGATCAGCAGGTGGTTCTGCTGACACCAGTCCACAAAGTCCAGAGTCCACTGTCTGTACTCTGACTCGTCCTCACCTGTGATGAGGCGACTATGGCAGAGTCGTCAGAGAACTTCTGTAGGTGGCAGCGTGGGGAGTGGATGGAGACGTCTGCAGTGTAGAGGGTGAAGAGGAACGGTGCCAGCACAGTTCCCTGTGGGGCCCCCGTACTGCAGACCAGCGTGTCAGAGACACAGCCCTGTGTCCTCACATACTGTGGGCGTCCTGTGAGGTAGTCCTGTATCCACTGGGACATGTGGTGGT